>NC_073387.1:51285877-51645877 GCF_028641065.1 Leucoraja erinaceus
GTGGCAGAGAGTTCCAGAGATTCACCACTCTCTGTGTGAAAAAAGTTCTTCTCATCTCGGTTTTTAAAGGATTTCCCCTTTATCCTTAAGCTGTGACCCCTTGTCCTGGACTTCCCTAACATCGGGAACAATCTTCCTGCATCTAGCCTGTCCAACCCCTTAAGAATTTTGTAAGTTTCTATAAGATCCCCTCTCAATCTTCTAAATTCTAGAGAGTATAAACCAAGTCTATCCAGTCTTTATAAGACAGTCCTGACATCCCAGGAATCAGTCTGGTGAACCGTCTCTGCACTCCCTCTATGGCAATAATGTCCTTCCTCAGATTTGGAGACCAAAACTGTACGCAATACTCCAGGTGTGGTCTCACCAAGACCCTGTACAACTGCAGTAGAACCTCTCTGCTCCTATACTCAAATCCTTTTGCAATGAAAGCTAACATACCATTCGCTTTCTTTACTGCCTGCTGCACCTGCACCTACCTTCAATGACTGGTGTACCATGACACCCAGGTCTCGCTGCATCTCCCCCTTTCCCAATCGGCCACCATTTAGATAATAGTCTGCTTTCCTGTTTTTGCCACCAAAATGGATAACCTCACATTTATCCACATTATACTGCATCTGCCAAACATTTGCCCACTCACCCAGCCTATCCAAGTCACCCTGCAGTCTCCTAGCATCCTCCTCACAGCTAACACTGCCCCCCAGCTTAGTGCCATCCGCAAACTTGGAGATATTGCCTTCAATTCCCTCATCCTGATCATTAATATATATTGTAAATAGCTGGGGTCCCAGTACTGAGCCTTGGGGTACCCCACTCGTCACTGCCTGCCATTGTGAAAAGGACCCGTTTACTCCTACTCTTTGCTTCCTGTTTGCCAGCCAGTTCTCTATCCACATCAATACTGAACCCCCAATGCCTTGTGCTTTAAGTTTGATCATATATGATATGATAGAACTTTATTAATCCCAGGATTAGAATTGACCTGCCAATAGTCATAAAACACAAGATCCATGAAACATTAAATTAAAGTGACATATATACATATTATTTATATATATATATATATATATACAAAGACATAGACATTCACACTCACACATACACTTGCTGTAAACTAGCATCTGCAGTTGCTTCCTACATATCTTTGTCCCCGAGACTGGTTCTTGTTTGAATTGAATAATATTTACGGGCGCTTGTTCGTATGTGTGGATTGCTGATAAGTCAGGTGTTTGTAACCCATGGAAGCCCAGTGGAAGACACGTAAAGATCCTTGAATATCTAAAGAGGAGCCTGAAGCAGAAGCCCCTCATAATACTGATCTACCTTGAGAGGCTTAATCACCCTGCAATCTGCCAGGGAGGCAATTTTGTGCTTGAAAACTGGCCTCAGTCAATGTAGACAAATGTACTGGAGCTGAATATATTGTCGAGATTCAACTTGCAAGTGCAGAAACATTGATCATTAACCCGACCTCTGGCTAATTCCTTGCTAATTTCATCTTGGTGAATGTTCATTTTTCTCTTCATTAGTCGTTCCCCCATGAGAGATTTCCTCTCAGAAAGATAGACCCGAGCCCAGATGGTAACAGCTGTCATTCTAGGACATCTGAATTCAAATGAAAATGCCCGAATGATGCTGCAGATAAAATGCAGGAAACAAAGTATCGCAAAGCTCGTCTTGATATTCAATAAACCTTCTCGTCAAGTGCGTAACTTTGCATGCATTTTACCAGCGCTATCTGAATATGGGCTACATTGAATTCCTCAATTTTCCTAGCTTCCGTACATGTTGTATGTTTAGGTTAGTTTAGTTTAGAGATACAGCGCGGAAACAGGTCCGATCAGCGATCCCCACACACTAAAGCTCTCCTGCACACACTTAGAACAATTTTACATTCATACCAAGCAAATTAACTAACAAGGCTGTGCTTCTTTGGAGTGTGGGAGGAAGCTGAAGATCTCACGGTTGCAGGGTAAATGTACAAACTTGGTCCAGATAAGCACCTGTAGTCAGGATCGAACCCTGGTCTCTGGCTCTGTAAGCGCTGTAAGGCAGCGACTCTACCACTGCGCCACCATGCTGTGTGTATGTCTGTGTCACTCCCACACAATGGTGTCAGTTGGTGCAGTTATTATTTACGGGCATTATCTGCCCTTGTTTCCCATTGCATCATTTCTTTCTCGGTCCCATCTCATTTTACGCAGGACTCATGTTTAATGTGTATCTGTAATTTTTCCCGGTGTTAGAATGGTTCAATAGTCAATTGTGTTTTACTGTCACACGAACAAACACAGAGTGAAGTTCTTTTGTTTGGATACCTCCATTCTGCCTGTAACCACGGGGGTTTCCTCCAGGTGCTCAGGTTTCCCCCTACGTCCCAAAGACATGTGAGTTTGTGGGTTAATTGGCCTCTGTAAAATTGCCCCTAATGCGTAGGGAGTTGATGATGAAGTGGGATAACATGGAGCTAGTGTGAACGTGTGATCATTGGTCGGCGTGGCCTCAGCAGGCAAAGGGACTGTTTCCATGCTGTATCTCCAAACAAAATTAAACTAAACTATTCAAGAAGGAACTGCAGATGCTAGAAAATCGATGGTAGACAAAAATGCTGGAGAAACTCAGCGGGTGCGGCAGCATCTATGGAGCGAAGGAAATAGGCAACGTTTCAGGCCAAAACCCTTCTTCAGACTGGCAATTCAAGGTTGCTTTGGCCATTTACTGATATGTAATCTTCCCTTTTCTGAATCAGGAAAAACTATTGAATTGATTAAACGTTAGTTTAGTTTAGGTAGACACAAAATGCTGGAGTAACTCAGCGGGACAGGCAGCATCTCTGGAGAGGTGACGTTTCGGGTCGCGACCCTTCTTCAGACTTTAGTTTTGTTTAGTTTTGTTTAGTTTAGCTTAGTTTATTTCCGCTTTTATTCGTGAAAATATCATGATTTGCTGAAAGAAATCTTAATTACAGCTTAACAAACTCTCCGCCCTGAATAATTTTGATTTCTATGCCTTCCAAATTGAAAGTCACTTGAATAGATATTTTTATTGGATGTAATGGATTTTAATTTTAAAATCTTTTTTTAAGATGTAATCTCAATCATTTATCATAGTTCCAATCTTTGTGCTCTGTAAAATGTTTGAAAAGTTAATTAAAAATGTATTTTTTGCGGGGGAAAGGTTGGGCCTGGCATGTATCTGGTCACAGAGTCATAGTCACACAGTGTTGAAACAGGCCCTTCAGCCCGACTAGCCCACACCGGCCAACAGGTCCCAGCTATCCTAGCCCCACCTGCCGGAGTTTGGTCCTCCAAACCTGCCCTAGCTGTTTCTTAAACGCAGGGACAGTCCCTGACTCAACAACCTGCTCTGGCAGATCATTCCTTACACCATTTGTGTGAGATTGTTCTGCTGTATAACACCTATGAAAATTGAATTAAAAGCGAGTTGGAGTATTAATAGGAATAACATCCACTGATGCAGAAAAACTGCTGGTTCAGCACAACCAAAGTCTCGAGTGTGCCAGATTTAACAGAGTTTAGCTGAAACACATCAATTATTCCACTGCCCTTCATCCCTTAAAGGACTTTAGTGACCAGTTGCTTTGTTTATAACAACATGATAAAGTCACAGTCTGTTTTCAGATGTTAAATATTGTGAATTGAGATTCTCATCTTGCCGTGCACTTAAACTAACATACTTAGAACATGGAACATAGAACAGTACAGCACAGGGATGGCCCTTCGCAAAGAATGTCAGTGAAACCATTTTTCTTTCCAAACATTGATCCTGCAATTTCATGATCACCACAGTGGCGGCACAGGGGCGCAGTGGTAGAGTTGCTGCCTTACAGCACCAGAGACGCGGGTTCGATCCTGACCATGGGTGCCGGCTGTGTGGAATTTGCACGTTCTCCTTGTGACCGACCGCATGCGTGGGTTTTCTCCGGGTGCTCCAGATTCCTCCCGCATTTCAAAGGACTTGTAGGTTAATTGGCTTCTGGAAATTGTCCCGAGTGTGTAGGATTGGAAGAGTGTGTGGGCGATGGTGGTTGGTGCGGACCTGGTGGGCCAAAGGACCTGTTTCCACACAGTATCTGTGACCTAAACTCATCTAAACTGAATAAACCTTCTCATAGGTACACAAAATTGCTGGAGAAACTCAGCGGGTGCAGCAGCATCTATGGAGCGAAGGAAATAGGCGACGTTTCGGCCCGAAACGTCGCCTATTTCCTTTGCTCCATAGATGCTGCTGCACCCGCTGAGTTTCTCCAGCAATTTTGTGTACCTTCGATCTTCCAGCATCTGCAGTTCCTTCTTGAAAACCTTTGCATAATTTAATTTGTTATCACAGATTTATTTAATTAAGTGAATCCCAATTCTCACCTACATTTACAGGATTTGAATTCCAGTCACTAATTTTTAGTCTGCGTCTCTGGGTTACCAGCAAAACACTAAGTACTGGAGGAACTCAGGCAACATCTGTGGAGGGAATGGACAGCCCATGCATCAGGACGTTATGGACATTGTGAACTTTGGATTTTGTCTCTTGGTCTGCTGCGCTACAATGCTATATTCCAAACTCTGTATTTTCCCCTTCGCTCCACCCATCGTACTTGAGTTTGGTGTGATTAAGAACCACAGTTTAAGAATAAGGGGTAAGCCGTTTAGAACGGAGACGAGGAAACACTTTTCCTCACAGATAGTTGTGAGTCTGTGGAATTCTCTGCTTCAGAGTGCGGTGGAGGCAGGTTTTCTGGATACTTTCAAGAGAGAGCTAGATAGGGCTCTTAAAGATAGCGGAGTCAGGGATATGTGGAGAAGGCAGGAACGGGGTACTGATTGGGGTATGATCAGCTATGATCACATTGAATGGCGGTGCTGGCTCGAAGGGCCAAATGACCTACTCCTGCACCTATTGTCTATTGATTGTATTTATGTAGCGTATTATCCGATTTGATTGGATATTGTGTGAAACAAAGGTTTTTTTACAGTACGTTGGCACATGTGACAATGATAAGCCTAAACATAAAACTTGGGTTTGAACAGTTTGAAGAAAGGCCCCAACTCGAAACATCATCTGTCCATTCCTCCACAGATGCTGCCTGACCCGCTGAGTTTAGTTTAGTTTAGAGATACAGAATGGAAACAGGCCCTTTGGCCCACTGTGTAAGAAAGAACTGCAGATGCTGGTTTAAATCAAAGGTAGACACAAAATGCCGGAGTAACTCAGCGGGTGAGGCAGCATCTCTGGAGAGACGGGGTGGGCGACGTTTCAGGTCAAGACTGATCAGTCTGAAGAAGGGTCTCGGCCCGAAACATCGCCCATTTCCTCTCTACAGAGATGCTGCCTCACCCACTGAGTTACTCCAGCATTTTGTGTCTACCTTTGACCCACTGGGTCCGCGCCGACCAGCGATTCCCGCACACTAACCTTATCCCAAACACACTAGGGACAATTTACAATGTTACCAAGCCATTTAACCTACAAGCCCAGCCAAAATCTGCTCCTACACTTGATGAATTTACATAAAAAGGAGATTACTAATAAACACAAACAGTTCACACTCATTGATTTAATAAGTTGCCAGTTGAGTATTTTAAACATTTTAGTTGGGGGGAAAAAAATTAGTAACTTTAAACACTTATTATACCAGTAAACAGCAATAGCACTTTGCAGTTTGTGAAGTTGATTTCTTCCGACAGGGAGGTCTAATTTAAACAGTAAGAGAATCATCAAATGATTTCCGAGGTGCTGCATTTTGACAACTTGTCAGTTCTGTTTAAGTAGGCAATTTATTTAGTACATCCCCTGTTGCAGAAACATGATATGTGTTTTTATCCTTTGCAATGAAAAACCAGCCCAGCGCCATTTAAATACAATAAAATGCTGCATTTTTACTTCACATGAAACACTCAACTCGCAGTGTCTGGTTTTCCAGGATAGATATCGCAGTTACATCCCCGTAAGGGCACTTAGAGATACTACAGATGTGTGCGTTTATTCATCTGAGCTTTAGTGACTAGAATCACCTCATCTCAAATAACCAGAGACAGAGGGAGTTTGAGAAGTGATTGGTTTGATGGATGAAGCCAAAGTTACTTTAGATCCTCAGAAGACCCTGGTATAAGTAACGCTTTAACCACAGTGGAAGATAGACACAAAACGCTGGAGTAACTCAGTGGGTCAGGCAGCATCTCTGGAGAAAAAGGAATAGGTGACGTTTCAGGACGAGGTGAGTTAGATCCAGCTGAGATCCGGTGAATCTAGTGCTGGATGTTTACGTTAACTTATGTTGGGTGTCGTGTTGCTTTTTTTTAGTATGGTTGTACGATAAATCGAATTTCACTGGACCTTAATTGTTACATACGACTATAAACTCACCTTGAAATCTTGAAACCTTGACCTTGGTTAGAAGAGATACCTCCATCAATCAGTCAACCAGTTAGGACTGGTGTCCAAATGTACTTGGAATCATGCAGCAGGTAAACAGGCCCTTCAGCCCAACCTCCCCATGCTGACCAACGTGCCCCATCTACACTAGTCCCACCTGCCTGTATTTGGCCCATATTCTTCTAAACCTTTCCTATCCATGTACCTGTCCAAATGTCTTTTAAAAGTTGCTGTTGTACCTGTCTCGACCAGTCAGAGGCCATGCTGCAGGATGCACTGAGTGATGTCGACTGGAATATGTTCGAAGCAAGTTCCAGTGACGTCAGTGAGTTCGCGGAAGCAGTCATGGACTTCATCGCAACAGTAACCGACAACATCGTCCCCACGGTAAGGGTAAGCACCTTCCCGAACCAAAAACCCTGGGTAGACAGATCCGTTTGTGTGGCCTTGAATGCTCACACCGCTGCCTACAACTCGGGCCTGGCATCAGGAAACATGGACGTCTACAAGGTAGAGTCCTACCGACTGCGAAGGGCGGAAAAGGACGCAAAGAGAAGGTACAGGGACAAGATGGAGTCACAGATGGAGCAGCAGGACACCAGAAGCCTGTGGCAGGGGCTACGGATTGTAACCAACTACCGAAGCACCGCTCCCTCATCCGCATGTGCCGGCACCTCCCAAGCTGACGACCTGAACTCCTTTTACGCTCGTTTCGAGAAGGGCAACACCACTCCAGGTCTGCCGACTATCGACAATACCGCCAGCGGGCTGGCTACCGAAGCTGAAGGGAGGAATGTGCACACATTCTCGCTGTCCGAGCACGGCATGTGGAGGGCTCTGACACGGGTGAACACGAGGAAAGCTGCAGGCCCCGATGGCATCTCGGGGCGAGTACTCAAGTCCTGTGCTACGCAGCTAGCTCCAGTGCTCACTACATTATTCAACCTCTCCCTGGACAAGTCCGTGGTCCCTGCCTGCTTTAAAAAATCCATCATTGTACCGGTACCAAAAAATGCCTCCCCAGCCTGTCTGAATGACTACCGTCCGGTGGCCCTTACCTCGGTAGTCATGAAATGCTTTGAGAGGCTGGTGAAGAATCACATCTGCGCCTTCCTCCCTCGGAACATGGACCCATTGCAGTTCGCATATCGTCCAAACAGGTCCACGGACGATGCGGTCTCCCAGGTCTTGCACACCACTCTCTCCCATCTGGACAGCCATAAGGGGGGCTACATGAGGATGCTGTTCATAGACTACAGTTCAGCCTTCAACACGATAGTCCCCACCGGACTGGCCGGGAAGCTAATGGAATTGGGGCTCAACACCTCCGTGTGTGCCTGGGTCCTGGACTTTCTCACCGCCAGGCCCCAGGTAGTCAAGATGGGAGGGAATACATCGAAGTCCCTCACCCTGAGCACAGGATCGCCCCAGGGTTGCGTCCTCAGCCCCCTATTGTACTCCCTGTACACACATGACTGTGAGGCTAGGTTCAGCTCCAACTCAATAATTAAGTTTGCTGATGACACTGTGGTGGTGGGCCTGATCTCAGACAATGACGAGAAGGCCTACCGGGAGGAGGTGGCTGATCTAGCACTCTGGTGCCAGGATAACAGCCTCCTCTTGAACATCAAAAAAACGAAGGAGCTGATCGTGGACTTTAGGAGGGCACATCATCCGAGGATGTACACTCCATTGAGGATAAATGGGGATCCTGTGGATAGGGTGAGCTGTTTTAAATATCTGGGAGTCCACATCTCCGAGGATATGACATGGACATCACACGCCTCAGCACTCACGAGTAAGGCAAGGCAGCGCCTTTACCACCTCAGGCAATTGAGGAAATTCAGAGTGTCTCCGAGGATCCTCCAGTGCTTCTACGCAGCGGCGGTGGAAAGCATCTTGTCCGGGAACATTACCATCTGGTTTGGGAATTGCTCTGCCCAGGACAAGAAGGCTCTGCAGAGAGTAGTGCGTTCGGCCGAACACACTATGGGAACTTCACTCACCCCCCTGCAGGAACTATACATCAGGAGAGGTGCAACTCCAGAGCTAACAATATCATGAGAGACCCCTTCCACCCCTGCAACGGACTGTTCCAGCTGCTACGGTCAGGCAAACGCCTCCGTTGCCATGCTGTGAGAACGGAGAGGTTGAGAAGGAGTTTCTTCCCAGAGGCCATTCGGACTGTAAATGCCTTTCTCACCAGGGACTAACTCTACTGAACGTTTTTCCTTCCAATATTTATTATGTAAAAGAATATGTGTGTTTATGATTGTGTTTATAGTTTGTTTGGTTGTTTGTTTGTTTGTCTTTTTGCACAAAGTCCGCGAGCATTGCCACTTTTCATTTCACTGCACATCTCGCATGCGCTTGACTTGACTTGACTTGACTTGACTTGTCTCAAGGGCCAGGAGGAGCAGCGCAGTAGCGCAGGGGTAGAGTTGCTGCCTCACAGAGCCAGAGACCCAGGTCCGATTTTGACCATGGGTGGGTGCTGTCTGTACACAGTTTGTGAATTCTCCCTGTGACCTGCGTGGGTTTTCTCCGGGTGCTTCGGCTTCCTCCCGCACGCACGCCAAAGACGTACAGGCTTGGCTTGTTAAAGTTGTAAATTGTCCCTAGTTTGTGTAGAATAGTGTTAGTGTGCAAGGATTGCTGGCCAACGAGGATTCAGTGGGCCTGATACTGCACTTAACTAAACTAAGCTGACCTACCTCCACTGGCAGCTCATTCCATATATGTGTGAAATAGTTGCCCCTCCGATTCTTATTAAATCTTACTCCTCTCACCTGCAACCTAGGTTCCCTGATTCTCGATTTATTTTGCTCTGGATAAAATACTTGGTAAAAGACTGGGTAAATAGCCATTCAGCTATTAAACACGACAACCTCAAATAAGCTCTGAACTACAGAGACTATTATTGTTATTATTGCACTATTATTGTTTGATTTTTTGTATGTACGTATGTGTGTGTGTATGTATATATACATATATATACATATGTAGTTGTGAGTATGTGTATACTCTTGACTTTTGAGACTCTGTGCATCTCCCCTATCTCCTCTTGCAAACGGGATGGTTTTTTAAACCAATATGTAGAAGAACCGACTAGAGGACAGGCCATCCTAGACTGGGTATTGAGTTAGTGATCTTGTTGTGCAAAGCCCCTTGGGCAACAGTGACCATAATATGGTGGAATTCTGCATTAGGATGGAGAGTGACATGGTTAATTCCAGACACTAGGGTCCTGAACTTAAAGAAAATAGACTTTGAAGGTATGAGACGGGAATTGGCTAGGATAGACTGGAAAATTATACTTAAAGGGTTGACGGTGGAAATGCAATGACAAAGATTTAAAAAACGCATCGATGAACTCCAGAAATTGTGCATTCCTGTCTGGTGAAAAAATAAAATGGTGAAGGTGGCTCAACCGTGGCTAATGAGGGAAGTCAAGGATAGTGTTAAATCCAAGGAAGAGGCGTATACATTGGCCAGAGGAAGCAGCAAACTGGACTGGGAGAAATTTAGTACTTAACAGAGGAGGAAAAAGTGGTTAATTAAGAGGGGGGGGGGGGGAAAAGAGCAAGAAAGAAAGCCTGCAGGGAATATAAAAACTGACTCTAAAAGCTTCTTTAGATGTGTAGAAAGGAAAAGATTAATGAAGCCAAATGTAGGTCGTTTACAATCAGAGACAGGTGAGTTTATAATGGGAAACAAGGTAATGGCAGAACAGTTAAACGAGTACTTTGGTTCTGTCTTCACCAAGGAAGGCACAAACAATCTCCCAGAAATACTAGGAGACCGAGGATCTAGTGGGAGGGAGAAACTAAAGGGAATGCACATTAGTCAGGAAATGGTCTTAGGTAAACTGTTGGGACTGAAGGCAGATACATTCCCAGGGCCTGGTGGTCTGCATCCCAGAGTACTCAAGGAGGTGGCCCTCAAAATTGTGGATGCATTGGTGATCATTTTCCAATGTTCCCTCGACTGGATCAGTTCCTGTGGACTGGAGGGTAGCCAATGTAACTCCATTTTTTATTAAGGAAGTAGAGAGCAAACGGGGAATTATAGACCGGTTAGCCTTACATCAGTAGTAGGGAAGATGCTTGAGTCAATTATTAAAGATGTTATTGCAGCATGTTTGGAAAACAGTGACAGGATCACTCAAAGTCACCATGGATTTATGAAGGGGAAATCATGCTTGATTAATCTTCTGGAATTTTTTGAGGCTGTAACTAGGAAAATGGACAAGGGAGAGACAGTGGATGTAGTGTACCTGGACTTTCAGAAAGCATTTGATAAGGTCCCACATAGGAGATTAGTGGGCAAAATTAGGGCACATGGTATTGGGGGTCTGGGGACAACACCCCTCTCCCCCCTTCATTTGTAATCCGTATTTTAAAACTTGGTAAAAAAAATCTATTAAAAATCGCCGGTTTCCGCGAGACAGTGGGGGTGGGACTGATGATCGAGGGCGCCGATTGGACGAAAGAGACGTTGGTCAGCAGGTAGTGGGGGGGGGGGGGGGGGGGGACCATGTTGATTCAGCGCGATGATTGGAGAAGGGAGGTGTCAGTCAGAGGCGGAAGTAGGGGGATGGGACTGAGGATAGAGCGCGGTAATTGGAGGAGCAAAGATCATAGAGTGGAACTTGGATTGGCCCGTTCGCGGGGCTTTTCATCGCCCGGCTCGATGTGGCCGGCCGCGGGATCTTCCACCGCCCCCGCGGTCAAATTGCTGCATCGAAGTGATCGAGGCTCCCAATGTTGAAGGGAGAGCCAGTGGATGTGGTGTATCTGGACTTTCAAAAAGCCTTTGACAAGGTCCCACACAAGGGATTAATGTGCAAAATTAGAGTACATTGTATTGGGGGTAGGGTATTGACATGGATCGAGAACTGGTTGGCAGACAGGGAGCAAAGAGTAGGAATTAAGGGGTCCTTTTCAGAGAGTGACTACTGGGGTGCCGCATGGCTCGGTGCTGGGGCCCCAGTTATTTACAATATATATTAACGATTTATTATCTGAATGGTGTCAGATTAGGAAAAGGGGAGGTGCAACGAGACCTGGGTGCCCTTATACATCAGTCACTGAAAGTAAGCAGGCAGGTACGGGATACTGAGTTGGATGATCAGCCATGATCATATTGAATGGCGGTGCAGGCTCGAAGGGCCGAATGGCCTACTCCTGCACCTAATTTCTATGTTTCTATGTATAGCAAGCAGTGCAGAAAGCTAATGGCATGTTGCTTTCATTGAGAGAGGATTTGCGTTTAGGAGCAAGGAGGTCCTACTGCAGTTGTACAGGGCCCTGGTGAGACCACACCTGGAGTATTGTGTGCAATTTTGGTCTCCTAATTTGAGGAAGGACATTATTGCTATTGAGGGAGTGCAGCGTAGGTTTATCAGGTTAATTTCCGGGATGGCGGGACTTACATATGATGAAAGAATGGGTCGACTGGGCTAGTATTCACTGGAATTTAGAAGGATGAGAGAAGATCTTATAGAAACATATAAAATTCTACGAGGACTGGACAGGCTAGATGCAAAAAAAATGTTCCTGATGTTGGGGGAGTCCAGAGCCAGCAATCACAGTTTAAGAATAAGAGGTAGGCCATTTGGGACTGAGATGAGGAAATGTTTCTTCAGCCAGAGAGTTGCGAATCTGTGGAATTTTCTGCCACTGAAGGCAGTGAAGGCCAATTCACTGGATGTTTTCAAGAGAAAGTTAGATTTAGCTCTTAGGGTTAAAGGAATCAAGAGATATGGGGAAAAAGCAGGAACATTTTAGATGAAGGGCTCGAAGGGCCGAATGACCCTCCTGCGCCTATTTTTCTATGTTCTATGTGTCTATGATCTGATACATCTCTATAAGACCACCCATTATCCTCCTGCCCTCCAAGGAATAGAGTCCCAGCCTGCCCAACCTCTTGCTATAGATCAGACCCTCGAGTCCTGGCAACATCTGCATCCGTGTGCCAATTCTTCTTACCTCACTCCTAGGGATGAAGAATAACTTAAATATCTCCCAGGGGTAACATCAGAACTCATGGCCAGTCCCACTTGAATCCTGATGTCACCAAAGTTTGAATGGACACTTGGCCAAAGTAATAACTATGAACATTTCCTCTCCGGATTTGTTTTAAAACATGGCAATCTATCGGTGTCTAAAGGTCCCAACACAATGTTTGCTACACTTCAATTGAGAGAAACTGAAAGAGGTGATTTAAACAATAATGCACGTTGAATTTATTAAGAATAGGCTTTCACATTTCTGCAGAATTTTTGAGGAGAAATAGTTTAATAGCAAGAAACCCGATTGTCAGCATGCCTGTGGTGTCAGTTCATGTTCGATCCTGGCCAGGGGCGCTGTCTATACAGAGTGTGTACTTTCTCCCAGTAACTATCAAGGGTTTTCTCCGGGATCTCCGCACACTCCAAAAACGTACAGGTTTGTATTGTATGTTAATTGGTTTCGGTGAAATTGTCCCTAGTGTGTGTAGGATAGTGCTAGCATATGGGGATGGTGGGTGTGTTTCCACACTGTATCTCTAATCTAAACCAAACCAAACTTTTTTATTTTCCATTTCTAAACTACCCTCAATCCGATGGCCATTAGACATAAACCCCGTTCTATGTTGCATTTATCAATCGGTTCAAGCTCAGAAAATAGCCAGGAATTTGCAAAACAATCGTTATTATTGTATGTATCAATATTTGTAGATGTGGTGGACAGGACGTGTGTGCTGGAAGTGGTTTCGTTCAAGAGTTGGCTTTGGCAGAGCTTGCATTAAAGCTGCTCGCTTGAAAAGATCTGCTTTGGTTACGGATGGGGCTTGAGAGTGCAATAGTTCAAAGGCTCCAAGCAATCTGTGAATAAAACAAACAGGCAGGTCACCACACAGCAGCTCTTGTCAGCTTACTGGGGAGAATTGCTCCGATGCTAACTCAATGTACCTGATAGCGGTGACAATGTATTTGCAGATAAGCCTCTGTTATAAAAAAAACAACAAGAGTGTGAACAAGTGCCAAAGCATAGATGGATTAACAAGAAACTGTACATCAAACACCAAAGGCATTTCTGACCAAGACATTCAAGAACCAGAGGACATGGGCTTAAGGTGACGGGGGAAGATTTAATAGGAACAGAGAGAGTTACAATGCAGTTACAAATCTCTGCATGGTGGAGGAGATCAATATACAGTATCTTAACATTTTGTTTAGGACACACATTGTGGGCCGAAGGGCCTGTTGCTGTGCTATACTTTCTATGTTCCTGCACATCCGCTATTAAGTTGTGACAATTGTGTTGAGCTTAGTTATTCTGCAAGATGAGTACAGTGTACTCATTGTACTAACTGTGGCGCAGTGGTAGAATTGCTGCCTTACAGCGCCAAATGCCCGCGTTCGATCCTGACTACGGGTGCTGTCTGTACGGAGTTTGTATGTTCTCCCGGTGGCCTGCGTGGGTTTTCTCCGGGATGCTCCAGTTTCCATCCATGCTCCAAAGACGTACAGGTTTGTGGGTTAATTACAATCACAGAGTACAGTATGTAAACATGCTCTTTGGCCCAACTTGCCCACGTTAACCAACATGTCCCATATACACTAATCCTACCTGCCTGTGTAGGGCCCATCTCCCTCTAATCCCTCTAAGTCGGTTTATGTAAATTGTAAATTGTCCCTAGTGTGTAGGGTAGTGCAAATGCACAAGGTGCTCGCTGGTCGGCGCAGACTCGGTGGGCCGAAGTGCCTGTTCCCACGCTGCATCTATAAATTCTAAAGTCGAAAGTAAACTATTAAGATGAGCTGGAGTTTTGCACCTCATTTAATCCTCTAAAATAGATTAATAGCAAAGCACGTTACTTTAGTACCAACTTTTGTATTTCGCTAAATAATTTAAAGAGGTTGTTATGTTACTATCAACATGTTCTGTTACTATCAGTTTGCGTTACTTTCAGCATGAAATCAGACTAGCTTGTGTCAATGGTGTCAAAGCTCCCAGGCCAAATCAGCAGAATAATGAAAGCAAAATAGGGTGTTAACAATGATACATTCCGTGGCCACGTAGATTGCCTTTTTGAAAAGATCAATATTCTAAGGGTCGGGATAATTGGATCATTTTATCTATTATATTTCACTTGCTGACCTTTTTCAGTTTTGACTGAGTAAACATCAGTTCTGCAACTTTGTCGCTGTTTCAGCCACAGAGAATGTGATAACGCAGATCGGGCAATGACGCATTAAACTAAAGCAAACACAATGATCTGAATATCTTCTCCCCTTCCCCCTTCCATCCTCTGCCTTCACAATTTGCCCCTCTTTTTTTGTTGGAGGGATATGGGCCGAGCGCTGGCTAGTGGGACTAGTGTACATGGGGCATGTTGGCCGGCGTGGGCAAGTCGGGCCGAAGGGACTGTTTCCACGCTGTATCACTCTATGTTTCCCTACTAAATTTGTCGACATTACCTCCGTTGCCATTCGCTTGTCAACCTTTCACTTAAAGATATTACGTTAGTCAACCTTCAATGCTCTGGTGCTTCATAATGGATGATTAAGTACGTGTGATAATGTCTCTCGTCCCTTGATTCATTTAAAATGAATGTAATGCGATCCTGTTGAACCAGGGGGCGTGTCCCTTAATGATCATCTGCATCCTTCCATTTTCATTGATGACTCAAAGAAATATTTAACTATTTTGCTCTATGTCTCTTGATAGTTTAATTTAATTTTGCTCATTGCCCTCTCAATTACTTTGTTCTAATAAGGTGGTCTTACCTTTGACTGTGTAGCAGTCTCTGTGTGCTGTTTCTTTCAGGCCTGGGAGCTTCTCGCTACTCTAACTAGCACCGTATAAACGCTGATCAGTGTGTGACTGATATGAGTTTTACTCATGTTCTCTGTTGTTATCTTTAACATTCCCACCTTTCTCCCACCCGACACATGTGAAAGTTAACATTGAAGCATTTTTGTTCCAACGTCCAGATTAGACCTTAGACTTTACTTTAGACTTTAGAGATGCAGCGTGGAAACAGGTCCCTTTGGCCCACCGAGTCCACGCCGACCAGCGATCATCCCGTACATTAACACTATCCTGCACACACTAGGGACAATTTACAATTTTACTGAAGCCAATTAATCTACAAACCTATACGTCTTTGGAGTGTGGGAGGAAACCGGAGTAAAATCAAAACAAAAGATGAAGCGTACAAATTAGCCAGAAAAAGCAGCCTACCACAGGACTGGGAGAAATTCAGAGTCCGGCAGAGGAGGACAAAGGGCTTAATTAGGAAAGGGAAAATAGATTATGAAAGAAAACTGGCAGGGAACATAAAAACTGACTGCAAAAGCTTTTATAGATATGTGAAGAGAAAAAGATTAGTTAAAACAAATGTAGGTCCCTTGCAGTCAGAAACAGGTGAATTGATCACGGGGAACAAGGATATGGCGGACCAATTGAATAACTACTTTGGTTCCGTCTTCACTAAGGAAGACATAAATAATTTGCCGGAAATAGCAGGGGACCGCGGGTCAAAGGAGTTGGAGGAATTGAGTGAAATCCAGGTTAGCCGGGAAGTGTTGTTGGGTAAATTGAATGGATTAAAGGCCGATAAATACCCAGGGCCAGATAGGCTGCATCCCAGAGTACTTAAGGAAGTAGCCCCAGAAATAGTGGATGCATTAGTGATAAATTTTCAAAACTCTTTAGATTCTGGAGTAGTTCCTGAGGATTGGAGGGTAGCTAATGTAACCCCACTTTTTAAAAAGGGAGGGAGGGAGAGAGAAAACGGGGAATTACAGACCTGTTAGTCTAACGTCGGTAGCGGGGAAACTGCTAGAATCAGTTATTAAAGATGGGATAGCAGCACATTTGGAAAGTGGTGAAATCATTGGACAAAATCAGCATGGATTTATGAAAGGTAAATCATGTCTGACGAATCTTATAGAATTTTTCGAGGATGTAACTAGTAGAGTGGATAAGGGAGAACCAGTGGATGTGTTATATCTGGACTTTCAGAAGGCTTTCGACAAGGTCCCACATAAGAGATTAGTATGCAAACTTAAAGCACACGGTAATGGGGGTTCAGTATTGATGTGGATAGAGAACTGGCTGGCAGACAGGAAGCAAAGAGTAGGAGTAAACGTGTCCTTTTCACAATGGCAGGCAGTGACTTGTGGGGTACCGCAAGGCTCAGTGCTGGGACCCCAGCTATTTACAATATATATTAATGATTTGGACGAGGGAATTGAATGCAACATCTCCAAGTTTGCGGATGACACGAAGCTGGGGGGCAGTGTTAGCTGTGTGGAGGATGCTAGGAGGCTGCAAGGTGACTTGGATAGGCTGGGTGAGTGGGCAAATGCATGGCAGATGCAGTATAATGTGGATAAATGTGAGGTTATCCACTTTGGTGGCAAAAACAGGAAAGTAGACTATTATCTGAATGGTGGCCGATTAAGAAAGGGGGAGATGCAATGAGACCTGGGTGTCATGGTACACCAGTCATTAAAAGTAGGCATACAGGTGCAGCAGGCAGTGAAGAAGGTGAATGGTATGTTAGCATTGATAGCAAAAGGATTTGAGTATAGGAACAGGGAGGTTCTACTGCAGTTGTACAGGGTCTTGGTGAGACCACACCAGGAGTATTGCGTACAGGTTTGGTCTCCTAATCTGAGGAAAGACATTCTTGCCATAGAGTGAGTACAGAGAAGGTTCACCAGACTGATTCCTGGGATGTTAGGACTTTCATATGAAGAAAGACTGGATAGACTCGGTTTGTACTGGCTAGAATTTAGAAGATTGAGGGGGGATCTTATAGAAACTTACAAAATTCTTAGGGGGTTGGACAGGCTAGATGCAGGAAGATTGTTCCCGATGTTGGGGAAGTCCAGAACAAGGGGTCACAGTTTAAGGATAAGGGGGAAATCTTTTAGGACCGAGATGAGGAAAACATTTTTCACACAGAGAGTGGTGAATCTCTGGAATTCTCTGCCACAGAAGGTAGTTGAGGCCAGTTCATTGGCTATATTTAAGTTAGATGTGGCCCTTGTGGCTAAAGGGATCAGGTGGTATGGAGGAAGGCAGGTACAGGATACTGAGTTGGATGATCAGCCATGATCATATTGAATGGCGATGCAGGCTCAAAGGCCGAATGGCCTACTCCTGCACCTATTTTCTATGTTTCTATGTAAAATCCACGCAGATAACGTGGAGAACGTACAAACTCCGTAAAGACAGCACCCGTAGTCGGGATCAAACATGGGTCTCAGGCGCTGTAAGGCAGCAACTCTACCGCTGTGCTATTGTGCCGCCCTATTAGATTGTGTAACCTCATCATGTGAAGCCAGCATCGTCAGAGTCCCACACCACCCTGGCCACACGCTCCCACATTTCACCCCTGCCACCGGGAGCCTCAAAACAGTAACGTCCAACTTCAGGAGCAGCTTCTTCCCTACAGCCATCAGGCTATTAAACACTACAACCTCAAATAAACTCCAAAATAAATAGACTAGGGGGACATTATTTTTTAACTCCTGATCCGTAAACGCCGCGCACCAGGCTCGATTGTAATCATGTTTTGTCTTTCCGCTGACTGGATAGCACGCAACAAAAGCTTTTCACTGTACCTCGGCACTCGTGGCAATAAACTAAACTGAAGATGGTGCTTTGTTTCTCTTCCTGACGGATTGTGCCACCGTGATCACTGTTTAAACAAAGTACAAAACTTACACCAACAGTGTTTCGGAACTAATGTTCGCTTCTTGGCAGAGGCTGGGAGTTATTCCAGTGCGCTTACGACCTGACCCTGCTTGCTTGCTAAATCCGCAGCTGAGAGGCTGTTTAGTTGGCTGGTACGCCAACTCAATAATACCTGATTTATTGTCACAGTTAAACAGTTTGCACTGTCTTTAGCTTTTAAATTGCATTTTATTCTCGTTTGTAATAAAAACACACAGGACAGGTTTTAGTGATCTGTTGACCTCAGCGCATTACTAATCACGCTGCGTTATACTTCCGTGTCCACTAGACCAAGTAAATCTTTCAAATGCTTTTGCCCAAGAGCAGAGGATGTGAGCATCACTGTAGTTCTTTACAAAATAGCGCGGCACAGTGGTGCAATAGACAATAGACAATAGGTGCAGGAGTAGGCCATTCGGTCCTTCGAGCCAGCACCGCCATTCAATGTGATCATGGCTGATCATCCCCAATCAGTAGTCTTTTCCTGCCTTCTCCCCATTATCCCCTGACTCCGCTATCTTTAAGAACCCTATCAAGCTCTCTCTTGAAAGTATCCAGAGAACCGGCCTCCACAGAGGCAGAGAATTCCACAGACTCACACCTCTCTGTGTGAAAAAGTGTTTCCTCATCTCCGTTCTAAATGCCTTATCCCTTATTCTGAAACTGTGACCCCTGGTTCTGGACTCCCCCAACATCGGGAACATGTTTCTTGCAGCGGTAGAGTTGCTGCCTTACAGCGCCAGAGACACGGGTTTGATTCTGACTACAGGTGCTGTCTGTACGGAGTTTGCACGTTCTCCCCGTGACCGCGTGGGTTTTCTCCAGGTGTTCCGTTTGCTCCCACACTCCAAATACGTATGGGTTTGTAGGTTAATTGCTCCGGTAAAGATTGTAAATTGGCCTGGGTTTGTAGGACGGTGTTTGTGTACGGGGATCGGTAGTCGGCGAGGACTCAGTGGGCCAAAGAGCCTGTTACAGCGCTGCATCTCTAAACTATATTAAACTAAAACTACATTACTGCCTTGCAGCGCCACAGACCCAGGTTCGATCCTGAGTAAGGGTGCTTGTCTCTACACAGTTTGTACGTCCTCCCTGTGAATGCGCGGGTTTTCCCCGGGTGCGCCAGTTTCCACCCATACTCCAAAGACGTACAGAAGATCATTGGCCAATCCCGTCTTGGCCTCAGCACCACTTTCGGGTCGGGACATTTCTTTACACTGGAGAATCTTCAGACTGGACCCTTCTTGAGTCTGAATAAGGTTCCCAACCTGAAACATCGCCTTCTCCATTCCCTCCCCAAATGCTGCCTGACCTGCTGAGTTCCTCCGGCACTTTGTGTTTTGTTTAAGTCAGAAACATCATGGTTGTTTATGACCTGGAATGTCACCACTCCACCTTCTCCAGGATTTGCTGCCTGACCCGCTGAGTTCCCGATTGTAATGATGTTTTAATGCAGTGAAGTATTTTATACCCAGCTCTCAAAGATGCCATCAGTTGCACCTGGGTTTATGACTCTTACATGTTGGACCAGAGTTAAGAGTTTACATGAGACACTTAGGGGACTCTTTAGGCGAGTGCAGGAGACTCTGCGCTCACCCCATGTTCGCTGATGGTCTCTAGTGAGTCTCCTTCATGGTCGCGAGGAGTTCCCACATTCTGGGAACAAGTCACGGCCTCAGTATAGTCGGCGCTAATTTTTCAGCATGTTGAAAATTTTTCTGTGACCAAAAATTGATCGCCATGGAGAAAATCGCTAATCCTGTACTCGTAGACGCAGTTGTAGTGGGGTCACCATGTCGTTATTGGGTAATCGCGGTAGTCGTAGGTAGTTTTAGTTAATCGCCTTTGCTGACCGGGCATTTTCATTTGCTCATTGGGGGGAAAAAAAAACGTAAGGTGGAGTTTTCAGAGCCAAGGATAACCGACCGGTTAATGCTAAATGTCCGCCGAACTCCACAGCTGTGTATCTATGGCTTATTAAAAGTTGTCTGGCTTCTTAAAAGTTGTCTCCACTCCTTCTCCCTCCTTCTCCCCCCCTTTCTCCCCCTTCTCCCCTCTAAAAGACCGTACAGTGCGCTAGCCGTCTTATTTACAGCGCCAACGTTCCTGTCGATCTCGGTGTGTGTCTGCATCACCTTAGCTTTGTACCATGTGAATTTCAGACAGCGTTCCCCCACTTGCCCTGGCCCCCATCTTTGCGATGTGTGTGTGTGTGTGTGTGTGTGCGTGGGTGTGTGTGTGTGTATGTGTGTGTGTGTGTGTGTGTGGGTGTGTGTATGTGGTGTGTGTGTGTGTGCATGCGTGTGTGTGTGTGTATGTGTTTTCCACTCTGACTGTCGTCGAATTGACAGTCACCGGCAGTCAATACATAGGACAGGCCCATTACAGTCAAATAAACTTCTCATTGCTAATTGGCATGTTTCATGACTTTCAGTCAGAAGGGTCTCGACCCGGAACGTCACCCATTCCTTTTCTCCACAGACGCTGCCTGACCCGTTGAACTTTTAAGAAGCCAGGAAGCAAAGAGTAGGAGTAAACGGGTCCTTTTCACAATGGCAGGCAGTGACTAGTGGGGGTACCGCAAGGCTCAGTGCTGGGACCCCAGCTATTTACAATATATCTTAATGATCTGGATGAAGGAATTGAAGGCAATATCTCCAAGTTTGCGGATGACACTAAGCTGGGGGGCAGTGTTAGCTGTGAGGAGGATGCTAGGAGACTGCAAGGTGACTTGGATAGGCTGGGTGAGTGGGCAAATGTTTGGCAGATGCAGTATAATGTAGATAAATGTGAGGTTATCTATTTTGGTGGCAAAAACAGGAAAGCAGACTATTATCAGAATGGTGGCCGATTAGGAAAAGGGGAGATGCAGCAAGACCTGGGTGTCATGGTACACCAGGCATTGAAAGTAGGCATGCAGGTGCAGCAGGCAGTGAAGAAAGCGAATGGTATGTTAGCTTTCATAGCAAAAGGATTTGAGTATAGGAGCAGGGAGGTTCTACTGCAGTTGTACAGGGTCTTGGTGAGACCACAACTGGAGTATTGCGTACAGGTTTGGTCTCCAAATCTGAGGAAAGACATTATTGCCATAGAGGGAGTGCAGTGAAGGTTCACCAGACTGATTCCTGGGATGCAGGACTGTCTTATGAAGAAAGACTGGATAGACTTGGTTTATACTCTCCAGAATTTAAGAGATTGAGAGGGGATCTTATAGAAACTTACAAAATTCTTAAGGGGTTGGACAGGCTTAGTGCAGGAAGATTGTTTCCGATGTTGGGGAAGTCCAGGACAAGGGGGTCACAGCTTAAGGATAAGGGGGAAATCCTTTAAAACCGAGATGAGAAAAACTTTTTTCACACAGAGAGTGGTGAATCTCTGGAACTCTCTGCCACAGAGGGTAGTTGAGGCCAGTTCATTGGCTATATTTAAGAGGGAGTTAGATGTGGCCCTTGTGGCTAAGGGGATCAGAGGGTATGGAGAGAAGGCAGGTGCGGGATACTAAGTTGGATGATCAGCCATGATCATATTGAATGGCGGTGCAGGCTCGAAGGGCCGAATGGCCTACTCCTGCACCTATTTTCTATGTTTCTATGTTTCTAATTACTCTGGCATTTTGTGTCTATCTTCGGTGTAAATCAGTAACTGCAGTTCCTTCCTGCACATTTCTTCCGAATATTGGCACAAAGTGCTGGAGTAACTCTCGTGGGCCAGGCAGCATCTCTGGAGAAAAGGGATGGGTGAGGTTTTGGGTTGGGACTTTTCTTCAGACCAACCAGAGACATCACACATCCGTTTTCTCTAGAGGTGCTGCCTGACCCACGAGAGTTACTTCAGCACTTTGTCTCTATCTTCAGTATAAACCGGCATCTGCAGTTCTTTTCTACAGAATATCACCTGTGTATAAAATCATGAAAGGAATAGATCGGGTAGACACACACAGTCTCTTGTCTGTGGGGGAGTCAAGAACCAGAGGACATAGATTTAAGTTGAAGGGGAAAATTTCATTCGGAAACTGAGGAGTCACTTTTACACACAAAGGGTGGTAGGTGTATGGAACGAGCTGCCAGAGGAGGTAGTTAAGGCAGGCACATGGATAGACACAAAAAACTGGTGTAACTCAGCGGGTCAGACAGCATCTCCCGAGAAAAGGAATAGGTGACGTTTCGGGTCGAGACCCTTCTTCAGACCGAGAGTCAGGGGAAAGGAGAACAAGAGATATTCACGGTGACATAGAGAGATAGAAACATAGAAAATAGGTGCAGGAGTAGGCCATTCGTCCCTTCAAGCCTGCACCGCCATTCAATATGATCGTGGCTGATCATCCAACTCAGTATCCTGTACCTGCCTTCTCTCCATACCCCCTGATCCCTTCAACCACAAGGGCCACATCTAACTCCCTCTTAAATATAGCCAATGAACTGGCCTCAACTACTTTCAGTGGCAGAGAATTCCACAGATTCACCACTCTCTGTGTGAATTTTTTTTTTCTCACCTCGATCCTAAAAGACTTCCCCCTTATCCTTAAACTGTGACCCCCTTGTTCTGGACTTCCCCAACGTCGGGAACAATCTTCCTGCATCTAGCCTGTCCAACCCCTTAAGAATTTTGTACGTTTCTATAAGATCCCCCCTCAATCTTCTAAATTCGAGCGATGTTGAACAAATGAATGAAAGATATGCAAAAAAGTAATAGGACAGGTTTAGGGGGATTTGGGCCTAGGCCTAGTGTAGCTGGGACATGTTGGCCGATGTGGGCAAATTGGGCCAAAGGGCCTGTTTCCATGCTGTGAGACTCTCTATGACTCTATACACCATGTCTTGTACGGAGTAGTGTTGCCATATGGCGTTTACGAGTGAAAAAAAACTTCATTATCACGATTGCGATGACATTCACATTTACTCTTTATTTTATTCCTCCTCTGAGCATTAAAGCTGACTTTTGAAATAAAATCCCATTCCTTTCATCGACTCTTCCAAAACCTGCAAAGGTCACTCCTCTGCACACACCACATGAATAGTTATAAAGGCAGAAGATGGAGGTAATTGTCAGCTGCAATTTATGGACAAAAAGTGTCTCCACATGAATTTGAGATCTCTCAGAAGATAATTGAAGAGTTCAGATGAATGGTCTGTCATAACAACTTAGTTTAAATTATTATTGACCTTTGCGGTAGAATTCGGGCTTGATAGATGTGGTTCATTACAGAGTTTTGACTTGAAAATAGGATAGTCTTGCATACTATTTCGAAAAACCAATCACACTTTATATTCCTTTAAAATGATCAATAATTTATCTGCCTAAGGAAGCAGAAATACAAAGTAGGATATATTGTGATGATAGAGATGGCTATATACAATGATACAAATGAAAACCATTGAGACACTACTTACAGTATATATTAGCATTCTTTCTCACGGTGCAATTAATTGCTACCTTCGAGTCAACAGAGATTGTCGTGCAAAATTACATTGGTATTTTAGTTTAGTTTCGAGATACAGCGTGGAAACAGGCACTTCGGCCCACCGAGTCCACGCCGACCGACAGTCCCCGCACATTAACACTATCCTACACACACTAAGTACGATTTACATTCATACCAAGCCAATTAACCTACAAACTTGTACGTCTTTGGAGTGTGGGAGGAAACCAGCGCACCAGGAGAAAACCCACACGATCACGGGGAGAACGTACAAACTCTGTACAGATAGCACCCGTAGTCAGGAGCGCAGCGGGGCCTCTGGCGCTGTAAGGCAGCATCTCTACTGTTACGTCACTGGGCCTCCCAATGTGCACAATCTGTTTGAAACTTGTGAATGATGGAATAGCAGGCCTATCGTTTCAATTTGTTTTAATGCAAATGAAATACAGCATGTTTTTGTACGATTTCCATCAAATTACACCGCAAGAGCTGCGATCCATTGCGGTTAGAGTATTGCTCATTCTTTCATCTGTCACATCTGGAAAGGTGATATGAATTTCCACAGCTCATAACTAATTTGCAATGATGTCCATCGTCAGATCTGCAGAATTAGGAGAAGATATAACTGCATTGTAACCGTTTGCAGAAAACAATTAAATACTTCTAAAAAGCTTATAAAATCTTGCATCTGCAAAAAGATTCTATGATATTTTTTCAAGGAATGTGATTGATTTATGCAAACTACAATAATTATTTTGTGGGTCGGAAGGAACTGCAGATGCTGGTTTACATCGAAGATTCACAAAAAGCTGCAACAGTGGGTCAGGCAGCATCTCTGGAGACTGGAGACTGTGTTTAGTCAAAATGTAATTTAAATGTCCATCTGTGTAATTCAACATTTGCAGTGGCTAAATTTTAGCTTAGTTTAGTTTAGAGATACAGAGCGGAAACAGACTCTTCATCCCAATGCCGTCGCCAATTCCTCCCCTCACCCGCTGAGTTTCTCCAGCATTTTTTTTCTACCTTCGATTTTTCCAGCATCTGCAGTTCGTTCTTAAACTCTTCATCCCAATGAGTCTGCACCGATCAGCGATCCCCACACATTAACACTACCCTACACGCGCTAGGGACAATTTTACATTTGTACCAAGCCCATTAACCTACAAACATGTACGTCTTTGGAGTGTGGGAGGAAACCGAAGATCTCGGGGAAAACCCACGCAGGTCACGGAGAGAATGTTCAAACTCTGTACAGACGGTACCCGTAGTCTGGATTGAACCCGGGACTCTGCACTGTAATGCCCCTGTCCCACTTAGAAAACCTGAACGGAAAACTCTGGAGACTTTGCGCCCCACCCAAGGTTTCCGTGCGGTTCCCGGAGGTTCCCAGAGGTTTTTGTCCGTCCGTTCAAGTTTCCTAAGTGGGACAGGGGCATAAGGCAGCAGCTCTACCGCTGCGCCACCGTGCCGTCCTTTTAAATGACCCTGCAACCTCCGGCAACCACCTGCAACCTCCGGGAACCGCACGGAAACCTTGGGTGGGGCGCAATGTCTCCAGAGGTTTCCGTTCAGGTTTCCAAAGTGGGACAGGGGCATTATTACTGTACTTTGGTTAGGATTAACATTTTAGATTCACTGGGCTGATTCTCCTTTGATACTGGAATTATTATTCGATTTGTATTTTTCACACGAGGATGAATGAAGCAAGCTTTGCACTTTGTTTATTTTAGGAGATGCAGCATGAAAACAGGGCCTTCAGCCGACGGAGCCTACGCCGGCCATCAATCAGCCCTTCACTCTAGTTCTATGTTATTCCACTTTCTCAACCATTCTCTAGGCACTCGGAGCAATTTTACAGAGGGCTAATTAACCTACAAACCCAGTTCAGTTTACTTTCATGCCATGTGTACCGAGGTAAAGTGAAAAGCTTCTGCTTTCCCGCTTGTCTTCGGGATGTGGGAGGAAAACCGGTGCACCCGGAGGAAACCCACGCGGTCACAGGGAGAATGTGCAAACTCCACACACAGGCTGCACCCGAGGACGGGACCGAACCGGTGGTCTCTGGCGCTGTGAGGCAGCAGCTCTACCAGCTGCGCCACTCTGCTGCCCAACTTTTATTTGTGGTGTTTCACTGAATATTCAGGGTTGACAGGTCGGAATAATTTGAGCCTGGGTTTGGGATAGGGCAGGAGGATTACTTGGAAAATTTCAATGGAAAGAAGAAGTTCAAAATTCTCCGCTGTCAAAACAGGTCAAAATCATTGTCATGGTTTGTCAGTGCATCAACCGTACAAAATTTATATGGACTTTGTGCTTTTGTTAGTAAATCAGTAACAAAAAGCACCGAGCATTTGCAGACCCAGCACAAGACATGGGCATAGCCACAGATCTAACTAAAGCATTATTCAATGTTGCAAGAGGTCTGGTGACCTTATCAAGGAAACAATCAGAACTGGAAGCAAAACAATATTTTCACTTTTATCTACCTTGCCCTCGATGTTTGAACCTTACACACCACAAACCGGCATCACTCACAAGGGATCCTTTACAGGGATTTTTTGAGAGAAAAAAATAACAACAAAGGCAATTCTGGCTGCCAGATTTCAACAAGGTCGAAATGCCAAGAAATGGTATATAGCAGGTTGGACATTATACTAACTCCAGCCAAAAGGGCGTCTTTGTTTGCAAGCCTTTGGGAGAAAGAAGACGAGGAGTCTTCAGCGCCATTTCACCGTCTTGCAAGTTCCTGTACAGCAGACGGCACGTTAGTTCTTTTTTATATGTATTCAGCGATTGGCTTTACTACCTGCTTTCTTCACTCCCATTCGCAAACACTAAAATAACTACTCCCGTCTGTACCATGGGAATAATTTAACATCACCCATCTCTTTTTTTTCCCCAAGATGCTGACTGACCCCCCTGGGTTACTCCAGCATTTTGTGTCTACGAATGATATTGGGTCTCAGATCTGCTGTTAAATCTGAGAGGTGATTCAACCATGTAATAGAGGGCACTGAGAGATGAAGAATAGTCACAGTGATACAGTGTGGAAACAGACCCTTCGGCCCAATTTGCCCACAACGACCAACATGTCCCATCTACACTAATCCCACCTGCCTGCGTTTAGCCCACATCCCCCCAAACCTCTCTTATCCATGTACCTGTCTAAACCAAGGAACTGATTGTGGACTTTGGAAGGGGTAGGGTGGGGACCCACAGTGGTGGAGAGGGTCAAGAGCTTCAAATTCCTGGGCGTGCATATTTCTGAAGATCTCTCCTGGTCCGAGAACACTGATGCAATTATTAAGAAAGCACATCAGCGACTCTACTTCCTGAGAAGATTACGGAGAGTCGGTATGGAGTACTCTCTCCAACTTCTACCGGTGCACAGTAGAGAGCATGCTGACCAGTTGCATCGTGACTTGGTTCGGCAACTTGAGCGCCCTGGAGAGGAAGAGACTGCAAAAAGTAGTAAACACTGCCCAGTCCATCATCGGCTCTGACCTCCCTACCATCCAGGGGATCTATCGCAGTCGCTGCCTCAAAAAGGCTGGCAGCATCATTAAGGACCCACACCATCCTGGCCATACACCCATCTCCCTGCTACCTTCAGGTAGAAGGTACAGGAGCCTGAAGACTGCAACGTCCAGGTTCAGGGATAGCTACTTCCCCACAGCCATCAGGCTATTAAACTCAACTGAAACAAATCTCTGAACATTAATAGACTATTATCTGTTTTTGTACACTTTATCTGTTTATCTATTCATGTGTGTATATATTTATATAATGGTATATGGACACACTGATCTGTTCTGTATTCATGCCTACTATGTTCTGTTGTGCTGAAGAAAAGCAAGAATTTTATTGTCCTATCTGGGACACATGACAATAAACTCTCTTGACTTGATGTTTCTTAAACGTTGCGATAATACCTCTCAACGTCCTCCTCCAGCAGCTCGTCCCATACACCCACCACCTTTTGTGTGAAAAAGTTCTCCCTCAGGTTCCCATTAAATCTTTCCCCCCTCTCCTTAAACCTATGTTCTCTGGTTCTCAATTGCCCTACCCTGGGCAAGAGGCTCTGTGCATTTCACCGATCTATTCCTCTCATGATCTCCAGAAGATAGTTTGGCAAATGGGAAGTCCAATTCAAGAGCACACTTTTGTACACTTCTATATAGCAAGTCCTAAATTTGCCAGATCCCTTGGTTACTGTCAGTGCAGTTAACACAAATTATGTTGCAGTTCATATGCAGACCTCTGATTCAAAGTTGACCCACGTTACATCACAATCTTCACCCTGTTTCATCAAATGTCGACAAGTGTGATGAAGCAGGAGGAGGTTCATTGGAATTTTTGAAGTAAAAGCTCTGCCCCACGGTACGAGTTCATACCAAGGGCTCTCCCGAGTTTAAAAAGAATCAAACTGGTGATAAGCACGGGGAATGAACGCAGCGGGTACGTCGGAGCTCGGGGACGTCTCTTAGCGCTAACGGCAGGTACCCGGGAAGACTCGCTAATGGCAGATAAGCACGGAAAGACTCAGGAAGATTTTTCACCGTGTTGCAAAATGTCCACGAGAGCCCCGAGTACCGACGAGCGGCCATTACCTTAAATCTCCGAGTTCAAATCAGGGAGAACTCTTGGTATGAACTCGTACCGTGGGACAGGGCTTTTAAGCTTCAGTCTCTTAATAGGCAATTGCAGATGCAAGAAAAAAAGGCAATTGTAGTACAATCAAGCATTTGGAAGCCGGCAGAAGCTCCACACTTTGACACTGCCATCCGTCAGTCGGGTTTGTTTTCTGTTGCTTCGGCCACTACAACTTGATTGTAAACAGTTCAATGGGCATGGTTTCATTGAGTGTAGTTCTTGCAGCATCAATCGGATTCAGCAAGTTTGACATTATTTTTAAAATGCATTTTGGTATCCAAAACAAAGAGTAAGCAAAATGCTAGAATATGAAAGATAGACATAAACTCAGGCAGCATCTCTGGAGTCAAAGGAATAGGTGACGCTGCAGGTCGAGGGCCTTCCACAGACCCTATCCGGGGGAAGGGTCCCGACACGGAACGTCGCCTATTCCTTTTCTCCGGAGATGCTGCCTGTCCCACCGATTTATTCCGGCATTTTGTGTCTGTCTTCGGTGTAAACCGGCATCAGCAGTTCCTTTCTACACATTTTAGCCACAATATCAGGATTATTTAGAAAGGTTGTAACAGACTTCTATCAAAAGTAATAATTGTGTTGTTGAGTAGTTTATCTGGTTTATTATTTTCATGTTTATCAAAATACAGTGAAAAACTTCAGTGTGCACTAACCTAACCCTACATAAGCACATCAAGTGAGGAAATGAAATGATGCAGACTATTGTGTTACAGCTACAGAGAAAGTGCAGGTTAAAAAAAGTGCAAGAAGCACTAGGAGGTAGATTGGAAATTCAAGAATGCATCCTTGGTTTAAGGGAGGTCCGTGCAGGTAACACCGACAAGGAAGTTGTTCTTGAATCTTGAAGCATGTGCTTTCGGGTTTAATTCATTGAGCGTGAATTACAGACAAAGTTACAAACCGATGGATAAATGTTACTTTAATTCCGTCCACTATTTCTGTGAAGAGCAACATCATATGCGGTCAGGAAACTGGACCGACCGGAGAAAACCCACGCGGTCAGGGGCAGATCGTACAAACTCCCTACAGACAGCAGCCGCAGTCAGGATCGAACCCGGGTCTCTGGCGCTGCAAGGCAGCAATTCTACCGCTGCACCACCGTGCCGCCTCAAGCAGCTTTTGTGTATGAATTTGGCTTCATTGTGTTTATGTCAAGTCAAGTCAAGTTTATTCGTCACATACACATACGAGATGTGCAGTGAAATGAAAAGTGTAAAATGACAAACAAACAAACTACAAAGTACAGAATGGAACAGAATCACATATTCTTTTACATATTAAATATTGTGGGTGGAAGGAAAAAGGGAAACGAACAGCAATTAAAAAAAAAAAAGCAGTAGAGTGGACAGTAAAGTTAGTCCCTGGTGAGATAGGAGTTTACAGTCCTAACGGCCTCTGGGAAGAAACTCCTTCTCATCCTCTCCATTCTCACAGCATGACAACGGAGGTGTTTGCCTGACCGTAGCAGCTGGAACAGTCCGTTGCATGGGGTGGAAGGGGTCTCCCATGATCTTATTGGCTCTGGAGTTGCACCTCCTGATGTATAGTTCCTCCATGGGGGCGAGTGAAGTTCCCACAGTACGTTCGGCCGAACGTACTACTCTCTGCAGAGCCTTCTTGTCCTGGGCAGAGCAATTCCCAAACCAGATTGTAATATTTCCGGACAAGATGCTTTCCACAGCTGCTGAGTAGAAGATGCACAGTGTTATCTGATTGGATTGCAAAATCAAGCTTTCCACTGTACCTTGAGATACGTGGCAGTAATTGCACAACAACTCATCAGAAATGGGATAATAATCAGATGAGCTACAAAGTTGGTTAAGGGACCTTAAATGTTGGCCTCGAAACCAGGAGAAAATCGCTGCCTTTTGCACCTTTAACAACCACCTGAGCGAGAAGATATAGTAATGTAAGATTAATGATCTAGAGTTCTTTGTTAATGTCTTTAATTAACCACATCCCAGTTGCTTGGACCTTTACTCTGTGCACATTTGCTTGCTTCATGACAAAATGGAAAAGCAATTTGTACTTGGTTGGCAGTAAGTTGTGGCTAGTTGATGTAAGAGTAGTGGGAGCTTAAGTGCGGCACAGTGACTCAGCTGGTGGAGTTGCTGCCTATGTGTATATTGAACTATTGCTGCCTATGTGTATATTGAACTGAACTGTTCTATATTCTGTTGTGCTGCAGATAGCAAGAATTTCATTGTCCTATCTGGGACACATGACAATAAACTCTCTTGATTTGACCCGGGTTCAATTTGACCCCAGGTACTGTCTGTGCAGAGTTTGTATGTTCCCCCCGTGACCACGTGGGTTTCCTCCGGGTGACTATAGAACATAAATCACAGCCAAAACCAATTACAATAGACAATAGACAACAGGCGCAGGAGTAGGCCATTCAGCTCTTCGAGCCAGCACCGCCATTCAAAGTGATCATGGATGATCATCCCCAATCAGTACCCCGTACCTGCCTTCTCCCCATATCCCCTGACTCCGCTATCTTTAAGAGCCCTATCTAGCTCTCTCTTGAAAGTATCCAGAGAACCGGCCTCCACCGCCCCCTGAGGCAGAGAATTCCACAGACTCACAACTCTCTGTGAGAAAAAGTGTCTCCGTTCTAAATGGCTTACCCTTATTCTTAAACTGTGGCCTCTGGTTCTGGACTCCCCCAACATCGGGAACATTTTTTTTGCCTCTAGCATGTCCAAACCCTTAATAATCTTATATGTTTCAATAAGGGATGGGATATCGCCCAAGGGGGCCACATGAGTGGCAAAGGTGTTTTGTGTAGAGACAGGTTCATAAGTTCATAAGGTCATAAGTCATTGGGACGACAGATGGCGCAATGGGCTAAGTGTTCGGCTGGCGACCGGAAGGTAGCCGGTTCGAATCCCGCTTGTAGTGCATACTGTCGTTGTGTCCTTGGGGCAAGACACTTCACCCACCTTTGCCTGTGTGTAAATGTAATGTAATTATGTGAAGCACTTTGGGGTCAATGCAAGTTGACTAAAAATGTGCTATATAAATAAGATTATTATTATTATTATTATAAGTGATAGGAGCAGAATTTGGCCATTTGGCCTATTAAGTCCCTTCCGCCATTCAATCATGGCAGATCTACCTTTCCCTCTTAACCCCTTTCTCCTGCCTTTTCCCCATGACCCCTGACACCCATACTAAAGTTTCTTATAGAAACTTACAAAATTCTTAAGGGGTTGGACAGGCTAGATGCAGGAAGATTGTTCCCGATGTTGGGGAAGTCCAGAACAAGGGATCACAGTCTAAGGATAAGGGGGAAATCTTTTAGGACTGAGATGAGAAAAACATTTTTCACACAGAGAGTGGTGAATCTCTGGAACTCTCTGCCACAGAAGGTAGTTGAGGCCAGTTCATTGGCTATATTTAAGAGGGAGTTAGATGTGGCCCTTGTGGCTAAAGGTATCAGGGGGTATAGAGAGAAGGCAGGTACAGGATACTGAATTGGATGATCATATTGAATGGCGGTGCAAGCTCGAAGGGCCGAATGGCCTATTCCTGCACCCATTTTCTATGTTTCTAAACAAGAATCTATCTTTCTCTTCCTTAAAAATATCCGTTGACTTGGCCTCCACAGGTGCAAACACTACTGAGTGTGATACGATTGAATCCATAGACACTGAGAATGTATGAATTTTTGCACTTTATTAGTTTCATATATATATATTTTTTTTTTTTACTCTGAATAAAGTTTATATTTGAAGGAAAAAAAGCTCCTCATTGAAAGGGATTTCATGTGATAAATGTTGCAATTTGATTCAAAAAGTCTACAATTTCACTTGATTATTGTCCATTATGTTGGCACGTAGGAACTGTTCAGATTACACCCAGCTGTCAGACACGCACAGACACGTACTTAGTACATTTCCTCACATCATTTGTTTTTTTTTTTCAAATAAAAGGCTAATGAGTTAAGCATTGAAAGCTGTAATTACCGCGTGCAATTACATTTTCTCAAAGTTATGACAAAGAGTTGGACAAAATTTACATTGCGTATTTTTAATCAAAAGGCTTTTTGAATTTTGTTAGAGATGTTGATTGGACCCGAAACGTCACCTGTTCCTTTTCTCCAGAGATGCTGCCTGACCCCCTGAGTTACTCCAGCGTTTTACGATACGATAAGATAGAATTTTATTTCTCCCAGGAGGGAAGTTGATCTGCAAACATTCATAAAACACAAGAACACACAAAATACACGGAACATGAAAATATAGTGAGGAGTGGAAAGGATTGGGGATGTGCAAAGATTGGGGAGGCGGGGGGGGGGGGGGTGTGGGTGGGGGGTGGGGTCAGTCTTAGTCTCAATCTACCCCACGACAGAAGGGGGAGGAGTTGTCCTGTTTGATATCCACAGGGAAGAAGGATCTCCTGTGGCGTTCTGTGCTGCATCTTGGTGGAACCAGTCTGTTGCTGAAGGTGCTCCTCAGGTTGACCAGCGTGTCAAGGAGGGGGTGAGCTGTATTGCCCAGGATGCTCCGCAGTTTGAGGAGCATCCTCCCCTCCAAGACCGCCTTCCCTGAATCCAACTCCCAGGACGGAGCCAGACTTCCTGATGAGTTTGTTCATTATATTATCGTCTGTGGTCTTCTCCCTGCTGCCCCAGCACACGGCAGCGGAGAAGATGGCGCTGGATACCACCGATCGGTAGAACATCTGCAGCATCTTACTGTTGAAGGAGCAGAGCCTTCTCAAAAAGTAGAGCCAGCTCTGTCCCTTCTCGCTCATCGGCGCCTCTACTTCCTGAGAAGATTACGGAGAGTCGGTTTGTCAAGGAAGGCTCTCTCTAACTTCTACAGGTGCACAGTAGAGAGCATGCTGACCGGTTGCATCGTGGCTTGGTTCGGCAATTTGTGCGCCCTGGAGAGGAAAAGACTACAAAAAGTAGTAAACACTGCCCAGTCCATCATCGGCTCTGACCTTCCTTCCATCGAGGGGATTTATCGCAGTCGCTGCCTCAAAAAGGCTGGCAGTATCATCAAGGACCCACACCATCCTGGCCACACACTCATCTCCCTGCTACCTTCAGGTAGAAGGTCCAGGAGCTTGAAGACTGCAACAACCAGGTTCAGGAATATCTACTTCCCCACAGCCATCATGCTATTAAACCTGGCTCGGACAAAACTCTGATTATTATGAACCCATTTTCTGTTATTTGCACTTTATCAGTTTATTTATTCATGTGTGTATATATTTATATTATGGTATATGGACACTTTTATCTGTTTTGTAGTAAATGCCTACTATGTTCTGTGTGCTTAAGCAAAGCAAGCATTTCATTGTCCTATACAGGGACACATGACAATAAACTCACTTGAACTTGAACTTGAACTTCTCGTACAGGGCCTCAGTGATCCTGGACCAATCCAGTTTACTGTCCAGGTATTTGTACTCCCTGGTAAACTGCACATCCACACCATTGATGGAGACAGGGGACAGGGGTGTTCCTCTCCTCCTAAAGTCCACCATTAGACTTGTTAGTGTGTCTAAACTATGCTTAGGTTAATTCAGAATACCTAAACAGAGCCAACACAGAGGGTAGAATTATGGTGCAGATAAACCATGATTTAATTAAGCTTATCTGAGATCTTAAGCATATTTCTGTAGAATACGTGCGGTCGGCAGTGGTAGAGTTGCTGCCGCCAGAGACCCAGGTTCAATCTTGACCATGAGTGCTGTCTTTGCAGAGTTTGCACGTCCTCCCTGTGACTATGTGGGTTTTCTCTGGGTGCTCCGGTTTCCTCCCACACTCGAAAGACATCCAGGTTCGCAGGTTAATTGGCTTCGGTGAAACTGTGTCTTGTCCACAGTGTAGGATAGTGTTAGTGTGTGGGGGTCGCTGGTCGGCCCGGACTTGGTGGGCCGAAGGGCCTGTTTCCGTGCTGCAACTCTAACCCAAACTGCACCTCCAAATAAAGGCCCCAGTGACATTTCAGGAAAAGTGCAAAGCCAAGTGACATCCCGCCTGTCGCTAGCTACAAAAACTATAAGGTCTCGGCATGAACTGCATTCTATTTAAAGTGCTGTTCGAAAAGCCTCGCTAATTGGTTTCCCATAGCAACAGTCATTTCTTGCTGTCTCTGCACCAATGCCAGGATGATTCTTGAACTTGGCCTGGATAGAGTGGATGTGGAGGGGATGTTTCCACTAGTGGGAGAGTCTAGGGCCAGAGGCCTCAGAATTAAAGGACATTCCTTGAGGAAGGAGATGAGGAGGAATTTTGTTAGGCAGAGGGTGGTGAATGTGTGGAATTCTTTGCCACAGAAGGCTGTGGAGGCCAAGTCAATAGATATTTTTAAGGCAGGGATGGATAGATTCTTGATTAGTACGGGAGTCGGGGGATATGGGGAGAAAGCAGGAGAATGGGTTTAGGAGGGAGAGATGGATCAGACATGTTTGAATGACGGAATAGACTTGATGGGCCTATCACTTGTTGTAGCAATGTTACAAAATTTTGAGATTTAAAAAATCAAGTCTGCAATTTAGTCTCCCATCAGATAAAGCATAAAAAGAAGTTTAATTTGACACCTAATTCACTTTCATATCTTCAGTATTAAAAAAGTTATGGCCATTCTCATACTCTGAAATTAGCATCTTGTTCCCTATTGCTTTTCCATTGACTTAACTAAAAAGCTGTGATCGAGGACAGTCAAAAGCCCATAACTTTCTTAAAAATTAAGAGAACTGAATGACATTTTCAGTTATTATAGATTGAAGCATTCTGAAACAAATATGAAACAATCTTACTTGGATGACCTGAAATTAAAGCATATAATTAGTTAGTTACCTAATTGTAGCTAATTCCAAAATTCAATTACTAGATCTAAACATCTATCCATTTCTTAAGAAAAGGTTAACATTTTTAAATAGCCTAAGTGTTCAAATAACATTCACACAAGACTTCACAATGTAACATGATTTTTAAATTTCATTGTCATGAATTTATAGGCCAAATGGAAGGAATTTAGTGTTTAATCCCCGCAAATTAATGGCCATTTTAATCATCTTGCGAGTGGGATTTTGTGAAACGCGATCGATTGGAACGTTGCGGTTTGCGGTGAATTTGAACCCAATATCGGCAGGAGAAACACTGCCAATTCATATGGGGCCAAAATCACATTATCGCCAAGGAAATTTTGATTAAAGTCATCCTAAGAAGCTAGTTTATATGTAAAATTCACGACTTACCTTATCTTTTGTCCCCTACGTGAGATCCGTCCCGTTGTCGGCGTTGACGGCATTAGAACTAGCTTTTTATATTACTCCAGGGATTAAATTGTCCCGCGATTTTTTTAATAAAACTTCAGAGAACGGAAGTCAGAACGATTTTTCTGCAGCAGCTGAACAGCCTAAAGTTCGACTCCGAAAACGGCATTTTAATCCCGCCCGCCCCCCTCAAAGGCGCCAAAGTCGTGCGCGCAACCAGTGGCAGAACTGCAGCGCCGCTGAAGGTGAGTATTGTAACATCGCTATTTATGGCATGACCTAACCATGCTCCTGATAAGAGCAACAATGCGTTATGACAAGCCAGGATAATAAATCATAATTGGGCTTCTGAAACGTGTGCTGTGTAATAGCAGAGCACCCTCCATGAACTTTGAGATGAAACGAATGAATTGAATATCCATTTCGATGTCCGACTTGTTTGACAACATAGCTGCAAGCATTGAATAACCATAATTGTCGTGCTGTAACAAATTTGTACGCTGTTAAGCTAATATAAGGAGACTCACAGGGGCAGCACGGTGGCGCAGCGGTGGAGTTGCTTCCTTACAGTGTCTGAGACCCGGCTTAGATCCTGACTATGGGTGCTGTCTGTACGGAGCTTGTACATTACCCATCCCCCCTCCCCCCCCTCCGTGACCGCGTGGGTTTTCCCCGGGTGCTCCGGCTTTCTCACACACGCCAAAGACGTGCAGGATTGGAGGTGAATTGGCTTCATTAAGGATTGTAAACTGACCCGAGTGTGTGTAAGATAGTGCTAGTGTACAGGGATCACTGGTCAACGTGGACTCGGTGGGTCGGTCGAATGGCCTGTTTCTGCTCTGAATCTCTAAACTAAACTAAACTAAACTAAACCAATGCTTTGAATTATTCCTCAGGTTATTAGGCACTTTTTATTCATTATGATGAAATCCGCATCATGTTCGGCACAGACATTGTGGGCCGAAGGGCCTGTTCTTGTGCTGTACTGTTCAGTGTTACAAATCAAATCCTTTCTCCACTGTCCTAGTAGACACATTGTTCCAGACAGCTCTTACCAGAGAGAGCTTATTCATTCCTTCCCTTCACTCATTCTTTCTCCCTTCATCCATTCTCTTTTTTCACGCACATTTATGAGTTTCTGATGTTCTATGCTCCCCACACCTCCATCCCAAGCTAAATCGCCTGATGATCCTTCATGCCAGCCAAGGGCGGCACAGTGGTGCAGTGGTAGAGCTGTTGCCTCACAGCAGCAAAGACCCAGCTTCGATCCTGATCTGGGGCACTGGAGATCGTGGAGAGGTGACGTTTCGGGTTGGGACCTTTCCTCACATGTCACCTATCCATGTTATCGACAGATGCTGCTATGTTACTCCAGCACTAAACCAGCATCTGCAGTTCCTTGCGTCTATGTTCTTGGTTCTTGGTTTCCTACTCCTCCAAAAATATTCCAAATGGAATTTATACTGGACGTGGCCAAGGGTGGATTTAAGCAAAAAAAAGATTCTTGGAGAAGTAGAGCTACCTTAAATTTAGTTGCGTCTGGTTGGGTAACTATGGTAGGGTGAAGACTATTCCATACTTTAATTGTGCGGGGGAAGAATGAATTGCTGTACACATCTGTCTTGGTAGCTGGGATCTCAAATTGGATCGAATGCCCTCGTCTGCTCCTAATTGGGTTTGGTGTAGGTTTGGTAATCTGTGTCGAGGTGACACATTTAACATTTTGTAAAAACAGGTTAAACGGTGAGCTTTATGTCTGTCTTGGAGAGGGTGCCACCCCGACCAGTGAACTCAGAAGTTTGGTAACGCTCGCTTCTCTCGCATAGGAATTTGTAACAAATCGAGCTGCCTGTCTTTGGACACGTTCGATGGAAGAAATGTTTTTATTTGTGTATGGGTCCCATGCTGCAACTGCGTAGTCCAAATGTGGTCTAACGAGGGTGAAGTATAACTTCTCCCTGATAGAAGTTGAACAATGATGAAAGTTGCATCTCAGAAAATTTAGGACACTTGTTGCTTTCACCGTTGCATGATGAGTCTGACCATTCCAACACAGATCGTTCTGCAATTTGATGCCAAGATACTTGGTCTGTTTGGATTCTTCAAGGGTGACACCAAGGATATTGTAAGATGTTTCGCCTGGATTCCTCTTTCTGGTGACACGCATGGTTTCACATTTGGAAGGGTTGAGCTGCATGCCCCATTGTTGTGACCACTCAACCATAGTATCATTATTTGCTGTTGTATTGAGTGAAAATTCTTTAGTGACCAGTTATACTTAAGGGGCTGTCCCACTTGAGTGTCATTTGCGTGTCACGCAGATGGCGTGCGAAGATTTTGTACATCCCAAAATCCTGGGGCTCCGCACGAGATCGCGCGTCACTGCCTAGGTCACCACGCACCATGCACGCGTAATGTGCACCATGCGCGCATCACGTGTGCGGCACGACGCGCGTGCGTGTGTCGTGACGCGTAAATTATGTTGCGTAATTTACGTGGAAATGAAGCCCAAGTGGGACAGGCCCTTTACCCGTTAAAATACCTCTCAGTTTAATATCAAAATAATAGGAAAATTAAAAAGACTGTAGGCCAAATGTCCTGTTTCTGCGTGGCACTGTTAGAATCATACAGCATGGAAACAGGCCCTTCAGCCCATCTTGCCAACATGTCCCATCGACACTATTCCCACCTGCCTGCATTTGGCCCATATCCCTCTAAACCTGTCCTATCCATCTACTCCTTTCTTCCATATACCCACCACCCTTTGTGTCCGATGTTCAATTTAAATGAGCGAAATCAGATTTGAGATTGCAGACAATTACAAAAGGCAATTCTAATTGCAACTGTGACTCAACACTGGACAACAGTAAACAGTTCCCTTCGTCTTGTCTTCTGTGTAGGTGAAGGATGTAAACTGGCAGAATACAACAGGTTGAAGAGCATGTTATTGGATCTACAGAGCCAGAGGTACTTCCAGCAGGAAAATCTAACCATGGATGCGGTAACGCACAAGAGACATTTGGTGGAAAGCATGTTCAAGGACTTTGACATCAGTAGAAACGGCTTTGTAGACAACAGCGAACTGACACAGGTGAGTAACAATGTATGTCCAATGTAAGGACTTAAGAGCCTGTCCCACCTTCGCGACCTAATTCACGACCTTTTTTACTCGTGGACCTTTTTCATCATGCTAGAAGAACGCCCCGACCTACTTGATGCCACGAGTACCTACGACTAGCATCACGACCTACCTACGACCTACCTATGACCTCGTGGCGACCATGCTGCGAGTATGAGTCAAGGGCAAACTCGGCAGAGGTCGTGAATTAGGTCCTGAATGTGGGACAGGCCCTTTACTTTATTTGCCTTTTCTTCCTCTTAATAGTGAGTTGGAAGACTGCAATTTGAAATATATCTTTACCAATTTATTGAGATTTTGGCATTGGTATTTATTTGGGGATTTTTTTTAGCTATAAGTGATACAATAATTCATAAGTTCTCGGAGCAGAATTAGGCCATTCATCCCATCAAGCCTACTCCGCTGACCTACCTCCGCCTCTCACCCCCATTCTCCTGCTGTCACCCCATAACCCCTGACACCCATACTAATTAAGAACCTGCCAATTTCCGCCTTAAAATTATTCATTGACTTCGCCGCCACAGCCGTTTGCAGCAATTAATTCCACAGATTCACAACCCTCTGACTAAAGAAATTCCCCCTCATCTCCTTTCTAAAAGGTGCGTCCTTTCGTTCTGAGGCTCAGTGTAACACAGGGTGGAAACAACATGCCCTTCAACACAACTATCTGTCCCCATTTGAACGAATCCTACACTGATCCATTTTGTTATCCCTACATATCCTTCCCTTCCTCCAGATTCTACCATGCACAACACAGAGAGTGAAATAGAGAGTGTCCAATTAATCTACCGGCCCACGCACCTTTGGGATGTGGGAGGAAACCAGAGCACCTGGAGAAAGCTCTCAGCACCAGAGGTCGAGATGAAATCTGGGTCACTAGCACTGAAAGGCAACAGCTCTAATAGATGTGTCATTGCATTGAATTACAAGTGTCGTTTGTCCATTACTAGATGCAGTGGCCAGCAATATCTGTTAGGAATATTTAGATGTGACTGGATTTTATCCTTGATGGATATCAGTGGAACAGGTTGGAGATTGTAATGATACAGGACGGTTTAGTTTAGTTTATTGTCACCTGTACCGAGGTATAGTGACAAGCTTTTGTCGTATGCTAACCAGACAGCAGAAAGACAATACATGATTACAATAGATCACTTTATAGTGGACAGATACATGATAAGAGTGCAAGGTAAAGCCAGCAAAGTCCGATCAAGGATAGTCCGATCAAGGATCACCAAAGAGGTAGATAGTAGTTCAGCACTGCTCTCTGGTTGTGGTAGGATGATTCAGTTGCCTGATAACAGCTGGGAAGAAACTGTCCCTGAATCTGGAGGTGTGCATTTTCTATACTTCTATACCTTTTGCCCGATGGGAGAGGGGAGACGAGGGAGTGGCTAATATACGACTCGCCCTTGATTATGCTGCTGGCCTTGCCGAGGCAGAGTGAGGTATAAATGGAGTCAATAGAAGGGAAGGTACACAAATATGCTGGAGAAACTCAGCGGGTGCAGCAGCATCTATGGAGCGAAGGAAATAGGTAACGTTTCGGGCCGAAACCCTTCTTCAGACTGATCGATAGAAGGGAGGTCGGTTTGTGTGATGGTCTGGGCTGCGTCCACAATTCGCTACAATTTCTTGCGGCCTCGGATGGAGCTGTTCCCAAACCAAGTTGCCAAAATTACTAATGCTATTTTGTACTTTAATAGGTGGGATTTGAACCCTAACTCTGGGAGTTATAATTTTACTTATTTTGTTAAATTTGGCAATTTTTTAATTTTTGGGTGTGATTTCTTCAAATCATTTCTAATGTCCCCATTTCCCTGTTGAATTTAATTGGAAGTAGTTCTGAACAAGTCCCATGGTATCTCTGGTTTAGTGAGTGGGCCTGAACTACTATCTATCTCATTGAAGACCCTTATGCCCCTGTCCCACTTAGGAAACCTGGATGGAAACCTCTGGAGACTTTGCGCCCCACCCAAAGTTTCCGTGCGTTTCTCGGAGGTTGCAGGTGGTTGCCAGAGGTTGCAGGTAGTGGAAGCAGGTAGGGAGACTGACAAAAACCTCCGGGAACCGCACGGAAACCTTGGGTGGGGCGCAAAGTCTCCAGAGGTTTCCGTTCAGGTTTCCTAAGTGGGACAGGGGCATAAGACTATCTTTAATCAGACTTTACTGGACTTCATCCTGCACTAAACATTATTCCCTTTATCCTATATCTGTACACTGTGGACAGCTCGATTGTAATCATGTATAGTCTTTCCACCGACTAGTTAGCACGCGATGAAAAGCTTTTCACCGCAGCCACTTTGAAAGGGTGTCGGAGACAGGTTTAATAGCAACTTGCTCAATTAAATTGGATATGTGAATGAAAAAAATGTCAAGGACAATTTGGTGACAGCTAGTGAAAGGGACTATTTGGATACATCTCTGAGAGTCCCAGTGTGTGTAGGAAGAACTGCACATGCTGGTTTACATCACAGATAGACACAAAATGCTGGAGTAACTCAGCGGGACAGGCAGCATCCCTGGTGGGAAGGAATTGGATGACATCTGAAGAAGGGTCTCGACCTGAAATGTCACCCATTCCTTCTATGCGGAGATGCTGCCTGTCCCGCTGAGTTACTCCAGCATTTTGTGTCTATCTGAGAGAGCCAGCATCAGTCTGACTGAGCCAAATGACTGCCTCCTGTGCTGTATGATGTAGGAAATAACAAGCGAGGTGCTTACTCATTGATATGGAGGTGTGAACATGAAGCACAAGGAGACCACAGACGTGCCACAGTGTACGTGCCAAGATGAAAGTTACCTTGCACTGCATTGTCCTGGAGTTTTTCTCAACTATGTATAGATGAACGTGCGGGGAAAAGTGTGTGAAAAATAGCAGTGAATGCTTTTGTGAAGGTGAGAAATATGGTCTGTGTGGGAGGGAAAGAGTGATGTGGTAGAAAGTACATCAATCTGTAGCAATTAGGGCCTGCTATTCTTTTCATTTATCTGTCCTATTGCAATTAAAACTAACCGGAGATTTCAACTCATTGATTTCCAAACCATCTTGAAATTCTCACCTAATTGTAGATTGCTTTGAAATTGATAGAAAACTTTGTGTATCGGGCTCAGCAATGAGCTATAAATAACTGTAACAGATGATATGTTGCATTGTTGAGCAGTGCTTGTGTGTTAAGTTCATTTGTAATACATAGAAAATGGGTGCAGGAGTAGGCCATACATTGTCGATAAGGCGGTAAAGAGGCGTTTGTTACGTGTAGGAAGGAACTGCAGATGCTGGTTTACACGAAGATAGACCCAAGATGCTGGAGTAACTCAGCGGGCCAGGCAGCATCTCTGGATAGAAGTGATGGGTGACGTTTCGGGTCGAGACCCTTCTTCCGACTGAGTCTATGTGAGCGTCGTAGGCTAAGCTATGTGAGCGTATGTTATGCTTGCCTTCAGCCATTGAGACATTGAGTAAATGTTTGGTTTACTATTGTTTATTATTGTCACGTGGACCGAGGTACAGTGAAAGCTGCTGCTTGCGTGCTATCCAGCCAAAGCAAAGACTATACGTGATTATAATCAAGCCGTCCAATGTGCACAGATCAAGGATAAAGGCTACACCATTCAGTGCAAGATAGAGGCAGATGGGAATTCAGGAACACACTGGTGAGAGGGTGGCTCAGTTCACTGATAACAGCTGGAAAGAAACTGTCCCCTGAATCTGGAAGTGTGCGTTTTCAAACTTCTGTACTGCTTGTCTGATGGGAGAGGGGAGAAGACGGAGTGACCGGGGTGAGACTAGTCCTCGATTATCCTCGTGGCTTTGGCGAGGCAGCGCGGGATGGAGATGGAGTCAACGGTCGGTTTGTGCGATGGTCTGACCTATGTCCGCTTCTCTCTGCAATTTCTTGTGGCCTTGGACAGAGCCGTTCCCGAACCAGGATGTGATTCAGGATGAGTCAGGAAGTCACGTTGCATTTTTATAAAACTTAGGTTGGGCTGCGTTTGGAATGTTATGTGCAGCTGTCTGCCGCGTTACAGGCCTGATGTGGAGGCTTCGGAGAGTGTGCAGAAGAGGTTTGCCAGAATGTGGCCTGGACAAGCGGGTATTGGCTGCAAGGGGGAATTGGGCAAACTAGTACTGTTTTCTCTGCAGCGTCGAAAGCTAAGATTTGATAGAAGTATATAAAATATGAAAGGCATAGACATGGTAGGCAATCAGAACTTTTTTCCCCGTGTGGAAATGTCAAAGACTAAAGTGGCAAAGTTTATAGGAGATGTGATGGGCAAGTATTTTACACAGAGGGTGGCGTTTGCCTGTAAGGTGTTGGCAAGGGTGGCGATGGTGGCAGGTACAATCGTGGCAGTTAAGAGGGAATTAGATGGATATGCGGAGAGATATGGATCACATGTTGGCATTGGAGATTAGTTTAACTTGGGATCATGTTCGGCATGGACATTGTGGGCCGAATGGCCCGTTCCTGTGCTGTAAAGTGTTTGATGTTCCAAGTCACTCATTGTGACTCATTCTTATAAGTCTCCTTGAGTTCTTCCAGACTTGCGTTCATTGCAACTTGGCTTCCCGGTGAATTACGGCAGCCAAGGTTGTTGGGGTAACCATCATGAAAGGACGGCAGAGACAGGTGCAACAGCACAGTGGCGCAGCGGTAGAATTGCTGCCTTACAGCGCCAGAGACCCGGGTTTGATCCTGACTACAGGGGCTGTCTGTACAGAGTTTGTAGAATTCTCCCCGTGACTGAGTGGGTTTTCTTCGGGTGCTCTGGTTTCCTCCCACACTCCAAAGACGTACAGGTTTGTAGATTAATTGGCTTTGGTAAAATTGTAAATCGACCCTAGTGTGTGTAGAATAGTGCTGGCATGCAAGGATCGCTGGTCGGCGCGGACTCGGTGGGCCGAAGGGCCTGTTTCCGCGCTGCATCTCTAACCGTTTACAAAATGTAACTTGCAAAATTAAATTGGATATATGGGTGAAATAATTTCAGACAGTTTGGTAACAGCTAGTGAAAGGGGCTATTTGGATACATCTCTGCGAGAACCAGCATCAGTGAGACCAAGTCAAATGCTGTAGGGAGGAACTGCAGATGCTGGTTTACATTGAAGATGCTGTAGAAACACAAGCATTACTCAAGAAGGGTCTCGACCCAAAACATCACCCATTGCTTCTCTCCAGAGATGCTGCCTGTCCTGCTGAGTTACTCCAGCATTTTGTATCTATCTTGAGCAAGATGATTGTCTCCTGTGCTGTATGATGTAGGAAATAACAACCAAGGTGCTTACTCATTGATATGGAGGTGTGAATATCAAGCATAGAACGGTTCTCAGCATCTCCGGAATGAGTGGGTTAACCTATGATGAGCGTTTGATGGCACTGGCCCTGTACTTGCTGGAGTTTGGAAGGATGAGGGGGAACTTCATTGAGACGTACAGAATAGTGAAAGGCTTGGATAGAGTGGATGTGGAAAGCATGTTTCCATTAAACATAGAAACATAGAAAATAGGTGCAGAAGTAGGCCATTTGGCCCTTCGAGCCTGCACCACCATTCAATATGATCATGGCTGATCATCCAACTCAGTATCCCGTTCCTGCCTTCTCTCCATACCCCCTGATCCCTTTAGCCACAAGGGCCACATCTAACTTCCTCTTAAATATAGCCTATGAACTGGCCTCAACTACCTTCTGCGGTAGAGAATTCCAGAGATTCACCACTCTCTGTGTGAAAAAGGTTTTCCTCATCTCGGTCCTAAAAGATTTCCCCCTTATCCTTAAACTGTGACCTCCTTGTTCTGGACTTCCCCAACATCGGGAACAATCTTCCTGCATCTAGCCTGTCCAACCCCTTAAGAATTTTGTAAGTTTCACTAGTGGGAGAGTCCAGGACTAGAGGTCATAGCCTCAGAATTAAAGGACGTTCCGTTTGGAAAGAGATGAGAAGGAACTTCTTTAGTCAGAGGGTGGTGAATCTGTGGAATTCATTGTCACAGAAGGCCGTGGAGTCCAAGTCAATGGATATTTTTAAAGCTGAAATAGTTAGACTCTTGATTAGTATGGGTGTCAGGGGTTATGGGGAGAAGGCAGGAGAATGGGGTTAGGAGGGAGAGATGGATCACCCATGATTGAATGGCGGAGTAGACTTGATGTCCGAACGGCCTAATTCTGCCCCTATCACTTGTGACCTTATGATGCCAGACTTGTCTAAACAATGTCAGCTGAAGTACTTTCTTCAACTTACTGAAGCCGTATTTGATTTTGCCAGGCACTGATGCAAGGTTTCCTTGACAACGACCCCTTTGACTGCAACTTGTTTGATCTTCTTCAATACGACGACTACAATAAAGACAGCAGGTTGACACTAGAGGAACTCTACACAGCATTCCGTAAGTCCTGCCAAGAAGTGCTTTTGTATTCTGCCGTTAAATTGATTTAACACAGTAAATGGTTTCCTTGTATCTGATGCAGCACAAACTTCATCTTTTTAAATCACCCATTTCACTGCCTGCGTTTCAAGATAGGAGTGTTCCTTATTGGACCCTTATTTCTGTGGTTTGTTTAAGCGGAGAGAAATATAAAGAATATAAAGCAATTTGAGAATTGTCAGGTCGGTGTTTATGATTTATGTTACTATAAAGTTGAATATTTTTTCATGCAAAGCAGTGTTATAATGGGAGGACATAAACTGGATCTTTTTCTACCTCACACTCTATGAACAAAAGCCACAAAGATGGTTTATGTATATATATATATATAGATAATTGTCAGCATCTTTTTGAGTTCCCAACCAGCCATTTTCAGAAACACATCTTATGCCAGTTACTTTGCTAAGAGGGATTTACAGCTTGAATGGAAAAGGAGAGGACACTTATAGGATATTCAACTAATTTGATATTGTCAAATAACTAAGAGCATCAACCGCAGATTGACAATAAGCTGAAATGCTTTATTAAGATGCAGAAAATACTCAGCAGGTCAAGCAGCATCTATGAAGAGGAGCAGAACATTAACATTACAGGCTGCTGAACTTTTATTAGAACAGTTCAAAGGTTCAAAGGTTTCTTTATTAGTCACATACACCTAGGTGTAGTGAAATACTTGTTGCCAATGCAGCACATAAAAAAGAATACAAACATGACAATAATAAAGAACTTTAACATAAAAAACATCCCCCCACAATGGTTCCTATTATGAGGGAAGGCACTAAGTCCAGTCCCATCCCTATGTCCACCCATAGTCGGGCCTATTGAGGCCTCTACAGTTGCCTTTAAGGAGGCCCAATGTTCCAGGCCGTTCTCGCCGGGTGATGGTGCTCCGGCGTCGGGAGAATCCTCTCAGCGGCATGGGAACCCTGGAACGGCCGCCTCCTTACTCGAGACCGCGGCTTCCGAAGCCGACAAGGCCGCGCCGGATGGAGCTCCACTACTGGCGATCTGATCGCGAGATCCCAGACTCCCGGTGAAAAGTTCAGCGCCGCCGCCCGTGGCTGGCCGCTCCGCAGACCCTCAGCTCCGCAATGTTTTACTCGGCGGTCTTCAGCTCACCGGAGCAAGGCATCGCCCCCTCCGCTCCGCGATAGCGCTCCAGCACTGTGCCGCCGCCGAAGCCGAGGTTCTGCGCGGTCCCCTCAGGAAACGCCGCTCCAGGCCCGCTGGTAGGCCGCGAGAAAGGGTCGACGGTGCAGCCCGGAGAAAATCTGCCTCTCCAACCAGGTAGGGGCCCTGAAAAGTAGTTTCCCCTTTCCTTCCCCCCCCACCCCCCGAATAAAAAAGACTAGAACTCCAGAACAAAAACACTTTAACTAACTAAAAATAAAAAAAAGAGTTGAAAAGACGGACTGCTGCAGGCTGGGCAGCCATACCATACAGGACGGCGCCCTCTCTTTAATAGGAATCCGCAGTTGTTATAAAAGCTTCGGACTTCTCATATATTTTCTGTTATATTCATGGTACAATGGCGCAGCGGTCCAGTTGCTGCCTTACAGAGACCCGGGTTCGATCCTGACCACGGGTGCTGTCTGTACGGTGTTTGTACGTTCTTCCCGTGACCTGCGTGCGTTTTCTCCGGGATCTCCGGTTTCCTCCCACACTCCAAAGACGTGCAGATTGGCTTGGTAAAATTGTAAATTGTCCCTGGTGTGTGTAGGATAGTGTTAGTGTGTGTGGGGAATCGCTGGTCAGCGTGGACTTGGTGGGCCGAAGGGCCAGTTTCCGCCATATATCTCTGGACTAAATGAAACTAAATGAAACTAAACTAAATATTCTTACACAAATATTTTCATCGAGGTTTCCTCAACAATATTCAATGCAAATTTCATAAGTCATAAGTAACTGGAGTACAATTAGGCCATTCGGCCCATCAAGTCTACTCCACCATTCAATCATGGCTGATCTATCTCTCCCTCCTAACCCCATTCTCCTGCCTTCGCCCCATAATCTCTGACACCTGTACTAATCAAGAATCTATCTATCTCTGCCTTACAAATATTCACTGACTTGGCCTCCACAGATTCACCACCCACTGACTAAATAAATGTCTCCTTCCTAAAAGAACGTCCTTTAATTCTGAGGCTATGACCTCTCGTCCTAGACTATCCCTCTCATGGAAATGTCCTCTCCACGTCCACTCTATCCAGGACTTTCACTATTCTGTACATTTCAATAAGATCCCCCCTCATTCGCCTAAACTCCAGGGAGTACAGGCCCAGTGCCGACAAACTCTCATCATAGGTTAACCTACTGATTTACTGTGAAAATGTCAGTATTATTTGGCACTTTGTAAACCAGTGACTTTTGATAAGTATCACGTCAGCGAGAGCAGCTGGAACTGCGGAGAGAGAGGGCTGAGGGAATGTTTTCTGGTAGTGATACTGCTTTGAGAAAGTGGCCAGGCTGACAACGAAACAGCGCTGAGCCAGCACTTGGTCCACCTCTTCATTAATCATCTACAGTGAGCATCCAGGTAGCCAAGATCTTAGTCTATTCCTAATTGCAATTCTTTTTGCCTGCATGGGGGGTGCAAAACCACGGGATTCCCTGTCGATCCAATATGCTCACATTATGAGTTATTTGGTTTGTTGGTAGTATGTTAGCTCAGTTTAGTTTAGTTTAGAGATGCAGCGCGGAAACAGGCCCTTCGACACATCGAATCCGCGCCGACCAGCGATCCCCGCACACTAACACACACATAGGGGCAATTTACAATTTATACCAAGTCAATTAACCTGCTAATTGTCTTTGGAATGTGGGTGGAACTGGTCATGGGGAGAACGTACAAACTCCATACAGACAGCAGCCGTGGTCAGGATCGAACACGAGTCTCTGTGGCAACTCTGCCTGCGCCACTGTGCTGCCCTGGTTCCTATGTTGCCGCTGACAATGGTATATTTCCTTCAGAGCGGTATCTAACGCTGATTGATTGAAAGATGCAGCGTGGAACCAGGCCCATCGGCCCCATTGCCCACCATCGATCATCCTGTTCACACTAGGCCTACGTTATCTCATCATCTCATCCAGTCCTTATACACTGGGAGCAATTTACAGAGGGAGGAAACTGGATCACCCCGGAGGAAGTCCACAAAGGGTCACAGGGAGAACGTGCAAACTCCACACCAACGGCATCATGTTTGGCACAAACTTTGTGGGCCGAAGGGCCCGTTCCTGCGCTGCACTGTTCTATGTCTTTGTGATTTGGGAAGAAAACAGAACACGTTCTTCCTGGTGGTACATGCGTTCAAGCTTTTGTAACTTCTGCCTGACAAGAGCAGGGAGTAGAAGGAAGGACCGGGGGGTGGTGGGGGGGAGGTTGGTGGTGGGGGTGGGAAGAGGTCCTTGATTGTGTTGGCTGTTTTTCCAAGGCAGCCTGAAGTGTAGGTGGCAACGGAGTGAATGGTGGCAAGTCTGGTCCGTGTGGTGGACTGGGCCACATCCACAACTCTCTGCAATTTCTTGCAGACTTGGGTAGGAAATATAATTCACATCGTCCACATCCTGTTCCATCGCATCAGCTCATGAACATTACCTGACGCAGACTCTTCTTCTTCTTATCGAGTCCACACACAAGATTAGAAGTTGTTCAGCCAGAGCTGAACATATTTCTCAGCATCTGCACACAATGGTGTCCGTCTTGTCGCCTCTTCTTGTGCGTGATGGATCAGTGAAAACGACATGAACGCTCTTTACTTGACCCCACACAGCCTCTGAAGGCGGCTCTTCCCCCGAAACGTCACCTATTCCTTTTCTCCGGAGATGCTGTCTGACCCGCTGAGTTACTCCAGCTTTTTGTGTCTATATTCGGTTATACCCACATCTGCAGTTCCTTCCTAATCAGCCTCTGTCTGTACGTGCCTCGGTCATTTGAACATTTTGGTTCCATCTCCACACTTCTATCCTCCACGTCACTGCGCAAGTTTCCCTGCTCATTCCCCTGCCTCCTCTTTCTTCAGACTTTGTAGCAGCTGCGTGAAGTTGGGATGCTTTTCCAATCATGGTTGTGTCAGTAAAGGGTGTCAGGTGTTTCGGGGAGAAGGCAGGAGAATGGGGTTGCGAAGGAAAGATAGGTCAGCCATGGCTGAATGGCCTAATTCTGCTCATAGAATGTATGAACTTATGAACTGAGAGAATAGTGACTGCATGGAACAAAATAAGGGGGCTGTCCCACTTGGGCAACCTAATTGGCAAGTTTAGAAGAGTTTAGGAGACTTTGAAAAGTGTCATGTTGAAGACCCACTTCGACTATTGAAGACCAGCTATGACTAGCTACAACTAGCTACCTAGCTACGACTGGCTACGACTAGCTACGACTGGCTACGACTAGCTACGACTAACTTCGGGAAAATTGAACACCGAATAGTGGAGAGTGAAGACGACCTCCTTCGATCTCCTTCGACCTCCCTTCGACTTTGATGAAGACTATCTACGACTACCTTCGACTACCCTCGATTACCTACGACTAACATGCCGACCTACTACGACTAAACCTACGAGTAAAAAAAGTATCGATTTTTTCCATGGCGACCTTTTTTTACTCGCGGGCATTTCTCAACATATTGAAAAATACGCCGCGACCTAGCTGAGGCCTCGAGTACGCGGGGACCACTCTCGAGCATGAAGGAGAGTTACAAAGACCTCCAACGACCTCGTGCCAACCATGCTGCGAGTATGAGTCGAGGGCAAACTCGCGGATTAGGTCTCCCAAGTGGAACAGGCCCATACAAGTGTTTATCGGTTGCTTCAAACAGCGTTATGAATCACGTACAAATCTCAAGTATTTTATGGCCTTCATTTAAACCTTGAGTTTTAGTGACTATTTTTAATTTATTGGCAGAACTACCTTGTCATTTAATTTTATGAAAAAGTTCAATTTCACTTTTGTTATACCAAGCATTTACTTTCATTCCGTAATAAAGGACATAAATGATTTTATGGTATAGAATCTGAACTGTGCGGCGTGCTATGTGAACATAATATGAGTTAACAATTAGTCTTTTACTTCTCTTTATCACTCACTCTACTCATAGATCTCCCAAGGTTCTAGATGCCAACTAACATAAATTGCCTGTAGTTTTCAGGAGTACCTGCTGTGCCTGAGGATTGTTGAACAGGGAGTTTGGTTCAGAATCCCCTTCATGCTGAAATCTACTTTAGTTTAGTTTAGTTTACTTTGGAGATGTAGCAGGGGGTGGCACAGTGGTGCTGCCTTGCAGTGCTGGAGATCCGGGGTCCCATCCAAACTATGGGTGCTGTCTATGTGGAGTTCTCCATGTGACCTACAGGTACGGGATACTGAGTTGGATGATCAGCCATGATCATATTGAATGGCGGTGCAGGCTCGAAGGGCCGAATGACCTACTCCTGCACCTAATTTCTATGTTTCTATGTTTCTATGACCTGCATGGTTTTTCTCCGGGAGCTCCGATTACTTTACTTCCCACACTCCAAAGACGTGCAGGTTTGTAGGTTGTAGGTAGAAAAATTGTAAATTGTCCCCAGTGTGTGTAGGTTACTGCTAGCGTGCGGGGATCGCTGGTCGGCGTGGAATCGGTGGGACGAAGGGCCTGTTTCCGAGCAGTACCTCAAAATCTAAATGCATGGAAACAGGCCCTTCAGCCCATTGAGTCCACTCTGAACATCAATCACCCATTCACACTTGTTTGATTCTATCCTATCCCATTTTCTCATCCACTCCCTACACACTTAGAGTAATTTCTACAGAGGCCTTCACCTACCACCATCTAGTGGATTTGCAGCCGTCCTTCAACCATAAAAGGGAATGGACATCTAACAGGGTATAGGGTAGACCGCATGGGATTTAATCTCCCCTTCACACATCCTAGTGATTGTTTTCAGAAGATAGCCAACGATAGTTTGGGACCTATTTCTCTCCTGCCATCTTACTCCAGGTGCTGCAAAGAAACCAAGAGCAAATGAGGAAAGAGTCATTTCTTCTTTGTTACTGGTATGGGGAACACTTTAATTGTTTTCTCTTTAAATAGACTTAATATTTACATCCTTGTTAACCATATAACAATTACATCACGGAAACAGGCCATCTCGGCCCTACAAGTCCGTGCCGAACAATTATTTTCCCTTAGTCCCACCTGCCTGCACTCATACCATAACCCTCCATTCCCTTCTCATCCATATGCCTATCTAATTTATTTTTAAATGATACCAACGAACCTTACAGTTATAACCTTATTGTTGTCCCTTCAGTTATAGAGGCATAGAGACATCCAATACAGAAAAAGGGTCTCCAAGCCCAACATATCGATCAAAATACCTGCATCTAAGTTCACCAATATCCCTCCAAGCCTCTACGATTATGGTCCTCACATTAGCTGGGGCTCAATCCTGATTCTCCTCTACCTCATTGTGGACATTGGACTTTGCCCCTTCCACTGTTGTGCTACAGTGCTGGCCTCTGTATCCAGCACACTCCATCTTTCCCTCCGCTCCATCTACTGTACGTGTTTGTCTTGAAGGTATTTATGCAGAGTATTATATGATACTAGACCAAGTGCAGACCCGTTGGGTCTGCTCCCCCAATGGTGTGATCCCCCAACCCAATATTCCACCATGCACCCGTCTCCTCCAATGGAACTGAAGCCGTTCTCAAAAGTAAGATTCCAGCACTGCCCTGCCTCTTTAAAAAAAAATCCAATGGCACCTCCCCTGCCTGCTGCAGCAGTGAAAAGCTCAGTGTTCCTGTCTTGCAACTTTGTTTCGAAGTGTGTTGGAAGCTGACATGTAAATGGAGAAGCCTGTTTATTTTTTAAATACTTGGGGGGGGGGGGGAGAAGGATTTGATTAAAAACGTGCACTTCAACACGACGAAATGAAATGAGGAGCGGATACTTAGAAAGAAAAGCGAAATCTCTACCGAAATGGAAAATATCTCGGAGATTGAGCGTCTGGATTGGGCGTGGCAATGAATCAAAGGAAGAAATGCAGCCGGCAGCCGTACATGCAAATGAATCCATTCCGATTGGACATCTGCGAGCATCGGCCATTCCGATTGGACATCTGCGAGTATCGGGCACGAATCGAAAGGCAGGAAGGGCGCCGGTCGGCAGTCGGTCGGATGGCCCCATAGTTTTAAATGTATAATATAGATAGATGGTCGGACAGCATGTTTTCTGCTTTGCACTGTACCTCGGCACACATGACAATAATAAACCTAAACCAAAATCTAAATCGTCTAAATGGTTAGGAACATCGATCAAGCCATTGAAAACTATGAACTCTATCTAAACCTCGAACTATGAATTGCCTTGTTTGCACAAGAGACTTTGGGCGTGTTTTGTTTTGCGTTACTTTGGGCTTTTAAAAATGTATTGAACTTTTTGTTTGTTTGTTTATTATGTTTTCTATTGAGATTGGCGAACAAATTTGCTGCGCTGTTGCAAGTGTGAATATCATTGTTCCGTTTCAGTACATATGACAATTAAACACTCTTGGCCTTCTTGGCACTTGAAATGTATCCATGTACGTGTCCAAATGTCTACTAAATTTAAATAGATACATATAGATAGAGATACAGCGCAGAAACAGACCCTTCGGCCCACCGAGTCTGCGCTGACCAGCCACCCCCACACTTACATAATTAACCTACAAACCTGTATGTTTTTGGAGTGTCGGTGGAAACCGGAGCATCCGGAAAAACCCACGCAGGTCACGGAGAGAATGGACAAACTCCATACAGGCAATGTCCGTGGTCAGGATCGAACCCGGGTCTCTGGCGCTGTAAGGCAGCAACTCTACCGCTGCGCCACCGTGCCACCCCAAATTTGTCGCACTTGCCTCAATGACATCAGGCAGCTCGTTCCACATACGCACCGGCCCCTGTGTGAAAAAGTTGCCTCTCAGATTCCTATTAAATCTTTCCCCTTTTATTGTCTGGTTCGTTCTTCAGTTATTTGTTCGTTGGTCAAATCAGCTGTAAAATTAATATGTCACCTGTGAATAATGTGCAAAAATAAATTAAAATGTGTTTCAAGTTTCAAATTACCTGTAACACTTCCTAATAGGGATTGATTGGAGTTTTCACACATCTTCGTGCAAGATAAAATGAGATATTAAGACAATGTGTTGTCTTAATCATCGCCTATCATTATTCTGCTTTTAATATTACAATGTTGTAGTCCATAATAATTTAGCCTACAACAGGTAAAGGTCCCATACTACAGATATTTAACACATGATAACGTGCTGAAAATAATCATAATGTACTCTCTTTTCATCTGGTCGACGTGAGACAAAACCAAGCATAAATTATCAGGACAGTTGTGGATGTGAATTCTGATTTTCTATCGGTTGTGAAATAACTGTGGGTTCCCAGTGCACAATTAGCCACATATCACTATTCGCTGGAGCCAAATCACAATTTGCTTAGTAGGCAGGTACGGTGGCACAGCGGTAGAGCTACTGGCTCCCGGGGCCAGACACCCAGATTCCATCCTGACTACGGGCGCTGTCTGTACGGAATTTGTACGTTTTCCCCGTGACCTGCGTGGGTTTTCTCTGAGATCTTCGGTTTCCTCCCACACGCCAAAGACGTGCAGGCTTACAGGGTAACTGGCTCGGAAAAAATCTAAATTATCGCTCGTTGTTTGTGGGATGGTGTTAGTGTGTGAGGATTGCCACTCGGTGGGCCTGAAAGGCTTGTTTCTGCGCTGTATCTCTAAACTAAAAATCTGTGAGGCCCTCTTTACCTTCTCTTCCTGCCCCTCTCACCTTCTTCCCCTTACCCCATCTGGTTTTACACATATTTCTCCCCCCCCCCCCCCCCCTCCTTCCACCTACATTCCTTCCTCCAGCTTCACAACTCTTTAACTCATTTGTCTCACACCTTCTGTCTCTTCACCTATGCCTTTTGTCCAACCATTTGCCGATCAAGTAACGCTCCTCACCTGTGCCAGCCTATTACATGCCATGCTTTATCATGCCTCTCCTCTCTTCCAGCTTTCCTCCCCACCAGCCCCAACCCTCTCATAATCAGCCTGAAGAAAGGTCCCGACCCCCAAAACGTCACCTATCCATGTTCTCCAGAGATACTGCCTGACACATTGAGTTATTCCAGATCTTTATGTCTTCCTTTGTAAACCAGTTACAGCAGTTCCTTGTTTTTCCAAAGTTCTATCAATCTCTTTCCTAAAAACTACAGCCCACTTGGGTAGAAAATAAAACAAATTCATTCCTCAATGGGCGAGCCTTTTCTTAATGAGCATTGTGTAGTGTTTATAATAACAGGGGCGACACGGTGGCGCAGCGGTAGAGTTACTGCCTTACAGTGCCAGAGACCCAGGTTGCTGTCTGTGCGGAGTTTGTACGTTCTCATTGTGACCGCGTGGTTTTCTCTGGGTGCTCAGGTTTCCTCCCACACTCCAAAGACGTACAGGCTTGTAGGTGAATTGGCTTGGGTTATATTGTATATTTTCCCCAGTGAGTAAGATAGTGCAAGTGCATGAGGTGATCGATGGTCAGTGCGACCATGGTGGGACGAAGGGCCTGTTTCCGCGCTGTATCTCTGAAGTCTAAAGTCTGAATGGAGTCCTACAGGTTCTGGGGATGTGGCTGGGGACTCCATCTGGGTCAGTTGCTTTCCATGGATTCACTCTCGGGAAGGCCGATCTTAGGTTTGCCATGGTAACCGTTGGCACAGGCAGGCCCAAGGCTGGGGAAGTCGTTGATGTTCCTTCACTGAGCTTGCATGGAATATTTTGCGTGGAAATCCCACCAAGTCTTTCCTTCAATTTCTAGCTTCAAGATACTTAGTCCATTTAATGTTCCTCCAATTATCGCAGTGACAAAGATGAATTAAATTGGCTTAGACCCAAGACCAAGAATGGGATTTCCCTGGGCCTGCACGGTTGTAGATAATTATGAAATAAAACACATTTTTGTGTTTGTTGACATTAAATATTCATGCGACTACGAGGAGAAAGGCCTTGAAAATTAAATTAAATTGATTCAATTATACAAGGCACTGATATGGAAATCAAATCAGATCAAAATTATGGTTCAACAGAAATAAAATAGTAGAAAAATATCTCTCTTTCTGCCTGGGCCTTTCTTGAATCAATTCCACCGGATCTCAGGCCCAAGCACTTTAAATTTGGGCGGCACGGTGGCATAGTGATTGAGTTGCGGCCTTACCGCGCCAGTGACCAGGGTTCGATCCTGACTATGGGTGCTGTCTGTACGGAGAATGTACGTTCCCCCCCGTGACCTACGTGGGTTTTCTCTGGGATCATCGGTTTCGTCCCACGCTCCAAAGACGTACAGGAGTGGGGGGGGGGGAGGGGGGGAGGGGGGGGGACGGATGCAGAGGTTACTTGAAATTCATGTTCATAAGTGATATGTCTGTGGAATTCTCTGCCTCAGAAGGCAGTGGAGGCCAATTCTCTGGATGCGTTCAAGAGAGAGTTAGATGGAGCTCTTAAAGATAGCGGAGTCAGGGGATATGGTGAGAAGGCAGGAACGGGGTGCTGATTGGGGATGATCAACCATGATTACAATGAATGGCAGTGCTGGCTCGAAGGGCCGAATGGCCTACTCCTGCACCTATTGTCTATTGATAGGAGCGGTATTGGGCCATTCAGTCCATCAAGTGTACCACACCATTCACCCTGTTTCTCCCTCCTAACCCCATTCTCCTGCCTTCTCTCCTTAACCTCCGACACCCGTACTAATCAAGAATCTATCTGTCTCTGCCTTAAAAATATCCATTGACTTGGCCTCCAACCCCTTCTGTGGCACGTTCCTGAGTTAGGGGTAGTTGATCGTTTTACAGATTCATTTGGAACTTAATTTATTTCACCTTGAGGAAAACAAAATTCACCTAATTTAAGTTTTTTTGTTGCTATGAACGCACTGGCGTTTTATATCCTCACAAAAACATAGCCTTTTCCAATCGTTAATTATTTCACTTCACTTCATAGATAAAACTGCTGGAGTGTGAGATGGTCCGTGTACCAGCACTGAACACGGTATTACAGACTAATTAATCAGGAAGGAGAGAATGCATCAGCATTTTGAGAGTCTCATTATGAATTGCACTGACAGGTTGGAAATAGTCTATGTGTATAAAATATATTGATTAATTGGTTTAAATTCGTCTGAAGGTCACCCGAATTTAACAGGAAAGAGTTCTTCTAATGTTCCTAAATATCCTGTTGAGCGGGAAACAAAGATTAAAGCAGTGCCGTTCTCGTCTGAAGACTACTGGCCTCCTGCAGAGGGAAATCATTTCCCTGGCAGAAGATGGCCAATTTGCACTGAGAAAGGGCAGCGCAGTGGCACAGCTTTAAGGGCCTGTCCCACTTGGACCACCTAATCCGCGAGTTTAGAAGACCCTAGACGAGTTGAAAAAAATGTCCAGGCCGTGTTGACTCGCCGAAGTAAAAGACCTCCTACGACTATGTCTACGACCTCCTACCACTATGTCTACCACGTCCTACGACTACGTCTATGACCCCCTACGACCCCCCTTGACCTCAGTCTTCCACACCTACGATCAACTACGACTAGCTACGAGTGGAAAATGATCACATGATAAAATGATGTCATGTTTGCATTTTTTTTCTCGGGCCAGTTACCGACCTACGACTCCCTACGACTCCCGTCACGATCTACTACGACCTACCTACGTGTAAAAAGTATTAATTTTTTCCCATGCCAATCTTTTTTTTTGCTCGTGGACATTTTTTATATCAGGCTGGGAAAAACGCCGCGACCTACTTGAGGCCACGAGTACGCGGAGACCACTCACGAGCACGAGGAAGAGTTACGAAGACCTCCTACGACCTTGTGGCGACCATGCTGCGAGTATGTCACGGGCAAACTTGGCAGAGGTCGCCAATTAGGTCGTGAAAGTGGGACAAGGGCTCAAATCGCTTGCAGCACCAGAGACCTGGTTCGATCCCGACTGCGGGTGCTTGTCTGTACGGGGTCTGTACAATCTCCCCGTGACCGCGTGGGTTTTCATAAAATCAGTGGCCATGGGAGGAATAGATCAGGTGGACGCACAGAGTCCCTTGCCCGACATGATGTCAAGTTAAACTGATGCTTTCTGCCAATACCCCTCTATTTAACGCACTTCCATGTGCCTATCTGAACGTATCTTAAACGCCACCCTCGAATCCACCTCCACCACCACCCCAGGCCCTCACTATTCTCTGTGAAAAACACTTGCCACACACATCTCCATTCAAACTTTCCCCCTCTCACCTTACAGACATTTCCACCCAGGGATAACGCTTCATAAGTTCATACATTGTAGGGCCAGAATTAGGCCATTCGGCCCATCAAGTCTACTCCGCCATTCAATCATGGCTGATCTATCTCCCCCTGTCAACCCCATTCTCCTGCCTTCTCCCAATAACCTCTGACCCCCGTACTAATTAAGAATCTATCTATCTCTGCCTTACAAATATTCACTGACTTGGCCTCCACAGATTCACCATCCCCCATTGACTTTGTCCTCCACAGCCTTCTGTGATTACTACCCCATCAATGCCTCTCCTGTTTCTATAAACCTATCATATTCCTTCAACCTTCTGCATTTCTGCCATTAGTGCGAATAAAATGTAAGGTTTGATCATGAAAGAAATGAGAGTTAATTATCTGCACCTAACAGGAAAAGATCGGGCAAATGCACAGTCTCTTGCCCAGAGTAGTTGAATCAAGAATCAAAGAACATAGGTTTAATGTGAGGGGGGAAAGATTTAATAGGGACATGAGGGATAACTTTTTCACACAGAAGGAGTTGGGTGGATGGGAATGAGCAGCAGGAGGAAGTAGTTGACACAGGGACTACAGCATCGCAACGTTTAAGAAACATTTGGACATGTACATGGAAGGATATGGACCAAATGCAGGCAGGTGGGACTAGTGTAGATGGGACATGTCGGTAGAGTTGTCGCCGTACAGCATTAGAGACCCGGGCTTGATCCTGACTACAGGTGCTGTCTGCACAGAATTTATTCGTCCTCCCCGTGGATTTTCTCTGGCTGCTCCGGTTTCATCCCACATCCCAAAGGCATTTGCAGGCTAATTGGCTTCTGTAAACTGCCCTAGTGTGCACAGTGAAAAACTGCGATAATGTAGAACTAGTGTACGTGTGATCGTTGGTCAGCGTGGAATGCGTGGGCCGAAGGGTCAAAACAGGCCCGTCCATGCTGTATCTCAAAACCGATCTTTCTTCCATTCTGAATTGCACTGACAGGTTGGAAATAGCCTACATGTAGAACATATATTGACCTTCCATTTCAGTAAAGTGGTGCCTCTTTATATCTGTGCATTAAAGTGAATTGTTTCATCTGTAGACGATAGATTTCTGCGGACTATAAGGCCTGTCTCACGAGCATGCGACTCCATGCGGCAAGCGCAACCTTACGTGGTCGCTTGAGCCGTATGGCCTCGCGGGGCCGGTCCCACTTTGATCGCCGGAGTTGTGCGGAGCTGGTCCCGACTGAGTGGGGCTCCGGAAAACTGACCGTGTTCAAAAATTCCGCGCGGCAACGGCCTGCCGGCCCACAGCCTCCTCGACGGCGTACGCCCCGCCTCGACGGGCGTGCACAGCGTCTCGATACCGTATGCAGCGTCTTGACGCCGTACGTCACGCGCGAACCTCCCGCGGACTTCGCTCGAACTTCACGTCACTCACTCGACCTGCGCGCGGCCCCCGCTTCCGGTTTGGTCGCACTTGCTGCATGCAGGTCGCATGCTGGTGGGACCGGCCCTGTACGGGGATCACTCGGCCTCTGCGTGGCCCCCGCTTCCGTTTTGGTCGCGCTTGCCGCATGCAGGTCGCATGCTCGTGGGACAGGCCCTTTAGTGGGACGATGTATAAATACAACAGTGCATTTCCATGAGGTTAAAATATTTCAGTTAAGCTGATGAGATATTTTATTTAAACCATACTCGTACTATTTGGAACGAAGTCCATGCCTCTGCTGTTCCTTGCATTATCCTGCACTCATAACTATGCATCATATTAGTTTTCAAGGTAATCTTCATCTTTGGTGTATTATTTTTCGAGCTCAACCATAATTACTTTATAACATTGGGTTTTGCTCATTCACTGGACAACTCACAGTGAGCAATGTGGTCAGAGGTTCTGTGGATCGAGAATTGAAAGATACCTGTTTAAAATCCAAATAGGTTTAACGAATAAGTTTCCGAATCCAATTCTTGTATTACAGAGATTTTATATGCGCTCAAATGAAGAGTCAATACAGGACTAAAATGTTACACAAAAAAGCTGGAGAAACTCAACGGGATTAAAATGTAATCATTTGAAAAGTTACATTACGTACACATGAATGATTCTAATATCAATACAATCTGATAAATCTCTTTGTGCAACATGCTCATTCCAAACACTTCATCAAAAGTCTATTGTTTGTTGCCTTTGTTCTTATGCATTTAACCTTAAAGGAACAAGAACAAAGTTGTTAATTAATTCAGATGGCGAATGAGTTAATTACGTTATTGTATTATTTTAAATATTTGAAATTGGACTTTGGACTTCAGAGATGCAGTGTGGAAACAGATCCATCTGCGTCGACCAGCAAACACCCTCCACACACGAGGGACAATTTACAATTTCCCGAAGCCAATTAACTTACAAACATGCACGTCTTTGGAGTGTGGGAGGAAAGCAGAACAACTGGAGAAAACCCACGCGATCACAGGGAGAACGTACAAACTCCTTACAGACAGCATCCGTGTTCAGGATCGGATCCAGGTTTCTGGCGCTGTGAGGCAGCAATTCTACCACTGCCCCCACTGTATCACCCAACCCCAATTAAAAGGCTTGTAGACAGAAACAAAATGTTGGAGTAACTCAGCGGGACAGGCAGCATCACGGGATAGAAGGAATGGGTGACGTTTCCGGTCGAGACTCTTCTTCCACCTTCTTCTTCTTCTTGCGTAAGGCGTGCACAGCCTAAAGTTGGAGGACAACTCGTTCTATTGTTTGGAAGGGGTAGGATGGGGTCCCACAGTCCCGTTTATATCAACGGTCGATGGTGGAAAGGGTTAAGAACTTCAAATTCCCGGGCGTGCATTTTTCCGAAGATCTCTCCTGGTCCCAGAACACTGATACAATTATAAAGAAAGCACATCAGCGCCTCTACTTCCTGAGAAGATTACTGAGAGTCGGTATGTCAAGGAGGACTCTCTCGAACTTCTACAGGTGCACAGTAGAGAGCATGCTGACCGGTTGCATCGCGGCTTGGTTCGGCAACCTGAGCATCTAGGAGCAGAAATGGCTGCAAAAAGTCGGAACCACTGCCCAGTCCATCATCGGCTCTGACCTCCCTACCATCGAGGGGATCTATCGCAGTCACTGCCTCAAAAAGGCTGGCAGCATCATCAAGGACCCACACCATCCTGGCCATACACTCATTTCTCCGCTGCCATCGGGTAGAAGGTACAGGAGCCTGAAATCTGCAACATAGGAGCAGAGAGGTTCTACTGCAGTTGTACGGGGTCTTGGTGAGACCACACCTGGAGTATTGCGTGCAGTTTTGGTCTCCAAATCTGAGGAAGGACATTATTGCCATAGAGGGAGTGCAAAGACGGTTCACCAGACTGATTCCTGGGATGTCAGGACTGTCTTATGAAGAAAGACTGGATAGACTTGGTTTATACTCTCTAGAATTTAGAAGATTGAGAGGGGATCTTATAGAAACTTACAAAATTCTTAAGGGGTTGGACAGGCTAGATGCAGGAAGATTGTTCCCGATGTTAGGGAAGTCCAGGACAAGGGGTCACAAGCTTAAGGATAAAGGGGAAATCCTTTAAAACCGAGATGAGAAGAACTTTTTTTCACACAGAGAGTGGTGAATCTCTGGAACTCTCTGCCACAGAGGGTAGTTGAGGCCAGTTCATTGGCTATATTTAAGAGGGAGTTAGATGTGGCCCTTGTGGCTAAGGGGATCAGGGGGTATGGAGAGAAGGCAGGTACGGGATACTGAGTTGGATGATCAGCCATGATCATATTGAATGGCGGTGCAGGCTCGAAGGGCCGAATGGCCTACTCCTGCACCTAATTTCTATGTTTCTATGTTTCTATCCAGGTTCAGGAACAGCTACATCCCCACAGCCATCAGACTATTAAACACAACTTCAAACAAACTCTGAACGATAACAACCTATTGTACTTTATCTGTTTATTGATGTGTGTATATATATATTCTATGGTATATGGACACACTGATCTGTTGTGTATTTATGTCTACAATATTCTGTTGTGCTGCAGCAAGCATGAATTTCATTGTCCTATCTGGGACACATGACAATAAACTCGCTTGACTTGTCTTGACTTGATTTGATCTTATTTGATTGTGCACACCGGGTTGATTGCATTCGTGTAAACAGGGCGGACCACGTGAAGGTTGCAATCTTCCTGAGAGTCAGGGGAGAGGAAGGCACAGAGATTAGTGTAAGGTGTGAAAATGAGACATCAAAGGGTCGGTGTGTCCTGGGAGAGAGAGTGGATTAAGTTTGTTAATTACAGCCGAGCTGTTGAACTGCAGCTGATCAACTGCAATTATGTCATTTACGCGACATCCTAAAATTGCTTGGCGCGTCGTGACGTGCGCGTGGCGTGTGGTGAGGCGTGGTGGCGAATGCAGTGATACGCGGTAGCGCACGGCGTCCCAGGATTTTGGGATGTTGAAAATCCTAGCGTGCCACCTGCATGATGTGCAAATGACGCCCAAGTGGGACAGGCCCTTTATCTACCCTCCCCTCTGATGTACGTGGAGAGGAGTTGGCGGATCGGTTAGAGCGGAACAAAAAAAATCATTGAGCAGCAACAAGTGCAAAGCACAGCAGTAGTTTAGTTGAGTTTAATTTAGAGATACAGCGCGGAAACAGGCCCTTCGGCCCACTGAGTCCGCGCTGACCTACGATCCCCGCATATTAACACTATCCTACACACACTAGGGATAATTTTACATTTATACAAAGCCAATTAACTTACAAACCCATACGTCTTTGAAGTGTGGGAGGAAAGTTGATGTGTGTTGGTGAGACCACACCTGGAGTATTGCGTACAGTTTTGGTCTCCAAATCGGAGGAAGGTCATTCTTGCCTTAGAGGGAGTACAGAGAAGGTTCACCAGACTGATTCCTGGGATGTCAGGACTTTCATATGAAGAAAGACTGGGTAGACTCGGCTTGTACTCGCTAGAATTTAGAAGATTGAGAAGTTTCTATAAGAAGATCTTATAGAAACTTACAAAATTCTTAGGGGGTTGGACAGGCTAGAGGCAGGAAGATTGTTCCCGATGTTGGGGAAGTCCAGAAATCCTGTCACAGTTTAAGGATAAAGGGGAAATCCTTTAGGACCGAGATGAGAAAAACATTTCGCACAGAGAGTGGTGAATCTCTGTAACTCTCTGCCACAGAAGGTAGTTGAGGCCAGTCCATTGGCTATATGAGTTAGATGTGGCCCTTGTGGCTAAAGGGATCGGGGGTATGGAGAGAAGGCAGGTACAGGATACTAAGTTGGATGATCAACCATGATCATATTGAATGGTGGTGCAGGCTCGAAGGGCCGAATGGCCTACTCCTGCTCCTATTTTCTATGTCTATGTTTCTATGAAACCGAAGATCTCGGAGAAAACCCAAGTTGGTCACGGGGAGAACGTACAAACTCCGTACAGATGGCACCCGCAGTTCAGATCCAACCCGGGTCTCAAACTTCACTGCTGCGTCACTGTGCCACCCGGTACTGCAATAATCCTGCAGCATTCGCAATCTGCAATAACTGAGCCTGTTGGAAATGTCTGGCATGTCAGAGCGAACCTGGCCAGAGAAACACAGAGTTGACGCAACAATTTTGTTCAATGGAGACAAGACCACATGATTAGCACTAAATACAATACATTGAAGTTGGACGAGGTACATGTGTGATCACTGCCTCACTTGGAAAAAGGAAGAGGCGAAAGCAAAGTTGTTGCAGCTTCCGTGCGAAAAGCTGCCAGGAAAATGGGTGATAGTGAAAATCAAACATGAACCGTGTACTTTGCAGGTACAGATACTATCATAACGATTGTGAGACATTTGGACAGGATAGGTTCAGGAGGACATGGCCCAAATAAAGGCAGGTGGGACTAACCATGTTGGTCGGTGTGGGCAAGTTGGGTCGTGGTTTCCACGTTGTATGGCCCTATGATAACCAGGAAATCTCAAAAGGGTTAGGCACACAATGCTGGAGTAACGCAGCGGGCCAGGCAGCATCTCAGGAGAGAAGGAATGGGTGACGTTTCGGGTCAAGATGCTTCTTCAGACTGATGTCAGGAGAGAGGGAGATGCATTGATAAGGAAGTGTAAGGTGTGAAAACAGGGCAAAGGGAATGGAGATCAAGGAAAATGTAGAATAGATCTGGGAGAAGCTAACAACAAAGCAAACAGAGATAAAATGTAGTCGGAGACAGTAAGACTGGTCATAGAACTGGGAAGGGGGAAGGATGGGGAGAGAGGGAAAGCATGGGTTACTTGAAGTTAGTTTGTAAGAAGGATGTAAGAAAGATGCTGGTTTTACACCGAAGATAGGCACAAAAAGCTGGAGTAACTCAGCGGGACAGGCAGCATCTCTCGAGAGAAGGAATGGTGACACTTCGGGTCAAGACCCTTCTTCAAACTGGTTAGGGATAAGGGAAACGAGAGATCTAGATGGTGATGGGGACATAAAGAACAATGTACTATGTTTCTATGTACTTGTGGTACATAGAAACATAGAAAATAGGTACAGGAGTAGGCCATTCGGCCCTTCGAGCCTGCACCGCCATTCAATATGATCATGGCTGATCATCCAACTCAGTATCCCATACCTGCCTTCTCTCCATACCCCCTGATCCCTTTAGCCATAAGGGCCACATCTAACTCCCTCTTAAATATAGCCAATGAACTGGCCTCAACTACCTTCTGTGGCAGAGAATTCCGCAGATTCCCCACTCTCTGTGTGAAAAATGTTTTCCTCATCTCGGTCCTAAAAGATTTCCCCCTTATCCTTAAATTATGACCCCTTGTTCTGGACTACCCCAACATTGGGAACAATCTTCCTGCATCTAGCCTGTACAACCCCTTAAGAATTTTGTAAGTTTCTATAAGATCCCCCCTCAATCTTCAATATTCTAGCGAGTACAAACCGAGTCTCTCCAGTCTTTCTTCATATGAAAGGCCTGACATCCCAGGAATCAGTCTGGCGAACCTTCTCTGTACTCCCTCTATGGCAAGAATGTCTTTCCTCAGACTAGGAGACCAAAACTGTACGCAATACTCCAGGTGTGGTCTCACCAAGACCCTGTACAACTGCAGTAGAACCTCCCTGCTCCTATACTCAAATCCTTTTGCTATGAAGGTTCACTTAACTCATACCTTGGTAAATTGCATAAAAATTAAACATTTTTGGATGGATATTTTAAAATTTATTTCTGAAGTTGTTAATATTCAATTGGAACCCGATCCAAAATTAATAATATTGGGCATATCAGAACAAAGTATAAAACTTACAACAAATAAAATACATTTTCTTGATTACAGTATAATTACTGGGGAAAAAATTAATACTAAGATTTTGGAAAAATCCAACAACCCCCACAATTGAAAAATGGATTACAGAAATGTCTGAGACCTTACATTTGAAAAAAAAAAATAGATTTGTCTTAATTGACAAACCAGAATAATTTTGGTTTCTGAATTTAAGACCAATATTGGAAGCAGATTACCAGGATACAAAAAAAAATACAAAATGCAATGGTTATCGTTAGCAGTGCATAAGTAGATTTAAATTACATTGTGATCATGTTGCATTAAACAAAACGTACATCTAATTTGGAGTCTGTGCAATAACTGGGAGAAATAATTAAAAAGGTGCGGAACGTTGAATAGAATGTGTGTGTTGCAAATTGCTTTCTGTTTCAATGATAATTGCCATATTACAAAACAAACTGTAAAACAAACGAACAAGTTGTCTCAAAGGAGAGGTATAGCGAAATATTAAAAAGAGAAAATGTAATAGCAGCAAAACACAGAGTGTAGGAGTAACTCAGTGGGCCAGGCAGCAACTGTGGAGGAAATGGACAGGTGACGTCTTGGGTCCCCTCTTCTTCCCCGTGTCCGGCCATCTTCCATATCACGTCTTTGCGGTCGGTCAGTGACGGTTGGCGGTCGGTGGTTGCAGAATTGGCTACTTCAGTCAGTCCCCGATACATAGTTTGTATCTTTTCAGAACTTTGTACTTTGCACAAGTTTCCAGTATCTGCAATTCCTATGGCGATGCAGGCTCGAAGGGCCGAATGGCCCACTCCTGCACCTATTTCGCTGCATTTCGTTGTCTCTGTCCTGTACACTGACAATGACAATTAAAATTGAATGAATCTTAAAAGTCAACACATCTTTGGGATGTTAGATCAGTCAAGGCATCGCACGCAGTCACAGATTCTATATGTCAGCAATTGAGAGATGAGGATTTAATCTGGCTTGCTAACGTGTGCAATGGCTTTAACTAACTGCTGCGACACTGGGCTACACTGTGGAGATGCTGGAGGTCATGTATTAATGCATGGTGGTGGAGTTGGGCGTAGAACTACAAACAGACAAGGAAATTAGTTTCCTGAGGTTTTAAGAAAAAGATCGAGATAGAGAGGCTTCAGGAGGTGATTGCAAGCATTGTGACACAGACTAAAGAATAGTGGTGGGGGTTGCAATGGGTAAATGGATGCACAAACAACTACTCTGCCTGGACGAACACACGAGGAACTGCAGATGCATGAATCTCAAATAAAATACAAAGTGTTGGAGGAACAAAGGCGATCAGGAGTGGATAGTCAGAAAGATAGAAACATGGAAAATAGGTGCAGGAGTAGGCCATTCAGCCCTTCGAGCCAGCACCACCATTCAATCTGATCATGGCTGATCATCCAAAATCAGTATCTCGTTCCTGCTTTCCCCCCCCCCACCCCCCCATTTCCCTTGATTCCGTTCGTCCGAAGAGCTAAATCTAAGTCTTTGTTGAAAATATCCAGCGAATTGGCCTCCACTGCCTTCCATGGCAGAGAATTCCACAGAAGGAGAGTCCTGACCCGAAACGTCACCTGAGGATTCCCTCCCCAGATGATGACTGACCTGCTGAGTCACTCCGACACTTTGTGCTTTGCTCTATCTGGATGAAGTCTACATTCTGTTGACTGCAGATAGTCCGGCTGAAAGGAGAATCATTCACCAGCTGTGTTTGGCTGGGCATACTGGTGTCTGGAATGGATGGATGTAAACCAGCAGCAGAATGTTCAGAATAGCTTTAGGGTATCATTACTGCATTGGAAAAAGGAGAGAAAGGATATTGAAGACAGACACAAAGTGCTGGAGTAACCCAGCGGGTTAGGCAGCATCTCTGGGGGAAAGGAATAGGTGACATTTCGGGTCGGGACCCAGTCTGAAGAAGGGTTCTGACCCAAAACGTCACCTATTGATTTTTCTCCAGAGATGCTGCCTGACCCGCTGAGTTACTCCAGCATTTTGTGTCTCTTTTTGTAAACCCGCATCTGCAGTTTTCAGTTTTAGTTTTTAGTTTCAGAGATACAGCACGGAAACAGGCCCTTCGGCCCACCGAGTCCGCACTGACCAGCGATCCCTGCACATTAACACTTCACAGATGACAGTTTACACGTATACCAAGCCAATTAACCGTACGCCTTTGTAGTGTAGGAGGGAACCGAAGATCTCGGAGATCACGGGGAGAACATGCAAACTCCGTACAGACAGCACCTGTAGTCGGGATCGAACCCCGGGTCTCTGGCGCTGCAAGGCAGCAACTCTACCGCTGCGCCACCGTGCCGCCCTGAAGGATTTCATCTACAAAATGATATTGAAGTATGATCGTGAATAAGTTCCAGTAAATGTCGGCAAAACACAAACATCTTGCGTTAAGGTAATTGTTAAATTGTGACTCCCTTTGGGTTTGCCTTCCTAATTTTGCCCCCCGCAAATACCATTGAAGTTATGGAAGCTCTCAGCAGTCCAGGGTCTAAAGTGTATCCAGCAGATTGTTTTGCTAAGTTATTATTGTAAGGAAACAATTAACAAACAGTCATAATCCTTCTGTTTTCTTCCTGTCGGTTGTGCCACCTGGTAAAATAATTGCATGCATCCATTTAGTGATTTGTAATAAATCAGCTTCATATCACCCGGAAATTGTTCAATGTGGTTGTGCAAAAGGGTCTCATTGGATGGGGGAACGCTATGCATGGCATATATATGAGCTAATTTCTAAATAGCATATTTGTTCTGCATTCTTTATGCATGCACCACATGGATCTAGCATTGAAGCGGTTATACTGAGATATATAAAAATACTCAACCTATGTGAGCACATTAGAAGTTAGTCAAGGAGCCTAACTATTATTACAACGATAAATTCAAAATGTGAACATTTTAAAATCCTCACCTCAATCCTAGGATAAGGTTGCTCTCTTAAATCTTCTTTGCAGTGGATTTTCCGTTCCAAAATCGTTTACCTTACTGTGCCAATGATCCAGTTCTTCACTGTGCGATCTCTGAAGAGAAACATAATTCCGTACATTACGGGCGCATCAAGAGGAAATAATGCCGACAGTTCCCAACCATTAAAAAAGCCTAACATTTGCTGGATCATTCGACAGATATAATAGATCAGTTAAACGCACAGTGTCTCGTGACTTCTTCTTCTTGCGTATGGCATGCACAGCCTAAAGTTGGAGGACAACTTATTCTATTTGATCTTATTTGATTGCATTCGTCGAAACAGGGCAGACCATGTGAAGATTGCAATCTCCCACCCCAGTGTCTCTTGCCCAGAGTTGGGGAATCGAGGACCAGAGGACACAGGTTTAAGGTGAAGGGGAGAAAGATTTAATACGAACCCTGAGGGGTAACTTTCACAATATTTATGAAACATTTAGATAGGTACATGGATAGGATTGTTTTAGAGGGATATGGGCCAAACGTTGGTCGGCGTGGGCAATTTGGGCCGAAGGGCCTGTTTCCACACTGCATGACTGTGACAGGAGATTGAAAGATGCTGGTATTCTTTTGACAGCTGTTGTGTTGCTTAAACTTGGATCGCCCAATGTCACAAAAAGCTACAGTTTTACACATTTTTATTTGTTGCCTTTTTAAATGTGATGTTTCCAACTTCAGTCTTATTTCAGATTTATGATCTTGAGCTACAATGATCGTTACTATGCCATTGTTTGTGTTGGATTGTAAACAAAAATGTCTTTCACAGGACAATTGACAAATTAAGAACATATAAGGGAGTCAAGAGTGTTTAATTGTCTTATGTATCAAAATGGAACAAATAAATTCTTACTTGCTGCAAGTAAGGGCGGTCACGGTGGCGCAGCGGTGGAGTTGAGGCCTTACAGCGAATGCAGCGCCGGAGATACTGGGTTCGATCCCGACTACGGGTGCTGTCTGTACGGAGTTTGTACGTTCTCCCCGTGACCTGCGTGGGTTTTCTCCGAGATCTTCGGTTTCCTCCCACACTCCAAAGGCGTACATGTTTGTAGGTTAATTGGCTTGGTAAATGTAAAAATTGTCCCTAGTGGGTGTGGGATAGTGTTCATGTGCGGGGATCGCTGGTCGGCGCGGACCCGGTGGGCCGAAGGGCCCGTTTCCGCGCTGTATCTCTAAACTAAACGAAGCTGAAAAACGGGTCTGCAAATGCAGTACTCAACAGATAACGTGATAGAACAAAACAAAACTAATGTTCAATATATCTAAAAAAAACAATATTGGTGCCAAACAAAACAAAAGTCCAAGGTTCCTACTGCAACTGAGACAGCTTATAGTTCGAAGTTTATTTGGCATTTAAGTGTTCAAGAGCCTGATGGTTGTTGGGAAGTGGTTATTCCTGAACCTGGAGGTCATTAATTTAGTTTATTGTTGTATGTAGTGAGTTACAGTGAAAAGCTTTTGTGGAGAGACTATACATGATTACAATCGAGCCGTCCACAGTGTACATTCACGTGATAAAGGGAATAACGTTTAGTGCAAGATAAAGTCCAGTAAATTCCATTTAAGGTAGTCCGAGGGTCTTCAATGAGGTAGAAACGTAGAAAATAGGTGCCTTCGAGCCATTCAATATAATCATGGCTGATCATCCAAAATCAGTACCCCGTTCCTGCTTTTTCTTCATATCCTTTGATCCCATTAGCCCTAAGAGCTAAATCTAACTCTCTCATAAAAACATTGTGAATTAGCCTCCCTTCTGTGTGAGAGAATTCCGCAGATTCACAACTCTCTGGGTGAAAACGTTTTTTTCCTCATCTCAGTCCCAAATGGCTTATTCTTAAACTGTGACCCCTGGTTCTGGACTTCCCCAACATCGGGAACGTTTTTCCTGCAGATAGTGGTCATGGTTTTCAGACTCCTATGCCTTTCTTCCCGATGGCAGGAGTGAAATGAGGGTGTGGCCAGAATGGTGTGGGTCCTTGGTGAAGCTGCCTTTCATTTTGAGGCAGCTCCTGCTGTAGATCCCCTCGATGGTGGGGAGGTCGGTACCTGGTGATGAACCAGGCAGTGTCCACCACTTCATTCATAGAAACATAGAAACATAAAAAATAGGTGCAGGAGTAGGCTAATCAGCCCTTCGAGCCTGCACTGCCATTCAATATGATCATGGCTGATCATCCAACTCAGTATCCTGTACCTGCCTTCTCTCCATACCCCCTGATCCCTTTAGCCACAAGGGCCACATCTAACTCCCTCTTAAATATAGCCAATGAAATGGCCTCAACTACCTTCTGTGGCAGAGAATTCCAGGGATTCACCACTCTCTGTGTGAAAAATGTTTTTCTCATCTCGGTCCTAAAGGATTTCCCCCTTTATCCTTAAACTGTGACCACTTGTTCTGGACTTCCCCAACAACGGGAACAATCTTCCTGCATCTAGCCTGTCCAACCCCTTAAGAATTTTGTAAGTTTCTATAAGCTCCCCCCTCAAGCTTCTAAATTCTAGCGAGTACAAGCCGAATCTATCCAGTCTTTCTTCATATGAAAGTCCTGACATCCCAGGAATCAGTCTGCTGAACCTTCTCTGTACTCCCTCTATGGCACGAATGTCTTTCCTCAGATTAAGAGCCCAAAACTGTACGCAATACTCCAGGTGTGGTCTCACCAAGACCCTGTACAACTGCAGTGGTACCTCCCTGCTCCTATACTCAAATCCTTTTGCTATGAACACAGCAAATTCCTGGACATCTGAGTTGCCGAACCAGGCCGTGATGCAACCAGTCGATATACACGCCACTGTACACTTGTAGACATTCAAGAAATTATTTGTCCATTTTAATACATCATAAATATACATTGACTGTCATTTCATGGCAAGCTCATCATCTTGGAATTCAATTTATTTATTCCTTGATTAATGATGCTAATTCAAATCCAAAGAATACATAAAGCTACCAAAATCCATCTATCTAATAACTACATCATTATAAAATGATGGCAAATGACGATATATTTACCAAATTCAAATAAAAAAATAAAGTCAAATGGTCCTCAAATAACATTTTAAGTATCCATTCCATATCACCAGTGACGTATGCAATATTAGAATGTTTTTTCGAAAGCCTTTTATTATCAGATAGACGCACAAAGATACATTCATACACACACACGCGCATACAGACATACATACACACACACACACACACATACAGACATACATACACATACACACATGCATACAGACATACATACACACACACACATGCATACAGACATACATACACACACACATGCATACAGACATACATACACATACACACATGCATACAGACATACATACACACACACATGCATACAGACATACATACACATACACACATGCATACAGACATACATACACACACACACGCATACAGACATACATACACATACACACATGCATACAGACATACATACACACACACACGCATACAGACATACACACACACACACACACACACATACAGACATACATACACACACACACGCATACAGACATACATACACATACACACATGCATACAGACATACATACACACACACACACATGCATACACACATACATACACACACACACACACACATACATACACACACGCATACATACAGACACACATACATACAGACACACACACACACACACACACACACACACACACACACACACACACACATACAGACATACATACACACACACACACATGCATAAAAACAAACAATAATAGTGCAAAAAAAACAACACCAGGTTTAAGTATTTAAGAAGGAACTGCAGATGTAATCCAAGGTACACAAAAATGCTGGAGAAACAGCGGGTGCAGCAGCATCTATGGAGCGAAGGAAATAGGCAACGTTTCGGGACGAAACGTTGCCTATTTCCTTCGTTCCATAGATGCAGCTGCACCCGCTGAGTTTCTCCAGCGTTTTTGTGTACCACCACGTTTAAGTCGATCAGAGCTTGTAGTGCTAAATAGCCTGATGGCTGTCAGGAAGAAGCTGTTCCAGAACCTGGTCATTACATTTTCCAAGCTCCGACACCTTCTCCCCGATGACAGGGGTGAAATGAGAGTGTGGCCAGGGTGGTGTGGGCCTGGCTACTTTTTAGAGGAAAGACAATACATAATTACAATCTGACCGTTCACAGTGTATTGACACCTGATCAGGGAATAACGTTTAGTGCAAGGTAAAGCCAGCAAAGTCCGATCAAGGATAGTCCAAGGATCACCAATGAGGTAGATAGTAGTTCAGCGCTGCTCTCTGGTTGTGGTGGGATGGTTCAGTTGCCTGATAACAGCTGGGGAGAAACTGCCCCTGAATTTTCACACTTCTGTACCTTTTGCCTGATAGTAGGTATGTTACAAAACCTACCTGAATCGTGGCTGAGAATCTGTCCCAGCCCCATGTGCGTGATTTTGCCGCTGTTTAGAGGGGGCGGGTTTAAAACGCGATTTTTACTAGGCTGTTGCAATCGAAAATGTTCAGCCTAGTAAATCATTAACGGAAAATCGCTGAAAGACCCCGTCACAAAAGGTATTATTCGTTTTTATGGCCTGGTATAATAGTTATAGTAGTTTAAAAATCACTCTCTCAACCCGCAACCTCTCGCAGCCCCAGGGTTTTATAAAGCAAACAATTAAAGGTATGTACCTTATTTTTACATTAAAAGTGGCCGGGGTGCGACTCGTCCTTGATTATGCTGCTGGCTTTGCCGAAGCAGCGTGAGGTATAAATGGAGCCAATGGAAGGGAGGTCGGCTTGTGTGATGGTCTGGGCTGCGTCCACAATTCGCTGCAATTTCTTGCGGTCGTGGATGGAGCTGTTCCCGAAACAAGCCGTGACCGTTCCTAATAATACTCCAGCACTTTGTTTTCCAAGCACCATTTCGAAGTGCATGTTAAGAACAGGTACAGTGTACCCCAAAAACATTGAAGTCCAATTCACAGTAACATCGAGACCTCCGCATCAAATGTTGAGACAGCTTTTAAATGTGGCTTTTAAAAAATATATACCCACAAGCTAAATACCACGCATCACTGTAATGATAGCTCTTAGGTCTGACAGTAAGCACTAAAACGGCTGGAATAAGTGTAATGGTCTGGAAATTGCTTTCTAAATGTAATATTATAGAAATGTGAAAATCTCTATGGTTGGAGGCAGTAAGTGAGAACTGGGTATCAAATGCTCCAATTTATTCCAGCAGCCTCTATTATTATCCTGGAACAGTGGTGCAGCATTCCGCGCATTGAGCCCGCTGCACCAGTTTGTTATCCAAGACACCTCTTTAACGACCATTTTAACGTACGCTCCAGGTCACAATGTGACCGTGCAGCCGACAAAATTGGATGTGTGGGCCTGGAGAGAGGCGGCACAGTGATGCAGCGGTAGAGTTGCTGCCCTAAGCCCCTGTCCCACTTAGGAGACCTACACAGCAACCTCTGGTGACCTTGCCCACCCGCCACCCAAGGTTTCCATGAGGTCACCGGAGGTTTTGGTCATTCCCCCTAGTGGCCGAAAGTGGTTTCCGCATGGTCGAGGCTTCACCTAGGTTGCTTCGAATGTTTCAACAAAATCAAAACCGGCCACGACTAAAAGTAGGTTGCCGTTTGGTCGGAGCCAGTGGAGTGGGGTCGCTATTTACTTACAGGCAGTCGAAGGCCATCTCCTTCACTGACCGGCCATTTTGACCGGCTCATTGGAGTTTCACGACCTAAAAGACCCGCCGGAAGGTAAAATGGCCGCTAACTTTATTAAACTTCTTAAAACTGTCTCCACTCCTTCTCCCCCATCCCCTTCTCTCCCCTTCTCTCTCCCCTTCTCTCTCCTTCTCTCTCCCCTTCTCTCCCTCTCTCTCCTTCTCTCCCCTTCTCTCCCCTTCTCTCCCCTTCTTTCTCCTTTCCCCTCTCTCTCCCCTTCTCTCTCCCCTTCTCTCTCCCTTCTCTCTCTCTCTCCCTCATTCTCTCCCCCTTTCTCTCTCCCCCTTCTCTCTCCTCTCCTCCCTCTCTCTCTCCCTCTCCCTCTCTCCTTTTCTCTCTCCCCTCTTCTCTCCCCTTTCTCTCTCCCCTTCTCTCTCCCCTTCTCTCTCCCTTCTCTCTCCCTTCTCTCTCCCTTCTCTCCCCCTTCTCTTCCATCTCTCCTTCTCTCTCCATCTTCTCTCCCCCTTCTCTCTCCCTTCTCTCCCCTTCTCTCTTTCTCTCCTTCCCCCTTCTCTCCTTCTCTCCCCACTTCTCCCCCCTTCTCTCCCCTTCGTGTGTGTGTGTGTGCGTGTGTGTGCGTGCGTGCGTGCGTGTGTGTGTGTGTGTGTGTGTGTGTGTGTGTGTGTGTGTGTGTGTGTGTGTGTGTGTGTGTGTGTGTGTGTGTGTGTGTGTGTGTGTGTGTGTGTGTGTGTCAGTAGCAAAGATCCTATAGGCAACCGCATAGAAACCTTGGGTCGCGGGCAAGGTCACCAGAGGTTTCCGTTCAGGTTCCCTAGGTGGGACAGGGGCATTACAGCGCAGAGACCCAGGTTCGACCCTGACTGCAGGTGCTGTCTGTACGGAGTTTGCACGTTGTCCCCGTGACCTCGCGTGGGTTTTGTCCAAGATCTTTGGTTTCCTCCCACACGCCAAAGACGTACAGGATTGTAGGTTAATTGGCTTGGTATAAATGTAAAACATTGTCACTACTGTGTGTAGGGCAGTGTTAATGTGTGGGGATCGCTGGTCGGCACGGACTCAGTGGGCCAAAGGGCCTATTTCCACTCTGTATCGCTAAACAATAAACAAATAAAGCTTCAAATTGTATGCTCATAAAACTAGCTGGTCTTGCAGCCGTATAACCATTGTTGACTGATGATTTGAATAAGGAATGCCATAACCTGGATTATAATTTTTTTATGGTTAAGCATTAATTTTTCAGCTGTGTTCAGTCCATCTTTCTTTTTTATTTGCATTTATTACTGGTAATTTGCTTGTTGCATCTTGAGCAAAAGGTTGGCGGAATAGAACAATGTTCCAAAATTAAACAGGTTCCGAAGTTGTGGGTCCCACACTGATCCCCGTGGCATCCCACTAGTTACATTTGACCACGAACCACTTGCCCGTTCACTGTTTTTAGTTTAGTTTAAAGATACAGAGTGGAAACAGGCCCTTCGGCCCACCAAGTCCGCACTGACCAGCGATCCCCGCACATTAACACTATCCCACCCACACTAGGGACAATTTACAATTATACCTAGCCAGTTAACCCACACCTTATTGAATACCTTATGGAAATCGAACTACACCACACCAACGGTGGCGCAGTGGTAGAGTTGCTGTATAACAATGCCAGAGACCCGGGTTCGATCCTAACTATGGGTGCTTGCCTGTACGGGGAGTTTGTACGTTCTCCCTGTGACTGCGTGGGTTTTCCCCGGGTGCTCTGATTTCCTCCTACACTCCGAAGATGTACGAGTTTGTAGGTTAATTGGCTTTGGTAAAAATTGTAAATTGTCCCTAGTGTGTAGGATAGTGTTAGTGTGCACGGTGATTGCTGGCCTGCATGGACTCGATGGGCCGAAGGGCCTGTCTCCACGCTGTTTCTCTAAAACTAAACACCCATGGGTCTTTCTTCAGTATACTAAGATTTTATATGTATTTATGATATTTGATATGCAATGCTTTTTTAATGTAATGTTGCCCCTTGCCTGGACCTTGAGCCCGCAATAAAGTTTATTATATTTCTTCATCCAAAGAGCTCCAGAAAAATTGGTAACGTGATTTGCCTTTCATAAAAGCATGTTGACTCTGCTAAAATGTCTTATGATTTTCTAAATCCTGCTCTTATTTCCTTAATAGTGGGTTTCTGCGCCAACTCAACCATTATGCCTTGATTGAAAATTATGAACTATTTCCAGAATTATCTACCATAATCTCTTTAATCTAATTTCTAATTCCACTTTCACCAACCCTGCTTCAATGTTCTTGGAACTGCCTTCGTTTAAGTTTACGTAGAACATAGAACAGGCACTTTGGCCCACAACATCTGTGCTGAACATGATGCCAAGCCAATCTCCTATCTACCAGCATATAATCCATAGCCCTCCATTCCCTGTATATCCATGTGCCTGTCTAAAAGTCCCTTAAATGCCTCGACCAGCAATGCCCTGCAGTGTGATCCAGGCACTCACCACCCTCTGTGTAAAACAACTTGCCCCGCACATCTCCTTGAATCGTTGCCCCTCTCACCTTAAAGCTATGCTCCCTAGTATTTGATTTTTCCATTCTGGGAAAAAGCTTCTGACTGTCTACCCTATCTACACCTCTCCTTGGTGCTTTGCTCATGAAGCACCAAGGCAAATTCCTTGCATGTATACATACTTGGCTAATAACATTTATTCATTCATTCAGTCATACATTCATTCAATCATTCAGTCATACATTCATTCATTCATTCAGAATTTTTATAATCTTCTTTCATTTCTCTACACAACCTCCGGCATTAAAGAGAAAATAATCCAAGTCCGTCGAACATTGTTAGCTTCAGTTTCTTGATCTCAAACTGAATATGAAATTCCATCAGGATGGGATGACACATCTCCTTCAGATTCTTTGTGATCAGATTATTCATTCATTCTGCCTTCATTACATAGTAGTCCGTTCCCTTGTTACCTTCACATTTATTCTTCTTTAGTCTCGGGTGTCTCCGTCCTCATGGAATTATTTCATGCCAAGATAGTGTTTAGTTTAGTTTTATTTTAGAGATACAGCGTGGAAACACATCCTTCGGCCCACTGAGCCCGCACTGATCAGCGATCCCCGCACATTAACACCATCCTACACGCACTAGGGACAGTTTTTACATTTATACAAAGCCAATTAACCTACAAACCTGTACGTCTTTGGAGTGTGGGAGGAAACCGAAGTTCTCGCAGAAAACCCACGCAGGTCTCGGAGAGAATGTATAAACTCCGTACAGCCAAGCACCTATAGCCAGGATCGAATCTGAGTCTCTGGTGCTGTAAGTGCTGTAAGGCAACAATTCTACCACTGCGCCACTGTGCAGTCCAACATGTGTGTTAATGTTATCCGGTTTCCTCCCACACTCCAAATACGTGCAGGTTTGTAGGTTAATTGGCTTTGGTAGAAATTGTAAATTGTCTCGAGGGTGTAGGATAGTGCTAGTGTACGTGGATCGCTGGTCGGCACGGACCCAGTGGGCCAAAGGGCCTTTTTCCGAGCTGTCTCTACAAACCTACACGTGCTACACATTTGTCTTGTGCACTGCCTTTTGCAGTGATGGGTCTGCAGTATGGGTCCGTTTGTTTTTACTTTTTTGTGTTGTTTTTTTTGTGTTGTTTTGACTAGTTACGTTTTTGGTTTTTAGGTTGTGGGGGGGGTGGGGGGGGGGGGTGTGGGGGTTGAAACAGGGCTTGCTGTCTCTCCCTTCGGGGGAATACGACTTTTTTGTCGTATCCCCCATCACTGCCTCCGTCTGCGCTGAGGCCTAATGGCGGAGCTGGTGACCGCGAGGCTCCAGAGGCAGCCTGACAGGACTCGCCCTGGGCTCGCTCCCGTGAAGGCGGCCCAGCTCGGGGCTGGAACTGCGCTCCCGTGAGGGGCTGTGACGCTCCCGTGAGGGCGGCCTGGCGAGGGGCTGAGACTCTCCCGTGAGGGGCTGTGGCGCTGTCGTCGGAGTGGCCCAGCCCGAGGGAGGAACGGCACTCACGTGAGGGCGATCCGGCTTGGGGCTGGAACGGTGCTCGGGTGGCTGGGACGGCGTTCTGGCGGCGGTGACCTGAGTCCTGGGTTCAGCCGCGGGCCAGCAGCTGCGTCCGCTGGACTGGAGGGCGGCAGGTTCGACCACCCCGGGCCGCGGTGTTTGAGCCGGCCCGTTTGCGGGGTTCGGTGAGCCGCGGGACTGTTTATGCCATCGCCCGGTGGGGAATCGCCTCAGCGCAGAGGGAGAAGAGAAGGGAAGAGACAGTAACCCTACGATTTTTGCCTCCACCACAGTGAGGAGGTGCTTAGAGGATACACTGAGGTGGATGTTAATTTGTGTTTATTGTTGTTTATTATTGTATTATTGTATGTATGACTGCAGGCACGAAATTTTGTTCAGACCGTAAGGTCTGAATGACAATAAAGGTATTCAATTCAATTCAATTCAATTCAATTCAATTCAATTCAATTCAGTATAAGGTAGGTGTGATTAACTATTAACCCGAGGCAATGTTGTTTGTAGAGAAAAGGATGCATTGATGGCCCTGTAGAAAACATTTTATCAGGACGCTTCACAGCATGGTTTGGGAACAGCTCCATCCAAGATTACAAGAAAATGCAGAGAACAGTGGACGCGGCCCAAACCATCACACAAACCAATTTACGCTTCGGCAAGGCCAGCAGCATAATCATGGATGAGCCTCACACTGGTCACTTCCTCTTTTCCCCCCTCCAATCAGGCAAAAAGTACAGAAGTATGAAAACGCACACCTCCAGATTCAGGGGCGGTTTCATCTCAGGCAACTGAACCATCCCAACAACAACTAGAGAGTGGTCCTAAGATACTATGTACCTCATTGGAGACCCTCAGACTATCTGTGATCAGACTTTACTGGCTTTATCTTGCACTAATTATTATTCATGTTATTCCCTTTATCTGTACACAGTGGACGGCCCGATTGTAATCGCGTGTTGTCTTTCCCCTGGCTGGTTAGCACACAACAAAAGCTTTTCACTGTACCTCGGTACATGTGACGATAAACTAAACTCAAACTCAAGATGGGGATGAAGAATGTTCTTCTCATGGCTATGATGAATGGAGAGCAACTTTCCACAATTGGATGTCAACTGTGATGCCTTATGAGAAGACATATGATCAAAGAATGGATCGACTAGGCTTGTATTCACTGAGATTTAGAAGGATGAGAGGGAATCTTATAGAAACATATAAAACTCTTAAGGGATTGGACAGATTGCAGGAAAAATGTTCCCCATGTTGGGGGAGTCCAGAACCAGGGGCCACAATTTAAGAAAAAGGGATCGGCCACCTAGAACTGAGATGAGAAAAACCCCTTTCACCCAGAGAGTTGTGAATCTGTGGAATTCTCTGCCACAGAAAGCAGTGGAGGCCAATTCACTGGTTGTTTTCAAGGCAGAGTTAGATGTAGCTCTTAGGGCTAACGGAACCAAGGGAATATGTGGAGAAAGCAGGAACAGGGTATTGATTTAGGATGATCAGCCATGATCATATTGAATGGCGGTGCTGGCTCAAAGTGCTGAATGGCTTAATCCCGCACCTATTTTCTATGTTTCTATGTTTGTATAAATGTCCTCTGTGTAGTTTATCGGAGTTATTTTATGGTCAGGTGGCGGTGGTCTCTGAGCTGTCGGCCAGCTTTATCATAGAACAAACCCTACAGCATTCAGCAAGCACAAAGTAGTATGTGCCCGTTAGTGTGAAGAGATGAAAACGGCATCTTTCCTGGTTTGGACAAATCAGTAGATTTAAGTCAAGGAAACCGAATGTTTACAAATGCTTTATAGAATAAAAAGGAACTGCAGAAAGATCGGCACAAAGTGCTGGAGTAACTCAGTGGGTCAGGCAGTCTCCCCGGAGAAGCGAGTCAAGAATGTGATTTAGTGTCATATGTCCCAGATAGGACAATGAAATTCTTATGGGCCAATCCCACTTAGGCGATTGTTTAGGTGACTACAGGCGACTAGGCCAGGAGAAGTCAAGCTACACTCACATGGTCACCAGGATGTCGCCTGTATGGTCGTGAGTCGTCTCCTCAGTCGCCCAAAGAATTGTAGCGTTTTTCTGCACACCGCTGAATTTTGAAACGTTCAAAACCTTTCGGCGACAGTCCGCGACCGTGGGCTTGATGCCAATGAGCGTAGCTTGACTTCTCCTGACGTAGGTGCTGTCGTAGGTGGTCGCCAGGATGGCGTAGGTTGGCGCTGGTGCAGCCCGGTGAATTCCATCGGTGGCTAACAACGTCAACCTACGCCATCCGGCGACAGGCACCGGCGACTGAATTGTCTTCAGTTGTCGCCGACAGGGACGTACCTTGTCGTAGCGTGTCGCAAGTGGACGTAGGTTGTCGTGGGTGTGGTCGTAGGTGGACGTCCTTATGGGTCGCCAGTTGTCGGTAGCTTGCCATAGCTTGACATCGACTAGGTGGTAGATTGTCATAGACATTGTCGTAGGGGGGGGGAATCCAGTCTCCGGTTTTTTGGCGAACTACTATGTCTATGACAGTCGCCGGCAGTTGCCGAAAAAATTGCCTAAGTGGGACAGGCCCATTACTTGCAGCAGCACAACAGAATATGTAAACATAGTACACTGTAAACAATATAACAAACGAGAGAAAACAAAAAGTTTAATGTGTGTGTATTACACATACTCACAAATACACACATGTATAGAAACATAGAAACATAGAAAATAGGTGCAGGAGGAGGCCATTCGGCCCTTCGAGCCTGCGCCGCCATTCAATATGATCATGGCTGATCATCCAACTCAGTATCCCGTACCTGCCTGCTCTCCATACCCCCTGATCCCCTTAGCCACAAGGGCCACATCTAACTCCCTCTTAAATATAGCCAATGAACTGGTCTCAACTACCCTCTGTGGCAGAGAGTTCCAGAGATTCACCACTCTCTGTGTGAAAAAAGTTCTTCTCATCTCGGTTTTAAAGGATTTCCCCCTTATCCTCGCCGGTAAGCTGTGACCCCTTGTCCTGGACTTCCCCAACTTCGGGAACAATCTTCCTGCATCTAGCCTGTCCAACATCTAACTCCCTCTTAAATATAGCCAATGAACTGGCCTCGACTACCCTCTGCGGCAGAGAGTTCCAGAGATTCACCACCACACACATGTATACTGTAGACCATTTATATATATGTAGTTCAGAGCTTATTTGAGGTTGAGGGTCTAGTGCAGGCAGAAAGTATTCAAGTGTCTAATTAACCTTTATCCAACTAATCCCCTGACCATTTCTAACCTTATACTTTACCCTTCGTCACCTTTCCCTGCCTTTTCAAACTCATCAACTAAACAGACTTCAATGCCTCCATTAATAATTTTAGTTTTAACTATCAGTGATACAACGTGGAAACAGGCTGTTCAGCACACCAGGTCTACGCTGACCAGTAATCACCCCATACACTAACCCCAAACACTCGCACTATCTTACACACTGGGACAATTTACAGAAGCCAATTAATGTACAAACCTGGGTAGACAAGAAATGCTGGAGTAACTCAGCGGGACAGGCAGCATCTCTGGAGAGAAGGAAGGGGAGAGGTTTCGTGTCCAGACCCTTCGTCAGACCGATGTCAGGGGAGTGGGTGGGACAGAGATAGAATGTAGTCGGAGACAGTAAAGGGCCTGTCTCACTAGCATGCGACTGCATGCGGCAAGCGTGACCTAACGTGGTCGCTTGAGCCGTACGGCCTCGCGGGGCCGATCCCACTTCGATCGGCGGAGCCGTATGGAGTTGTGCGGAGCTGGTCCCGACATCGCGCGGGGCTCCGAAAAACTGACTGTCCAAAAATTCCGCGAGGCAACGGCCTGCCGGCCCGCAGCCGCATTGAGCCCCTTACGCACCGCCTCGACAGGCGTGCACAGTGTCTCAACGCCGTACACTGCGCCTTGATGGCATATGCCTTCGCTTGAACTTCACGTCAACTCGTGCAGGATCACTCGACCTCCGCACGCCTCCGCTTCTGGTTTGGTCGCACTTGCCGCATGCAGTCGCACGCTCGTGGGACAGGCCCTTAATACTGGTGGTAGTACTGGGAAGGGGGAGGGGATGGAGAGAGAGATGTTTCCACATCTATTACAAATCTATTGACTCCCATAGCTACATCTATTACAAACCCACTGACTCCCATAGCTATCTAGACTACACTTTATCCCACCCTGCTTCCTGTAAGGACTCTATCCCCCACTCCCAATTCCTCCATCTACGCTGCATCTGTGCCCAGGATGAGGTTTTCCATACCAGGGCATCGGAGATGTCCTCATTCTTTAGGAAACGGGGGTTCCCCTCTTCCATTATAGATGAGGCTCCTACTAGGGTCTCCTCGATATCCCGCAGCTCCGCTCTTGCTCCCCCTCCCCCCATTCGTAAGGCCGGAGTCCCCCTTGTCCTCAACTTCCACCCCATCAGCTGTCGCATACAGCATATAATCCTCCGACATTTTCGCCACCTCCAATGGGACCCCACTACTGGCCACATCTTCCCATCTCCACCCCTTTCTGCTTTCCGCAGAGACCGTTCCCTCCGGAGCTCCCTGGTCAACTCGTCCCTTCCTACCCAAACCACCTCCTCCCCGGGTACTTTCCCCTGCAACCGCAGGAGATGCAACACCTGTCCCTTTACCTCCCCCCTCGACTCCATCCAAGGACCCAAACAGTCTTTCCAGGTGAGGCAGAGGTTCACTTGCACCTCCTCCAACCTCATCTACTGTATCCGTTGTCATCGAGACCAAGAGCAGGCTCGGCGATCGTTTCGCTGAACACCTCCGCTCAGTCTGTCTTAACCTACCTGATCTCCCAGTTGCTCAGCACTCCCCCTCCCATTCCCAATTTAACCTCTCTATCCTGGGCCTCCTCCATTGATCATAGTGAGGCCCAGCGCAAATCGGAGGAGCAGCACCTCATATTTTGCTTGGACAGCTTACACCCCAGCGATATGAACATTGACTTCTCTAACTACAAATAGCCCCTTGCTTTCCCTCTCTCTCTCCACCCCCTCCCCCTTCCCAGTTCTCCCACCAGTCTTACTGTCTCCGACTACATTCTATCTCTGTCCCGCCCACTCCCCTGACATCAGTCTGAAGAAGGGCGCTCGACCCGAAACGTGACCCGTTCCTTCTCTCCAGTGATGCTGCCTGTCCCGCTGAGTTACTCCGTGCCCAGCACCTGTAGAAAACCCATGCAATCAGAGGGAGAACGTACAAACTCCGTACAGACAGCACCCGTAGTCAGGATCGAACCCGTAGTCAGAAGGAACCGGAGGGAAGGAAGGAAGGAAGGCCCAGCGTGGGGGGCCCAGCTGTGAGGGGAATTTTTAAGTGCTCTCTATGGGGCGCTATCTGCAGACCTTCAGAATGCAAGCAAAGAATTTCACTGTCACATGCAACAATAAAGTATTCAATTCAATTCAACTGAACTCAGGCACTGTAATGCAGCATCTGTGCCTCCCACCAAATAGTGGAGACACAAGGAACTGCAGATGCTGGCATCTCAAGTAAAACACAAAGTGCTGGAGTAACTCAGTGGGTCAGGTAGCATCTGTGGAAGGGTCCCGAACCAAAGTGTCGCCTGTGCATCATGTCCCCCACAGATGCTATCTGACCCGCTGAGTCACTCCAGCACTTTGTGTTCTACCCTCCATTAATAGCCAGGGCTGTGACTCAACACTTTTTAACTTTGCCATTCATGCAGTCATAATGTATCATCCATCGACACTCGACAGGGGAACAATTGAAGCCATGTATCTCAGTGGGTGCATGTGCACCACATCACTGCACCAGTCTGCTTTTGCTTGCCTCCTTGTTAAAATATACGAGTAAATATTGCCTGGGTTTCTGCGTTCCAGACGTTTCCATCAGTGCGGGTGGCTGACTGGTGTCTTCATTGCCAACATGCCTCACGTTAAGCCATTGATTCTTCAAAAAAGTGCAGCAAAATCATTCAGGCTGACTGCATTTGGACCAAATTGTTCAAGCCTGCCAATAAAATGTGAAGCAAGACACAAGATTATCATTTGTCCTTCACATTTGCTGTGGCGTGTGTGTCTTTAGTGCCCAACTAATAGTGATCGCTTCAGATGAGAATTCCAATATCGTAATTCACCTCTTGTCATCGTCGATAGAAAATATATATCACATTATCTTTTGTTGTGTGACAAGCTAGGCTGACAGCTTGGTCTGTGGCTACAGCCTTCGTGGGCGGCACGGTGGCGCAGCGGTAGAGTTGCTGCCTTACTGCGAATACATTTCTTGACTAGGAAATAATAGTCTAATCTTTCATGGTTGGCGTGTCAAAATCTTGGAACGATCAACTTGGGCAGCGCGGTGGCACTGCTGGAAGAGTTGCTGCCTTATAGTGCCAGAGACCCAGGTTCGATCCCGACTACGGGTGCCGTCTGTACAGAGTTTGTACATTCTCCCCGTGACCGCGTGGGTTGTCTCCGGGTGTTCAGGTTCGGAAGTTCATAAATGATTGGAGCAGAATTAGGCCATTCGGCCCATCAAGTCTACTCCACCATTCAATCATGGCTGATCTATCTTACCCTCTTAGCCCCATTCTCCTGCCTTCTCCCCATAACCTCTGACACCGGCTTCCTCCCACATTCCAACAGCGTACAGGTTTGTAGGTTAATTGGCTTCTGTAAATTGTCCCTAGTGTGTGTAGGATAGAATTAGTGTTCAGGTGATCGCTGGTCTGTGCGGATTCGGTGGGCCGTAGGGCCTGTTTCCACGTTGTACGTCTAAACTAAACAAAACTATACTAAATAGCACACTGGAAGCATCAGCCATAAGAAGGAACGGGTGATGTTTCTGACCCTAAAGAAGAGTCTCGACCCAAAACGTCACCCATTCCTTCCATCCAGGGATGCTGCCTGTCCCGCAGAGTTACTCCAGCATTTTGTGTCTATTTTTGGAGGGGATTAGTTATAAGGAGAGGTTGGACAAAGGTGGATTGATTTCTCTGGTACACCAGAAATTGAGGGGAGAAATGATAGAAGTCGATAAAATTATGAAAGGCATAGATAGGGTAGACAGTCAGAACCTTCTACCCAGGATGGATATATCAAAGACTAGAGAGAATAGGTTCAATGTGGAAGGGTCAAAGGAGGTGTTCGGGGCAAGGTTTGTATGCAGAGGGTAATGGGTGTCGGGGTGGTAGTTGAGACAGGTACCATGGTGATATATATGAGGCTTTTGGACAGGCATATGGATATAGAGAGAATGGAGTGATGGAGATCTGTACATATACAGAGAGATGAAATTAGTCTATCTTGAGTTCATGTACAGCACAGACATTGTGGGCCGAAGGGCCTGTTCCTGTGCTGTATGCTCCTGTGATTTTCTATGTTCTATGTTCTAAAACAGAGCAAGGATAGAATGAATCATTTTGAATATTTGAATCGTTTTGATCTTATAGAGGTGTATAAAATCATGAGAGGAATAGGTCGGGTAGAATCTCTTGCCCAGAGTGGGTGCATCAAGGATCAGGGGACATAGGTTTAGGGTGAAGAGGAAACGATTTAATAGGAATCTGAGGGGTAACTTTTTTAACACAAAGGGTGGTGGGTTCAGAGGAGCATCTTTGGAGAGAAGGAATGAATAACGTTTTGTGTCAAGACCCTCCTTCAGACTTTGTCCTTCCCCTCCTTTCTTCCAGCTTCCTTGCCCCCCCAATCTCCACAATCAGTATGAAGTAGAGTCCCAACCCGAAACATAACCTAACCATGTTCTAAAAACCATTTGGACAGGTACATGGCTAGGATAGGTTTGGCGGTATATGGGCCAAATGCAGGTAGATGGGATTAGTGCGATGTGGCATGTTGGTCGGCGTGGGCAAGATGGGCTGAATAGCCTATTTCCACACTCTATGACTATAACACTAATGGTTTGACATATTTGATTCCTAATAATGTTGTAATCAGCCTTACTCTGATTTTATAGTCTCCTTCAAGATCTAGATTCCAGATCATGATCTAGACCTTCTTCTTCTTCTTGCGTAGGGCGAGCACAGCCTAAAGTTGTAGGACAACTTGTTCTGTTTGATCTTCCGTTTATGCATGCCAGGTTGAGTGCATTTCGTCAAAACATGGTGGACCATGTGAAGGTTGCAATCTCCCACCCCAAATATAGATCATAGTGTGCAGGAAAGAACTGCAGATGCTGGGTTCAATCAAAGGTAGACACAAAATGCTGGAGTAAGTCAGCGGGATAGGCAGCATCTCTGGAGAGAAGGAATGGGTGGCGTTTCGGGTCGAGACTGAAGAAGGGTATCGACCCGAAACGTCACCCATTCCTTCACTCCAGAGATGCTGCCTGTCCCGCTGAGTTACTCCAGCATGTTGTGTCTATCCGTGTTCTAGATCATGTTCCCCAGCACTTTGTGCCTTTTCATTTGTAAACCAGTATCTGCATTTCCCATTTGCTCCAGGCCTTTCTTGTTCGTTATCTTGTCAAAATGTTTCCATTCCAAATTGACTTCCAAATACTAAGATGTCTATGAATAAAATTATTTAATACTTTGATACGCCGGTTAGCTTTCCCTTTGATCGGCTCGCAACGAATGCATGAAGGAGAATGTAAATCAAACAATTAAGAGTTGTACGTTCTTGTTTGTCAAGAAGTACATGCATACCCGTGATTGGAAGTAAATATACAGAGCTCGAAGGACAGATTGTTATTTGAACATTTCAGGCCTCTATTATCTGCTTCGGAATTGTTGTGTTCTCACTGCACTGTGTAACAAATCATTGTTGCATCCTCCTTCTGTAAATCACAAGCTTGTTTTTTTTATTCCTTCTGATTGTTTAGCCTGTAAAGATGACAGCTTAATCTGCAGAACCATGACCAGCACTGAGACACAAAGACAATAAATGGGGTTTTATTGTTCACCCAGTAATTACTTTTTTGCATTATGTTGCGCACACACAAAAAAAAAATCCTAGTTTCACTTCAAAGGGAACAGGAGGTTGGGAGCAAGGAAACCGCAGAAGTGTGGTCTGCAAAATAAGTGCTGGGTTACTGTGGCGGCACGGTGGCGCAGTGGTGGAGTTGATGCCTTACAGCGCCAGAGACCTGGGCTCGATACTGACTACGGGCGCTGTCTGTACCGTGGTTAATTAGCTTTGGTAAAAATTGTAAATTGTCCCTGGCGCGTTGAATAGAGTTAAGGGCCTGTCCCACTGTACAAGGTAATTCAAGAGTTCTCCTGAGTTTCCCCTGATTCGAACTCGGAGAATTACGGTAATGGCCGCTCGTAGGTACTCAGGGCTCTCGTGAACATTTTTCAACATGTTGATAAATCTTCACGAGCTTATCACGTTTCCAGAGTACCTGCCGTTAGCGTTACAAGCCGCTAAGAGACGTCCCGAGCTCCGACGTACCCGCTATGTACATTCTACATACTTACCATGAGTTTGATTTTTTTTTTAAACTCGGGAGAACTCTTGAATTACCTCGTACAGTGGGACAGGCCCTTTAGTGTGCGGGGATCGCTGGTCGGCATGGACTCGGTGGGCCGAAGGGCCTGTTTCCGCACTGTATCTCTAAATTAAACTAAACTACTGAGAGAAAGGAGCTCATTTGCAGAAACTGATTTTTGTAGAAGAAATTGTCCAGATACAAATAATGGGGCGGCACGGTGGCGCAGCGGTAGAGTTGCTGCCTCACAGCGCCAGAGACCCAGGTTCGATCCTGACTGCGGATGCTGTCTGTACGGTGTTTGTTCCCTGTGACCATGTGGGTTTTCTCCGGGTGCCCTGGTTTCCACCCAATCTCCAAAAATGTGCAGATTTGTAGGTTAATTGACTTCTGTAAATTGTCTTCAGATAGAACCAGTGTCGGTCGGCTCGGACACGGTGGGCCAAAGGGCCTGTTTCCACGCTGCATCTCTAAACTAAACTAAACTAAACTAAACTAATTGAGGTTGTAATTAAAATGTACATTTCAATATTCAGCGTGATTTAAGATCTGTTGAAGTATTCTGTGGTGTGATTTAATTTGCAAACACGGAACATTTACCAGTTAAAAACAAGCTTGATGGAGATAGAAAGGAATAAATTGGATGAAGCCACTGTTTGTCGAACTAGTGCGGTCCAGGATATGATGATATTTTTTATGGGGACACAAGAAACTGCAGATGTTGGTTTACAAAAAAAATCACACAAAGTCTTTTTCGCTGAGTGACTGCGGGTCAGGCATCATCATCTCTGGAGAAAAAGCTGGTGTATTAACCAGCATCTGCAGTTTCTGTTTCTTAGTTTACTACACTAATAGAGTGATACTCTATTAGTTGGATCAATTGTAACAGTGTATTTTCTTTCTGCTGGCTGGTTAGCACGCGATAAAAAACTATTCACTGTATCTCAGTACAGGCGGCAATAAAATAAACTGAAACTGAAACTAAACTGAAACTCGTTAGCCATTACTCGTTACCATTCACCCCCTCGTTAGCCCATCGTAACAAGGGTTTACTGTTTATTTGCTTCCAAGATAGCGCCAAACCCAGGCGACTACTAGCATGCTAACTACAAAAGCAGATCTACAATCACGTATTTCAATCGCTCCACACTCTTAAATCTCTACTCCTAAAGCAACATTTCTTACTTTAACTATGATCTCTAAAGGTTATGCCCTTATCATATATCTATACACTGTAAATGGCTCGATTGTAATCATGCATTGTCCGCTGACTGGTTGGCGAGCAACAGAAGCTTTTTCACTGTACCTCGGTACACGTGACATGAAACCGAACCAAACGGATCTGAACAAGCGTGAACGAATGATCGATGGTTGGCATGGACTCTGGTGGCTAGAGGGCCTGTTCCCACGCTGTGTCTATAAACCAAACCCTTTTCACACATAGGGTGGTGGGTGTATGGAACAAGCTGCCGGATGAGGTAGTGGAGGCTGCGACTGTCCCAACGTTTAAGAAACATAGAAACATAGAAATTAGGTGCAGGAGTAGGCCATTCGGCCCTTCGAGCCTGCACCGCCATTTAATATGATCATGGCTGATCATCCAACTCAGTATCCCGTACCTGCCTTTTCTCCATACCCTCTGATCCCCTTGGCCACAAGGGCCACATCTAACTCCCTCTTAAATATAGCCAATGAACTGGCCTCGACTACCCTCTGTGGCAGAGAGTTCCAGAGATTCACCACTCTCTGTGTGAAAAAAGTTCTCCTCATCTCGGTTTTAAAGGATTTCCCCCTTATCCTTAAGCTGTGACCCCTTGTTCTGGACTTCCCCAACATCGGAAACAATCTTCCTGCATCTAGCCTGTCCAACCCCTTAAGAATTTTGTAAGTTTCTATAAGATCCCCTCTCAATCTCCTAAACTCTAGAGAGTATAAACCAAGTCTATCCAGTCTTTCTTCATACTGGATAGACTTGGTTTATACTCTTATACAGTAACAGTTAGACAAGTACATGGATAGGACAGATTTGGAGGGATATGGACCAAATGCAGGCAGGTGGGACTAGTGTAGCTAGGACATGTTGGTCGGTGTGGGCAAGTTGGGATGAAGAGCCTGTTTCCACACTGTATCACTCTATGGCTCCGAGTCAAAAAAAAACCCTAAAAGGTGCGACAAGCGTTGATGGGGCAGCTTGCTCAGCATGTATGAGTTGAGCCGAAGGGCCTGTTCTGGCTGTATGACTCCAAAAACAAGTGGTAAGAAGTAGAGGTCAGAGTATATGGAGGCAGCCAGAATTATGGAGATATTAAATCAGGAAATGGCCTGCATCTTGTTTAGGGTACAATTGCTGAGGCACAAATATTGTACAGACACTGATTGTATTGTAAGTCTGTAGATAGTCGAGCCGGAATACAATAAACGGTGATAGGGATGGTCCAGGTGGCGTTGTCACTATGTACGATAGTTCATCTCTATTTTGTTGATGTGGAATCAGATTATCAATGTAATTAATGGCCGGGAGATAAGGCCAAGGAACACACGTGAAATACAAAACAGCCAAGCAGCATAAAAACTGAGCATTGACACAAAATGCTGCAGTAACTCAATGGGTCATCACCCGTTCCTTTCCTCCAGAAATGCTGCCTGTCCCGCCGAGTTACTCCGCTGAGTTACTCCAGCATTTTGTGAATGTCTTCGGTGTAAATCAGCACCTGCAGTTCCTTCCTACACATACAAACGGAGCATACTAGAAACATAGAAAATAGGTGCAGGAGTAGGCCATTCGGCCCTTCGAGCCTGCACCGCCATTCAATATGATCATGGCTGATCATCCAACTCAGTATCCTGTACCTGCCTTCTCTCCATACCCCCTGATCCCCTTTAGCCACAAGGGCCACATCTAACTCCCTCTTAAATATAGCCAATGAACTGGCCATAACTACCTGCTGTGGCAGAGAATTCCAGAGATTCACCACTCTCTGTGTGTAAAATAATTTTATACTGTATATAAAAAATGGAATTCTCTGAACAGTTGAAGACTGTCACCATGGCCTCCAATGGAACTCATTTCTGTCAACCATTGTGTGCAGGAGACAAATTAGATTAGACTTTAGACTCTGGAGACAGAGTGCGGAGGAAGGCCCTTCGGCCCACCAACTCCGTGCCGACCAATGATCACCCCGTACACTAACACTAGGGTCACTTTACAGAAGCCAAATAACCTACAAACCTGCACGTCTTTGTTATGTGGGAGGAAAGCGGAGCACACAGAGAAAACGTTCTCCCTGTGACTATGTGAATTTTCTTTGGATGCTCCAGTTTCCTCCCACACTCCAAAGACATCCAGCGTTGTAGGTTATTTGTCCTCTGGTTGTAAATTGTGCGAAGGATAGTGCTATTGTACAGGGAGCGCTGGTCGGCGTGGACTCGGTGGGCCAAAGGGTCTGTTTTGCCGCTGTTTAACTAAACTAAACTAAAACTAAAGAAATAGACTTCTAACAAGCCTGAATGAAGGCACAAGTAACTATGCTCTGGGACACTGCTAACGTACAAGTGTGAGTGTTCCATTTGCAAAATCGTACCTGATGGTAAATCAATCTGTACTTCTTCAAGTCCTTTTCAGTTTTAATTGGATTATAGCACAATTCCTGTTTCTTCACCCCAGGTAAATTAATGATGTGTGGTCTTGCTTTAAGTCAATTCAAACTCTTGTAAACATTTTGTTTCTTTAAGTTGTTTACAATGAGACCTTCTCTAGTGCTTGACCCCATCCCCAATCCCCAAGGCTTAGACAAGAAACAAGAGATTTGGAATGGAAGAATGCTTTTGGCTAGGCAATGCTATTGACAGCCAAAGTGGCAGGAGGTCGCGACTTGATCAATGTCTAAGTCCATTCTAAAATGGGCACATTAGTCCGTGTGCAGGAAGGAACTGCAGATGCTGGTTTAAACCTGAAGATAGGCACAAAATGCTGGAGTAACTCAGCAGGACAGGCAGCATCTCTGGAGAGAAGGAATGGGTGACGTTTCGGGCCGAGACCCTTCTTCAGACTAGTTAGGGATAATGGAAACGAGAGATACAAGACTGTTTTTCACCTAGCAAGCAGCTAACAATGGCCTGTTTCCTTTTTCATCATTACTTTTTTACCTATCTTTCATTCATTGTTCTTTATCTCTCTATATCATCGTCTATATCTCTCGTTTCCCTTCTCCCTAACTAGTCTGAAGAAGGGTCTCGACCCATTCACCCATTCCCGTCACCCATCTCCAGAGATGCTGCCCGTCCCGCTGTAAGTCAGCAACTCTACCGCTGCGCCACCGTTGCCACCCCATATCCCGATTCAAACGTCCCTGAAAGCTATGACTGGAACAGCTACAATAGAGTTCAGTTTGAATCGTAGATGTTACAGTCATTGCATTCAGGGACTTTTACTGCAAACATCATTTCCAATTGATCGTGGAAGATCAACAATAATCCACTTGTATGTACTGGTATAAATGAGAGGACGAGTGAAGGTGAAATGTCCTCTTTATACGGAAACACTTTGTATTAACTCTCAGTGATTTGGTGAATAATACCTTGAGCTGTGGCAAATCCAGGGCCTAACGCTCAATAAGATGTGACATAGTTAAATCACTCAGTTGATACCAGGAGCTGAGATCAAGAATGTACTTGTGGTACATAGAAACATAGAAAATAGGTGCAGGAGTAGGCCATTCGGCCCTTCGAGCCTGCACCGCCATTCAATATGATCATGGCTGATCATCCAACTCAGTATCCTGTACCTGCCTTCTCTCCATACCCCCTGATCCCTTTAGCCACAAGGGCCACATCTAGCTCCCTCTTAAATATAGCTAATGAACTGGCCTCAACTACATTCTGTGGCAGAGAATTCCAGAGATTCACCACTCTCTGTGTGAAAAATGTTTTCCTCATCTCGGTCCTAAAAGATTTCCCCCTTATCCTTAAACTGGGACCCCTTGTTCTGGACTTCCCCAACATCGAGAACAATCTTCCTGCATCTAGCCTGTCCAACCCCTTAAGAAGTTTCTATAAGATCCCCCCTCAATCTTCTAAATTCTAGCGAGTGCAAGCCGAGTCTATCCAGTCTTTCTTCATATGAAAGTCCTGACATCCCAGGAATCAGTCTGGAGAACCTTCTCTGCACTCCCTCTATGGCAAGAATGTCTTTCCTCAGATTAGGAGACCAAAACTGTACGCAATACTCCAGGTGTGGTCTCACCAAGACCCTGTACAACTGCAGTGGAACCTCCCTGCTCCTATACTTGAATCCTTTTGCTATGATCTGTGATGCATAAAGCACTGGTGGGAGTGTCTAGGACCAGAGGCCACAGCCTCAGAAAAATTGGACGTACCTTTAGAAAGGAGGTGAGAAGGAATTCCTTTAGTCAGAGGGTGGTGACTCCGTGGAATTCATTGCCGCAGATGGCGGTGGAGGCCAAATCAATGGATATTGTTAAGACCGAGATTGACAGATTATTGATTAGTACGGGTGTCAGGGGAGAAGACAGCAAATGGGGTTGAGAGGGAACGATAGATCAGCCATGATTGGATTGCAGAGTTGACTCAATGTGCCGAATGGCCTTATTCTACTCCTAGAATTCATGAACATATGAATGCCATGCTTTAACGCACAATCTTATTCAATGTGATGCTATTGTGTTTAATAACACAAATATTTGCAAACTCTTGTAATTTGAAAACAATATTTGTAAACTCTTGTAGTCTGAAAATTTGCTTGCTCTAGTTCAATGTTTTCAGACAAGATCATTTTTTTAGCATTGTGCCTGGACTGGGGATAGAGAATGAATTTATCAATAAGCAAACTCATAAGACTTATGAGGAATGGTAAAATCTATCTCCCATGAAGGTCTCCTCACAGAGGAATTGATGCTAAATTCCTAATTAATTCACATTTTGTCTGCTTAAGATTAATGGCCTCCTGTAAAAATGGTCGTAAGCACGACCTTGTGTGAAAGTGCTAAACGCTCAAGTTATTCACAAAAGCAAATTTGTTAATAATTTATCTCAACAAAACAGAATTGTTGGGAACTCTGAACAATTGCACCACATGGATTTGGCGCACAATGATCTATTCTGCTCTTTCTTATTTACAAATAAGGGTGGCACGGTGGTGCAGCGGTAGAGTTGCTGCCTTACAGCTCTTGCAGTGCCAGAGACCCGGGTTTGATCCCGACTAGGGGTGCCGTCTATACGGAGTTTGTACGTTCCCCCCGTGACTGCGTGGGCTTTCTCTGAGATCTTCGGTTTACTCCCACACTCCAAAAATGTACAGGCTTGGAGGTTAATTGTCCCAACTGTGTGTACGATAGTGCTAGTGTGTTGCTAGGGGATTGCTGGCCGGTGCAGACTCAGTGGGTTGAAGGGCCTGTTTCCACGCTGTATCTCCAAACTAAACTAAACTAAATGAGGAATATAATGATATTGTCAATTCTATTAAATATCGATTCCAATTTTGTGGGTTATATTGATGGTTACAATGTTCATGTTTAACAGCGACATTGTGAAACGGACAGCGTTTCTGGCGAGGAATATGAAAACTCTACCGCTGAGCCACTGTGTCACACTTACTTGCAATTAATGATTCCATCATCTTGATGCATTTACTGATACCGAGGGCCAGTTATGAGTGGCCATAATTGTCATTGTGCTGACAGTCTGACGGAGGGTCTCGACCCAAAGCATTGCCTATTCCTTTTCTCCAGAGACGCTGCCTGATCCTCTGAGTCACTCCAGCGTTTTGTGTCTATCTTCAATGCAAACCAGCATCTGCAGTTCCTACCTACACATTTAGGTAAAGTAATATTGTCTAAATCTAATACAATTGATCACTGAGATTGCATGATGTGTTTCACTGTGACTTAACTTGTTATCTATCCGCTCCTGAGACCTGATTTTCTACGGCATCAGGTTAATGATGAGAGATGATGACAACATCCTTCCCACGGTTTTCAGGAAAAGTTCTGGATTTAATGAATTTAAGGCAGTCTCACGCAGTTTTATGCTCACCGTGACTAAAGCCAACTGTATCAATATTAAGGAATTTAGCAAGCATATACTCCCAATGATAAACCAGTATCTTGTTATTCCACAGGCATGAGATTATAGAAACATTCTACATATTCTAACGCCTATTTTGGACAATAATATTCAAGTATCTCACTACTCCCCTCATACTGTGAGACTCATATCTTCCCTTAAACCAGGATTGGTATAAATATTTTACTGTAGGCTGCGAAAAGTGACATGCTAATCAAATTGTGCAAGTCATTATATTCCTACACTGCTGATTATCTTTTATTGTTGTAAAAACAGTAAAATATATTTATGGCGTGCTTTTATTATCTTCATACTGATCTGCTTTGAGTAAGCCTACACAAGTGGCAACAGTGTGTGAAATTAATAACTTGCACATAATTGGCAAAGGCATTATCGTTAAGGTTTTATATTGACTATTAAGCCACAGTGAGATGCATGTGCTGATGAAGTATGATTGTCTACAAAACACATGCACTGTTATACCTGCACAGTGAGGAGAAGAGGAGACTGAAGTTAACAGCGATAAAGGTCAGGGACTCCATGAGAAGAGTTAATTGAATCAATCTTCCTCCTTGTGATCATTTTATTCAGTGTCAGTTTCAAGACACAGCATGGAAACAGTTCACACTAGTTCATCAACAACCCACTTTCCCATCCACTGCTAACACACTAGGGGCAATTTACAGAGGACCAATTAACCCACAAACTCACGCTTGTTATTTGGGGAGAAGGCAGGAGAATAGGGGTTAGGAGGTAGAGATAGATCAGCCATGATTGAGTGGCGGACCAGACTTGATGGGCCAAACGGCCTAATTCTGCTCCTATCACTTATCAGATTCAGATTCAGATTCAGATTCAATTTTAATTGGCATTGTCAGTGTACAGTACAGAGACAACGAAATGCATTATGACCTTATGATATTGCACTGATTCATGGCTGGTCCATCCATCGTTAGAGACATGGGCCAAAGGAGGAAACCAGAGCACGCAAAACTTACGGAAACAGGCCCTTCGGCCCAACGTGTCCGCACCGAGAAGATTGAGGGGGGATCTTATAGAAACTTACAAAATTCTTAAGGGGTTGGACAGGCTAGATGCAGGAAGATTATTCCCGATGTTCGGGAAGTCCAGAACTAGGGGTCACAATTTAAGGATAAGAGGGAAGTCTTTTAGGACCGAGATGAGAAAATCGTTTTTTAGAAACACAGAAACATAGAAAATAGGTGCAGGAGTAGGCCATTCGGCCCTTCGAGTCTGCACCGCCATTCAATATGATCATGGCTGATTATCCAACTCAGTATCCTGTACCTGCCTTCTCTCCATACCCCCTGATCCCTTTAGCCACAAGGGCCACATCTAACTCCCTCTTAAATATAGCCAATGAACTGGCCTCAACCATCTTCTGCGGGAGAGAGTTCCAGAGATTCACCACTCTCTGTGTGAAAAATGTTTTCCTCATCTCAGTCCCAAAAGATTTCCCCCTTATCCTTAAACTGTGACCCCTTGTTCTGGACTTCCCCAACATCGGGGTTTACACAGAGAGTGGTGAATCTGTGGAATTCTCTGCCACAGAAGGTAGTTGAGACCAGTTCATTGGCTATATTTAAGAGGGAGTTAGATGTGGCCCTTGTGGCTAAAGGGATCAGGGGGTATGGAGAGAAGGCAGGGATGGGATATTGAGTTGGATGATCAGCCATGATCATATTGAATGGTGGTGCAGGCTCGAAGGGCCGAATGGCCTACTCCTGCACCTATTTTTCTATGTTTCTATGAATGAAACCCACACAGTCACAGGGAGAACTTGCTAACTCCTTACATATAGCAGTAGTTTTGTAAATAGACAAAGGTAAAAATCTGTGAAAATGTGTATATTGCATGTTATAGCCTCAGGGAACATGCTGCCTTAGTGGATTTTGATCTTCCTTTACATCTTTGGAGCTTTTTGGAATTGTTTTGAGTTCTGCATCTGAAAAAAGGAATAAATTGAACCGGTAAATTTATAAATATAAAAAAATACTTTGCCTTACTATTTGAACAAGTTATAATTAACAGCTTTTAGCATGAGAAGATGGTCGGTTGTGGAAGTACTAAGCTAAAGGAACTCTGCTGGATTTACACAAGGTCCTTGTAGTGTTCCGTCTGGAGTAATGAGGACCACTTTGGCCTTTGTATCTAAAGACGGATGGACCAGCCATGAATCAGTGAAATATCATAAGATCATCAGTGATAGGAGCAGAATTAGGCCATTCGGTCCATCAAGTCTACTCCACCATTCAATCGTGGCTGATCTATCTCTTCCTACTAACCCCATTCTCCTGCCTTCTCCCAATAACCTCTGACACCTGTACTCAAGAATCTATCCATCTCTGCCTTAAAAAATATCCACTGATTTGTCCTCCACAGCCCTCTGTGGCAAAGAATTCCACAGATTCACTACCCACAGAGTCATAGAGTGATAGCTCAGCTTGCCCATACCAGCCAACGTGTCCCAGCCACATGATTCCCACCTGCCAACATTTGATTCATATCCCTCCAAACCTGTCCTATCCATGTGTTTAAGAAGGAACTGCAGATGCTGGAAAATCGAAGGTACACAAAAATGCTGGAGAAACTCAGCGGGTGCAGCAGCATCTATGGAGCGAAGGAAATAGGCAACGTTTCCGTTTCCTATTTCCTTCGCTCCATAGATGCTGCTGCACCCGCTGAGTTTCTCCAGCATTTTTGTGTACCTGTCCTATCCATGTACCTGTCTAACTGCTTCGTGAATGTTGGGATAGCCCCTGCCTCAACTACCTCCTCTGGCAGCTTGTTCCATACACCCACCACCCTTTGTGTGAAAAAGACTCTAAAGGCCCCTGTCCCACTTTCCCAAGTTTCTCACGAACTCTCCCGAGTTTCCCCTTGAGTCGAACTCGGGGAATATCGGGGAATGTCCGTAGCGAGTCTGTAGGAGCCCGTAGGAGTCTGTAGATGTTTCGTAGCGATCTCGTAACGCCAGCCGTAGGAACTCAGGGCATCAGGTAAGTCGGGACGTTTTTTCAACATGTTGAAAAATGTCCACGAGTAAAAAAAATAGCCCCGAGTACCCACGGCTGGCTATTACCGTAATTCTCCGAGTTCGAATCAAGGGGAAAACTCGGGATAGTTCGTGAATAACTCGGGAAAGTGGGATAGGGCCTTAACTAAAGAAACATAATTTCCAAAGAGAGAGAGATCTTTGGAACGAGCCTGGATGTGGAAAGGATGTTTCCACTAGTGGGAGAGTCAAGGAACAGAGGTGATAGCCTTAGAATTAAAGGATGTTCCTTTAGGAAGGATGAGGAGGAATTTCATCAGTCAGATGGTGGTGAATCTATGGAATTCATTGCCACAGAATGCTAGGGAGACCATCAATGGATATTTTTAAGGCAGAGGTTGATAGATTCTTGGTTAGTATGGTTGTCAACGCAGAAGGCAGGAGATTGGGGTTAGGAGGGAGAGATAGATCAGCCATGATTGAATGGTAGAATAGACCTGATGGGCCGAATGGCCTAATACTTAGATTAGATTCCTTTATTTGTCATTCAGATCTTTCGGTCTGAAAGAAATGTCGTTGCCTACAGTCATACATATAATAATAAACAACAAAACTCACAATAAACACAAATTAACATCCACCACAGTGAGTTCACCAGACACCTCCTCACTGTGATGGAGGCAAAAGTCTTAAAGGTCACTGTCTCTTCCCCTCCTTATTCTCCCTCTGCGCTGAGGCGATCCAGGCCTCCAACGTTGTTACCCCACCGGGCGATGGTCCCGTGGCTCAACCGAGCTCCGCGGCCCGGGGTGGTCGAAGCTGCCGAGATGTCGCCCTCCAGTCCAGCGGACGCAGCTGTTGCCTGCGGGAGCTCCGTGAAAACAGGCACCAGCATGTGATCTGCGAGCTCCCGACGATGTCGTCCACGTCCGAGCCCCGGATTCAGGTCGCCGCCGCTGGAGCACTGCCTCAGCTGCCGGAACGCCGCCTCAGCCACCGGAGCGCCGTCTCAGTCACCGGAGCGCCGTCTCAGTCACCGGAGCGCCGTCTCAGTCCGTCTCAGTCACCGGAGCGCCGTCTCAGCCACCGGAGCGCCGTCTCAGTCACCGGAGCGCCGTCTCAGTCACCGGAGCGCCGTCTCAGCCACCGGAGCGCCGTCTCAGCCACCGGAGCGCCGTCTCAGTCACCGGAGCACCGTCTCAGCCACCGGAGCGCCGTCTCAGCCACCGGAACGCCGTCTCAGTCACCGGAGCACCGTCTCAGCCACCGGAGCACCGTCTCAGTCACCGGAGCACCGTCTCAGCCACCGGAGCGCTGCCTCAGCCCGAGTCGTGCCGCTGCCACCGGAACGCCGCCACAGCTCCGAATATCGGCCAGCCTCGCGTTGTGAGTCCTGGCTGGCTCTGCCTCCGGAGCCTCGAGGTCGGTCGCAGTTGGAGCCGACAGGAATGCGCAAGTCTCCCCCACCCCCAAAGCCGTCTTCAGTCACCGGAATGCCCGTCTCAGTCACCGGAGCCAAACGCCAACAGTCACCGGTGCACTAAACAAGCCACCGGAGCACCTTGTCAGTACCGGAGCGTCGTCTCAGTCACACTAGCGCCGAGTCTCAGTAACGGAAGACACCTGTCTCAGTAACACTAGCGTGTCTACATCACCGGACGCCGTCTCAAACCGGAGGCTCGCTCAGAGTCACCGGAACCAGCTCAGTAACTGGACCGCAGGTGAGGCAACCGGAGCGCCCGTCGCTAGTCAACCGGGAAAACGCCGTCTCAGCCACTGCTGAGCGCCGGTCTCAGTCCACCGGAGCGCCGCTCTGTCACCGGGAGCGCGCAGTCCCAGCCACCAGAGGCACCGGGGCTAGCCACCGGAGCGCTGGCCTCAGCCGAGTCTGCCGCTGCCACCGGAACGCCGCCACAGGTCGAATATCATCCAGGCCTTGCTGGGAGAGAATCTAGCGGCTGGGAGCCGAAGGAGGAGACCGGTAGCAGTGGAGGCCGACAGCTGTAGTAGCCTTTTGTGACGAGAGGAAAGGAATCTCGATTTTCGTTTCAAAGGAATGAAAGATCCGCCATTAGGCCTTCAGCGAGAAATGGCATGACAAAGGAAGTTGGGATGATTTAACCCCCTGTCACCCCCCCAAGAGAAGAGACCGTAAACACTAAGAGTAATAAACCATAAAATTGCACATACAAGCACAATGCTATGTCCACCTTGTGTTGTTCACAGATTCAGTGGGAGGAATGGGTATGGACATGAAACACCATGAAATAATGCTAATAGCTTGAAAAACGTACAAGAAAAGGAGCAAAATGTGCTGCCGGAGGTTGAGTTGAGGCAAGTACGTTATGACAACATTTGAAAAACATTTTGGATCAGGAGGCAGATTAAGGACAGGTTTTAGAGTGAACAAGGGCCAACTGCAGGAAGGGGGGCTAGTGGAGATGGATATGTTGGTCGCCCTAGGGCAAGGTGGCCCATCGGGCCTGTTTCCCACCTGTATGGTTTGCACGATGGAATCCGAGTTCAAATAGAAAAGGAATGCGATATAGAAATGAAAGTGAACGTAATATAGAAATGATTAAAGAATTAAGACATTATATTAAAATTAAGACAGGCATTAAATAAATAAAGAAGATAAAATTGCAGATACAGAGCAAAATCAATGTCCAGCCTTGGTGTTGTCACAAGATTCCAGTTTTAGGAAGTGTGGCATGAAACACACTGAAATAATGTAAAAGCTTCACAAAAATGAATTGATTTTCCCAGAGCCTCGTGGTTCTCCCATGCAACAATTGTTGCCCCGTTCAACAATCACTCTGCTCCACAGAATGTGTCCGAAACTAAGCACCAGGCTGCTCTAAGACATCAAACATATGTGCAAATGGGCTCTAGGGAAATAATTGATAGCAGCAGGGTTTATCACCAATTTCCAGGTTCACTGGGATTCTCTTTGTGTTTGGTGGATGGAAGGAAACATATAGCTGTGTGTTGTGACTATTAGATGGTTGTGTGCCTCAAACAGAATTGTTATGTCTGTCATCTATGGAAGACAACTTCAAGGCAAAGTTTGTTGTTTTTCCGGTATTGTATCTAGAATCACCTTCCAAAGTCTGGTGTTATTCTACCTTCAAAGTGATCTTAAGCTTCATAAGTGATTAATCTTTGGAGGGAAATTTTGGTCATGTTTGTCTGTCCGGCCCACCAAGTCCATAACTCTGCCATTCAATCATGGTGTTGATTTATTCCTATCCCCTCCAAATCCTTCATTCTTTGTTCTTCTTCCCCCATAACCATCTGAACCGCGTACTATAAAAAATCTACATCTATCTCTGCCTTAAAAACTATCACAGACCTGGGCCTCTACGCCTTTGTGTGATAAAGAATCCACAGATTCACCACCCGGCCGTGACTAAAGAAAGTCTCCTTATCTCCTTCCTAAAGCGTCCTTTCATTCTGAGGCTACGGCACTCTATCCTCGACTCTCCCACTAGTGGAAACAGCCTCTCTACACATCCACATGTCGATCTGAGCCCTTGCACTATTCTGCATTCAACAAGCAAAAGAGGATGATACAGAATTATCACCAAAATTGCTGAGAACACAGAAGGGGTGCAGCAGCTATGGAGGGCAAGGAATCAGCACGTTTCGGGGCCGTTCTTCAGCGAGCATCTAGGGAGCGAGAGGAAGGAAAAGGAAGATGCGCGAGAGCGGCAGAATAGGGGTGGGAGGAACCCCTAGAGGGTTCATGGACTTGGGGGGCAAGGGTGGAGTTTTGGGAGAAGGACAGTTAATGCCATCGTAACGGAAGTCCCCGGCGGAAATATGAGGTGCTGTTCCCCAGGCTGGGACAGATAGGAGATTGGGAGGTAGAGGGGATGTTAAGTGGGCTATGACCACCGGAGGGAGGAGGTTAATTGAGACCATGGCGGAGGTGTTCGGCAAAACTATGGGCAGACCTAATAAAGTAAAAAAAAATACAGGGTTAAACAAGAAAAAAAACAAAACTGAATAGGGGAAAAATCAAAAATGAGGTGCGTTCCAACTCAAAAAATAAAGAAATAAGAAAAAAAAAACGAACCTTAAAACGAATAACGAAATACACGGGGGACTAAGACCTTGAGGCCTGCAACCACAGGGCGGAGGTCAGAAAGGGTTATAAAAAAAAAGGAAGCGCCCCGAATCGTGGAAGGCCGACTCACGACCAAAATCGCGAACCTCAGTCAACACTTAGTCTCCCCGATGTAAATCCTGACCGACCTAGAGCAGAGGATGCAGTAGATGAGGTTGGAGGAGATGCAGGTGACCTTTGTCGCACCTGGAAGGCAATAAGATAAGACCTTATTGCCTTCCATCACAGAGAGGAATGTGAGGGAGCTGCTGTGGTGGATGCTTATGTTAACTTTGATGTAGTTGTGTGTCTTGCTGCTTTTTTCTGGTATTAACTGGATACTGCATAGCAACCTCAAATTTACAATGTACCTTAAAGGGTAACTATTGGCTGATTTGATCCAGGTCTGGTTTGCATTGCTGCTTGCTGACCCGATCCGGTAACGGACCTCATGGAGGTTCGAGGGAGAAGACTACACATATGCCATCTTGGGTGCATGTAGACAAACCATACTTCCAGTTGAAACTACGACTATTTCGAGCCTACCAGTACCTTGTGTAGATGGTTTCCTGTAGTATTGCGTTATTAAAGTACTTATTTGTGGAGGGAGATAATGACTCGGTGTCAAATAGTATCTTCATGCACACTTGACAAGTAGGACATTGAAACCTGAACCTTTAAACCATTGAACTAGAATGACACTTTCTTTACTGTATATATTTAGAACATAGAACATAGAACAGTGCAGCACAGGAACAGGCCCTTCACTACACAATCTTTTTATGCCAAGACCAACTCTTATCTACATGCACCTAATCCTTATCCTTCCATTCCCTGCATATCTGTATGCCTATGCAAAAGTCCCTTGGTGCCACCATGTAGGAACTGCAGATGGCTGGAAAAGTTGAAGGTAGACAAAAATGCTGGAGAAACTCAGGCGGGTGAGGCAACCTCTATGGAACGAAGGAAACAGAGCACGTTGTCAGGTCAAGAACCCTCTTCAGCTTTCTTTGACCCGAAACGTCACCTATTGAATGCCACTATTGCATCCCTCGCCTCCACCACCAACCCCACAGTGTGTTCCGGCACCCCCCACCCTCGGTGCAAAAAAAAAACTTGCAACCGCACAGTCTACCTTATGAACTTTGCCCCCTCTCCACCTCCTAGCATATCCCTGTTCATGGTGGGATGTCCAGACTGAGGAAAAACTCTCTCAGGCATCGCACGGCCCACCCTATCTATTGCTCGCGTCATAAAGTGGATAAATACTTACAACATCAAGTCTCCCTGAAACCTCAGTTGTTGCCAGAGAAACCAATCAAGTCTCGCTGACCAACGGCCTCATTCCAATTCATCCTACTTTTCTGTTTCTTCAATAGCGCGTCCTCACCCTCAAGAATCCTTTGATATACTTGGGCGGAGCGACCAGGTGCAGCGGGTATAGCTGCTGCCTCACAGGTCAGAGACCACCTCATTTGGGTCCTGCCTCTGTCCGCTCTGTCTTTGTAGCGAGGGGTGACACGTTCTCAGTCCCCTATAAGGTCACCCACGTGGGTTTTCCTCCGTTTCCTCCCACCATGCCAAAGACGTGAGGTTTTGTCAGTTAGTTTGCTTCATTAAGTTGCCCTCTAGTGTGGTTGGGTGATGGAAAGTGAACAACGCAACCAAGCACTGTTTCCAACTCCCCATGGTAACGCTAGAACCAGGTAACCACCCCCAGAATCTCCACATAAAGATATGTGTGGAACGGCGCCACGCTGACCCCCAGCAACAAGATCCCCAGTGTGATGAGAAATGGGCCACACTGTAGGAAGGAGCTGATATTGTGAAACGCAAGGGTGAATTCAGAAAGCTCGCAGGTAGTACAAGAATGGGAGATACAGGAGAAGGGCACGCAAACCGGATTCACGCCGAGAGACCAGTCTGAGAAGCAGCCCGACCCATACGAACGGAGTCACCCCATTCCGTCTCGCCAAAGCAGGCAGCATAAACGGGCGTGTTGGCGGTCAAGAAGGTCCGCGGAGTCTCATGCGGTCTGGGTTACTACGCCGATTTTGTTTGAGCTATGCGCTGATGGAACAGCAGCAGGGCAGAGGAGATACTCGAAGGCATGGGGGCACCAGTCGCATTTGAACCAGCGATTGGGGCATGACCGTAGAACACGAAACGAAGCCAAGCTTGGCGGGGCTCTTATCTGGTAGGCCACCTCGAAGGTGCCGAGGACAAAATTCTAAATACACAAATTTGGACAGGCAACGTTGAAAGACGAATACTCACGCAAGATCAAGCACAGGTAGGTCGCATGGAAACTCAAGAGTTAGAAGTGGGCGCGGTAGGTACCCCGAGGTGCTAAACGGGTGAAAAGGCTTTTGGGCGGCCTACTAACCAGCAAAAGGTACCAGCGGAAAAGACGGAAAGAAGAAAGCCGACGAAAGACAGTACCTTTACCAGCAGCTGTGCGCATGGGGACAATACACATAAGAGACTACGCCAATAACTCCCAGTATCGATAGTCCTCGGGGGCTCCAGGAGTAGATATAAAAGGAAAAACGTCACATGAGGCGCGGTGCGTGGGGCAGAGTGTTAAAAAAGGAAAAGAGATTAGGCCTGGCATTGCCCGTGAGAAACAATAGACGGGGACATGATATTAGTATATACAATGGTTAAGTTTCTGGGGTGCTCCACCACGTTTTCGTCACCTATGAGAGCATCCAAGGAGGACCACTTTTTATTAAAGTCGAACAACCTTAGTGGGAAAACGACAGCCGGCCCGACGACACAAAGTCGCTGAAATCTTGGTTTGAATGTTAGTTTTGTTGTTTAGACGAAACATGGGAACAGCGAGAGGGATAAAAATTTACAAGAAGAACCAAGGCGGAGATCGAAGGTAACAAAATGGCGGAGAAACGCGCGGGTGCAGCAAGCACTCGAGCGAAGGAAATAGGCGGAGAGACTTCTTCAAAGTAGGCATACTTTGCAATATTCTCGCAGTGTGTCGGGCAGAAAGCCAAAGTGTGTCAAAAGAACCGGGCAAGCTAGCTTAAATGGTATGACTTTAGGAGCTCACACCGGATGGGAAAGCGGGTAAGCGCAGCAGATACGGGGATGCAGCGCCGACGTGAACAGCCAATCTTGGGATCCATAGCGTTGAAAGGGAACGCAGAGGTTTTCTGCCCGAAACCTTTTGCGGATAATACCTTCGCCAGAGGGCCAGAGAATTCTGAGCGCTGCCAACCCAGGCATGAAAGAGGTATCTCCCAGGGACAGTGTTATATCTGTGTGCTCCACTTGATCCATTAAGCCATGGGGGCCTATGAACCCGATCTGTCAAGAACCGGAGGTTGATGGAAAGGCCGGTAGATCCGGTAAGTAAAACTGGAGAAGAGCAGCACGCAGCAGTGCGAGTCCACGTAAACCACATGTCACGCACAAAAGGTGCGGAAAATGGTGTCCGTCGCCAAAAGGACAGTCCACACTCGTTCGGACGAGCGGGCCCGCAGCACATGAGGATGAGTGTAAGATACCGCATGAGCACATATCGCTCTTCGTCTATTGTCGCAGGCCGGGGCACTTGACACCGCCCCTGTCCCACTTAGGAAACCGCTGAACTAGAACGATACCTACTGGAGACGCTTGCCGCCACACCCACAGGGTGGTCTGTGAGTACCAGAGCGGTTAAAAATGTTGTCCGGCTCCCGGAGCCTAGACGTAATCCCTAACCAAATGGCGAAACTCCGAGCAAAAGCCACCGTCAACCGTCCGGCATACCAGACAAAGAAGAACCCGATCGTGGATGGAGATGCGACCCAAGAAGCTCAACAAGGGTGGGTTCCGTTCGCGGTTAGCGCTTAACGAATGGACGTTAAGGGGCGGAATGCATAGGTCGAGGCAAAAGACGGTCATGCGGAATCAAGAAACAAAAATAGAGAACATAGGAAAGAGGTCAGAGTAGGGAAACCCAAATAAGGAAATCGGTGCTAACAGAGAGAAGCAGCACACCCGCACATAGGAGAAAGACTGTACGCTGGCGCAGGAGAACGTGCGTCCAAGAAGTAAAGAGAAAAAACCGCCAAAAGGCGCCCTGAAGAGACAAACCGGAGAAACCTGGGAAGGCCTAGGCAATGAGCCGACACCAGAATAAACCAATTGACCAGACAGCATGGCACACTACAAAAACCAGGCACTAGCTGCCGAGAGAGACAGTAGGAACACCGGGAGACACGACCGAGAATAGAAACCCGTACGCGGACAAGGAGGAATTTCCTAGACGCCAACACGAGACAGCAACGTAGGGCGCATCGGACCCGTCTCTAGGCCGAGGTGAAGAACGAACTCAAACTCGTAGCGCGCTCTCGCAGGGCCTCGACGGCAAAGTACGGACACCTCACAACTCGCCAGTTTGGTTGTAAATGAGGGGTGAGACTAAAGGTCGGCGTCAGAGGGTGGCGGTTTGTCCTTGTAAAGGAGCCCCCATACGGAGCGGAAAACAGTATAGGTGAGAGCCGAGATATCATAGACGAGAACAGATGAGCAACCTAAGTGGTAGCAGGAGGGTGTAAGGTGCCGAAGAGCAATTGGGAACCGCCCGTGTCCCTGCACCGCCATGCAATTGATCATGGCATGAATATCCACCGCAAAGCCAAGTGAATACCGGGGGGGAGACCGACCTTCTCTCCAAAAACCCCCTGATCCCGGTAAGCCACAAGCCCAGCGAATCCAACTCCCGGGCTTAATATAGCGAATGAAACTGGGCCTCAACTCCACCCAATGATAGGCAAAAGGATTACCCACAGATCACCACTCTCCTGTGGAAAAACAAGGGTGTGAGGGAATTTATGGTTCACCATCATAAGCGCGGGGGGTCACTACATCGAGAATGGTGCAACACATGACAGGCGTAAACTGTGACTACCTTGTGGCGGACATGCCCCAAAACCATACGTGAAACAATCTGGTGCACCTGCTGCCTCAACTATTCCAAAACTGGTAAGCGTAACACCACCTGTCAAATGTGTAGTTTCTGATAGACATCCTCCCACCATCAAAATCTTCGAATTCATAAAACGAGGGTACAAGAGCCATAGTCTATCCGAGTCCGAAAAAAAACCTTGTCTAGAATTCATATGAAACTTCCTGACTTTAACATATTCATCATGCCTTACGACATATATGCGTAAGGAAGGTACCAAAATCATCTGCAAGGATGTGTTAAACAGTCAGAACAATGGCATCACAGGCCGATAGCGTGGAAGAAAGATAATCAGTGCTAACAGCAAATTAAGGTCCCCTTTCCTCTGTAAGCGTTGATTACCTTCACAGCATCAACATGCATTACATTGCTATTTTCGACAAACATCCTGGCTGTGTCCAAAAACGGCCAACAGTTGTGGAGGTCTGAGGGCTAGAGGGAGAAAAAAAAAAAACTGGCGTTGGGTGGAGTGTCGATTGAAATGAAAAAAACACTGAGTAATGGGGATTTGCAAGCCCCTCTGTGAGGTGCGGCCCAGGGAGGAATGTTTTAATATCGAATCTTGGTTTATTGGACAAATCAAAGATGCCTTAGATTAATTAGCGTGCTCAAGAAACTGAAAGCTGTGCACATGATATCTAGACCAACGTAAAGAGACGTGGTCGTCTATGAGAGAAGACTGAAAGTCCAAATTGTCCACGAAGAGGACAGGAACGTTCATGCGTGATCACCGAGACAGACTAACACGCTGAAAAATCTAAGACCGAGCCTGCAAGAAGGGGCCGGTAAAGCAGAGTGCTGTGTTGATAAAAGGCCAAACCTAAGGAGCTAGACACACTAAAAAATGCTGAGTAGCAGGCAGCGACAAGCAACATTACAGTCAAATAGCAGAGAAGTGGAATGGGCGAAACGACGCTCAGCGGGAGAGTAAGTCGCTAACACATCTTAGTACCTTGAGGTTATAAGTGTAGCTCCCAAAAGCGCGATCCGGCCAGGAACTAGCCGTGTGCGCCGAAAAGGCGGGAAGGTAGGGCAGACCTTTAAAGAAGACTGGGTGAAAAAAGAACAGACTGTAATTTCTCGGCAACCTGCCCTCCGGAACGTGATCCACGTGCTGGGGCTGGGAAGTTCCGCGGTGGCGCAAACAATCGACAGCAGTAGGGTGGTCCAAGCCGAAGAAGTGAGGATGGGATTTTAGACAAGGTCAATGTAACTCCGGGGGGGCTGGTGGGACACATCTTTCATAAATAATGTGGAGGCGACGGAAAGGGGCAACGGTATATATTAAGGTAAAAGAAAGAGTGGTGGAGGTCGTGACGTACTATTAGCCAGGATCACCAAAATGACAAAAGGCAAAGTTCGGCATAACTCGCAGGCGACACCGGAACAGTCGATGCTTTTGCTATAAGGCGTCCCAACAGGGGATTACAACGATGTAATCGATAGGGCATGTAGGCACCCTTAATAAGGGGCAAGAATTAAGATATAGAACAGTGGAAGGCAGAAGAGGAAGAAAAAAACCCATCGAGATCACACCCCCATTAAGTCCTACGACATGTGGACGTGGGCTCGGGACCAAGCTTAGCCGGTAATTCCTGCCCTTCAAGAGATCACCGGTCGCGGAACCACTCGACAAACAGCACAGTCGACGACATCGTAATTGTGTAGCTAATCGCAGCCTTGAAAATAGCCGACTGATGGACGAACGGGATCTGAGTTCCACGGGAACCGGCACAGCGGCCGAAGAAGTCTTGCTCCTCACTCACATTTCCGGTAAAATCCAGTTTCGAGACGGAACCCTACAGAGGAAACATCTCATATAAAAGAGTGCAGAGTAAAAACGCGGGGTGCAGACCCGTCGCATGAGAACGACGTTGGAGACAGACAAGCAGACACACAAACCAAACTAATCAGAACGATGCAAAGAAAAGACAATTGTAGTTGATTTACGACAAACATTTATTAGGGGAAAAAGGAGGAAAAAGAGGAAAGAGCAGGAGACCAGGACTAGAACATTTCCAGTATTGATATCAGGTTGGGTGATGGAGGAGATGAGGTTTAAAAGATCATAGGTAGAAGAGAAAGTCACAGAAAACTTGAATAGTAGCAACTTTATAATCAAACCCACGGAAATAGGCATCGCAAGATGCGAACAGAGGTATGTCCGCAATTGGAGTATGAGGAGAGAATGCCTATGCAAGGTAATAATCACACCGGAGGACACCAATCTGGAGTAACTCCTTGATTCCGCAGGATCTTTGTAGAAAAAGAGACAGGAAGCTATGCACAGAGAGAGGATTAATTGTGGCAGATACCCTTCTTGACCGGAACTGTGAGAATAGGAGTCATGGAGGATCAAGGAGGAAAAGTGGGAGTCGATGGGCGAGAAGGTTATCACTCTACGAAATTACTGAAAATTTATGAAAAGCAACAGTATTGGCGGACCGAAGTACTCAAGTAAAATCTTCGAAGATTGTCCCTTCTGTCCCCGATAGCTAAGGTGCAACTCTCCATGAACAGGGTGTCATCGACCCACACAACTCCCGCGTGCATGCAGATTTTCGCTCCAGAGACTGCCTTACCCGACTGAATTAGGTCCACCATTTTGTCCCCCGAGTGTTTAAGGATGAGTGGATGCTGAAGTGGGGATAGAAAAGAAGAACTAGTGTGGTTACTCAACATGCTGGAGAAAGCGAGTCAGCGTGTACAGCAGTCATCTCATGGAAGCGGAACAGATGGAATAGGCAAAAACTTTAATCGTGCAGCACCGCAGAACGTGCCTATTTCTGTCGGTACAAACCTAGATGCGGGGGCGGTTGGAAGAACCCCCGCGTGATTTTCTCCCGCAGATTTAAGTGTTGTGTACCGGTAAAATCGAAGTTTCCGCCTGTGCTGGCATTTCCTTCTTGAGCGATACTGTTTGTAAATGGGTTAAGTGTGGGGCAACGGTATTAGGTGTTTGAAAATTTGGGTCGATTTTATGCATCTTTGTGTGGTGTGTGTCTGTGTAAGGGGTACAAAAAAAGTGCGAATACTGGCAAATTGGTACAGCGGTACTGTGAGTGTATGTTTTACAAAAATAGGTAAAAGAAGCACATGGGCAAGGTGTTTCACACGTGGTGTTCGGGCCGGTAGAAAGCACGGAAAAAACACACGGCCTCTACCAGAAATGGTGTGTTAAAATTGATGGGCCCCTGTATTAATCTGTACATACTTCTGTATGAAGGACAAATCTATCTAACTTGGTAGAGGTTTAGTAGAAACAAGGAACTGCAGATTATGGTTTACAAAAAAAGACATAAAGTGGTGGAAGAACTCAGCGGGTCAGGCAGCATCTCTGGCCAACATGAATAGATGACATTTTGGGTTGAATTCGTCTTCAGTCTGAAGAAGGGTCCCAACCCTAAACATCACCTATGTTGTCCAGAGAAACTGAAGATAGGCACAAAAAGCTGGAGTAACTTAGCGGGACAAAGGGGCTGGAGAAAAGGAATGGGTGGTGTTTCGGGTCAGTGAAGCTGCCTGACCCGCTGAGTTACTCTAGCATTTTGTGTCCTTGTTTACTTTAGTTTAGTTTAGTTTAGTTTAGTTTAGTTTAGTTTAGGTTAGTGTACTATTGTCACGTGTGCTGAGGTACAGTGAAAAGCTTTTTGTAACAAGCAATCCAGTCAACGTAAAGACTGTACGAAAAGGTGCAGCACGTAGTGAAGAAAGCGAATGGTATGTTAGCACTCATAGCAAAAGGATTTGAGTATAGGAGCAGGGAGGTTCCATTGCAGTTGTACAGGGTCTTGGTGAGACCACACCTGGAGTATTGCGTACAGTTTTGGTCTCCAAATCTGAGGAAAGACATTCTTGCCATAGAGGGAGTACAGAGAAGGTTCACCAGACTGATTCCTGGGATATCAGGACTTTCATATGAAGAAAGACTGGATAGACTCGGCTTGTACTCGCTAGAATTTAGAAGATTGAGGGGGGATCTTATAGAAACTTACAAAATTCTTAAGGGGTTGGACAGGCTAGATGCAGGAAGATTGATCCCGATGTTGGGGACGTCCAGAACAAGGGGTCACAGTTTACGGATAAGGGGGAAATCTTTTAGGACCGGGATGAGAAAAACATTTTTCACACAGAGAGTGGTGAATCTCTGGAATTCTCCGCCACAGAATGTAGTTGAGGCTAGTTCATTGGGAGGGAGTTAGATGTGGCCTTTGTGGCTAAAGGGATCAGGGGGTATGGAGAGAAGGCAGGTACGAGATACTGAGTTGGATGATCAGCCATGGTCATATTGAATGGCAGTGCAGGCTCGAAGGGCCAAATGGCCTACTCCTGCACCTATTTTCTATGTTTCTATACATGCTTACACTCAAGCTGTCCACAGTGTACAGATGCAGGGTAAAGGATATTATGTGCAGTGTAAAATAAAGTTCTGTAAAGTCCGATGAAAGATAGTGTGAAGATCTCCAAACGGGTAGTTGGGAGGTCAGGACTGCTTCTAATTTCTAATTGGTGATTGGATGTTGCCTGATAACAGCTCAGAAAGAAAAAAGACACTGATGAGTTCTCACCCTAAAATATCTCATAAAATAATCTTATAAAATTATTCCATTTCCTCTAATCTCCCTCCTCGCTTCTGTTTCTTGATATTCAGAAAATCAGAGGACATTGCAATAAAGATTTATACCACAATCATCAATGATCTGTTTGTCCTCCGTTTTATTATAAATTCAGCACACATCAGCAAGTTTTGTATGTCCTCCACTTAATTTTCATATGACTCTTTTTTTATCTATTTAATATCTTTTTCATCGTGTAATAATTGAAGCGTTAAAAATAATCCTCCCACATTCCCTGCCTTTAAGCCACTGCTAAAGAGCTGAGGGTTATAAATAACAAAGTAACATTGCAGAAGCCACTCATTATATAAACTCATTATCTTGTGGCAAAATCAAATGAAAGTTGGCACCTAACTGCCCTTTGCATTCCACAATTAATTTATCTGTTCATTTAATTTTAAGTCTGTCGCTCTTACTTTTTCTCCTATCTTTGTTTCAAAAAGTGTCTCTCCATTCTCGATGCATCTTTCAGTGCTATTGTGCTATTTTAAAATACTTTATTGAACTTCCTTTTGTTGTTTATTACGGTATCTTTTGAGTACTATGTTTACATGCCTCCTGCGCTGTTGCAAATAAGAATGCCATCGTTGCGTTTCTGGACATAAAACAATAAATCTCTCGAGTTTAGACCTGGAAATACCTACATATACTGTATCAGTAGTCAGAGAGTGATACAGCGTGGAAACAGGCTCTTCGGCCCTACTTGACCATGCCGCCCAATTCAGATCATTTCGACTGACGCCTTTTGTTTGAGAATGTTTAGCCAAAGGCTTCAAATTGGTTGATATGATCCAATGCCTGTGTAATCAGTCTCATATGAAACAAGTCCATCATGTTTTGTTCTGAACCTTTTCATACCTCGAGTTACCCTCTCATAGAGTCGTAGAGAGTCTTAGAGTCTTACAGCGTGAAAACAGGCCCTTCAGTCCAACTTGCCCACATTGGCCAACATGTCCTATCTACACTTGACCCCCTCACCTTAAACCTATGCCCTCCGGAAGGATAAGTAGAACTTGGTTGACTTTGCAATTTTGTTTTATCTGCCCATTATATTAACCATATAACCATATAACAATTACAGCACGGAAACAGGCCATCTCGGCCCTACAAGTCCATGCCGAACAAATTTTTTTTTCCCCTTAGTCCCACCTGCCTGCACTCATACCATAACCCTCCATTCCCTTCTCATCCATATGCCTATCCAATTTATTTTTAAATGGTACCAATGAACCTGCCTCCACCACTTCCACTGGGAGCTCATTCCACACCGCCACCACTCTCTGCGTAAAGAAGTTCCCCCTCATATTACCCCTAAACTTCTGTCCCTTAATTCTGAAGTCATGTCCTCTTGTTTGATATATTCCAACATGGATTAGATGTGAACTCTTAACACTCTAAACCACTGTGACCAAGGTCCTCATTAAAAGTACAGGAGGTCATGGCTGTGGTAATATAATATCCACCACTGCTATGAAGGGGTTTGTGAGGTTGAATGTATTTTAATCAGGTCATTTAAGATTTTAAACCCAATATGAAAATAATGAATATCATTCATTTAAATGTGAATTGAAATTGTTTACGCAAACCTTCAGGAACCTGCTCCAACTACTGACTACAAAGTAATGCATTCAGTTGAATCTTTTGCAGTGATCAACGGGGCGATTAGATGGGTCTATGTGATAAAGGAGTAGGTTCATATCCATAATTATTTTAGTTTGTTGTCACGTGTCCCGGCGTACAGTGAAAAGCTTTTGTCGTGTGCTATCCAGTCAGTAGAAAGACAATACATGATTACAATCCAGCCTTTTGCAGTGTATAGATACATGATAAGGGAATAACAATTAGTGCAAGGTAAAGACAGGAAAGTCCAATCAAGGATAGTCCGAGGGTCACCAATGAGGTAGATAGTAGTTCAGCACTGCTCTCTGGTTAATCTCTCCCATAGCCTAAGCATTTGTTGACCTTGGGAGATTAAATGGGTCACTAGTCATTGAGTCATACAGGCCCTTCAGCCCAACTCGTCAATGCTGACCAAGATGCCCCATCAATGCTCATCCTATTTGCTCACATTTGGCTCATATCCCTCTGAAATGTTCCTATTTATGTAGCTGTCCAAATGTTTTTTTAATTGTTATTATTGTACCTACCTCAATTATATCATCTGGTAGCTCATTCAATACACACACAGACATACAGGATTGTGGGCTATTTGGCTTCAATAAGATTGCAAATTGTCCCTAGTGAGTAGAATCGTGCTAGCGTGCGGAGATCGCCAGTCGGCACGGACTCGGTGGGCTGAAGGACCTGTTTCCACGCTGTATCTCTAAACTAAACTGAACTAAGCACTGTGAAGGAAGGAATTGCAGATGCTGGGTTAATTCGAAGATAGACACAAAAAGCTGGAGTAACTCAGCGGGACAGGCAGCATCTCTGGAGAGAAGGAATGGGTGATGTTTCGGGTCGAGACCCTTCCTCAGACCAGTCAGGGGAAAGGGAACTGAGAAATATAGACGATGATGTAGAGAGATAAAGAACAATGAATGAAAGATATGCAAAAATGTATCGAAGATAAAGGAAACAGGCCATTGTAAGCTGTTTGGTGGGTGAAAACGGGATGCTGGTGCGATTTGGGTGGGGGAGGGCTGGAGAGAGAAGGAATGCCAGGGTTACTAGAAGTTAGAGAGAGCAATATTCATTCCACTGAGTTACTTAAACTTAAATCGAGTTTCACGGCACACGTCACAATAAAATACCTTTGAAACTAAACGCTGGACCTGGACCTCTTCAATGCTGCCTTAGCTTTCCTGAACCTCGGTGACTGCCAATCACCACCCCCCCCGGACACTTATTATTATTTATTCAAATCGTTTGCTATGTCGCTCTTCAAGGGAGATGCTAAATGCATTTCGTTGTCTCTGTACTGTACACTGACAATGACAATTAAATTGAATCTGATCTGAATCTGAATCTGAAGCTTTCTGTAGCAACCAAACCATGTTGGTAAGATGGAACACACATGGAATTCTTGATGACTTGCTATGCCAGCATTTCTTCAGCAGAGATTACAGACAGATTACAAGATTAACACATATCGCGTGAACTCTGTGTTTTACAATACCCACTTGTATCATGTTTTACACAAAAAAAGCTGGAGTTGGGATACTTCAGAGGGATATGAGCCAAATGTAAACAAATTGGACGAGCGTAGATGTCTCCAGAGATGCTGTCTGACCCGCTGAGTTACTCCAGCATTTTGTGTCTATCTAAGGTTTAAACCAGCATCTGCAGTTGCTGCCTACATTTGTATTACATTTTATTTTGTTTTGTTTTGACTCGCTCCCAGTTACTTTAAAACATGACTTTTCAGACAAGGACCTCCTGATTAATGCTTTCCTTGAAGATAGACACAAAATGCTGGTGAGGTTTTGGGTCGGGACCCTTCATTCCGGCTTCATTCCCTGCTTCACCGGCTAAAAGATCGTCAAAGATGCTGGAGGCAGCTCCAAATATTCCTATCTGTTACTCCATTGCTTTAATCTGTTATGCTATCACTGGCCATTTAAGCTGGTTTACATTTGAATAGGTGTGGGTTAGAATACTAGGTGGTGTTTCTCCTTTGTTAGCACCAGGGGACCCGGCAGTAGAGTTGCTGCCTTGCAGCGCCAGAGGCCTGGGTTCGATCCCGACTATGGGCGCTGTCTGTATGGAGTTTGCACGTTCTCCACGTGACGGTGTGGATTTTCTCCGAGATCTTCGTAGTCAGGATCAAACCCGGGTCTCTGGCGTTGTAAGGCAGCGACTTGACCGTGGCGCCACTGTGCCGCCATATATCATAGTTGGGCCGAAGGGCCTGTTTCAATGCTCTATGACTTTCTGTCTTTGGACCAAACGAAAGGCAGATTGGACTAGCGTAGATGAGACATGTTGGCCGGTGTGGGCAAGTTCGGCAGAAGGGCCTGTTTCCACAGTGTAAAATACTCTTATGTCGAGATGACTCTATGGTGAGAAAAACACTGAAGCCTTGAAGACTATTGTTTATTCATCTTGATATATCTCATTAAAATGAAATGGTTAGGGTGAACTGGAGAAGAATAATGTGAAGAAATCCTCAGTGTCAGTGGTAATATTGTCAGCCCATTTCCTTCCATCCTGCGGGTCAGCAGTGATCATTAACCTTCTGTAGTACATCATTTGGAAAACCTTTGAATACTCTGCCATCCTTCCCTTGTAATAACAGTCTGCGAATGTACTTAATACATTCTTCCAAAAGTACATTTGCCTTTCATATTTAGAGATAATTTAGTATGTAAAGTAGTAACCCACAATTTGCAATGGCCACAGCTAAAATTGGCATGCATTAATATTCTTGTAATCTCATTCATTAGAAATGTGCTTTCCTAAATGTGTCCATTTCATCGAGTGGCAGCATATGTAGATTGAGTTTAGTTTAGATTAGAGCTACAGCGCAAAGCAGACCCATCGGCCCACAGTGTCTACACCGACCAGCGATCCTCACATACTAACACTATCCTACACACACTAAGGGACAATCTACAAGCCAATTAACCTACAAACCTGTACGTTTTTGAAATGTGGGAGGAAACTGGAGATCCCGGAGAAAACCCACGCAGGTCACGGGGAGAACGTACAAACTCCACCCATAGTCAGGATCGAACCCGGGTCTCTGGCGCTGTAAAGCAGCAACTCTACCATTGCACCCAAATATAGTCACTATTACTAAATAAAAAATAATCCCTGTTTCCACTTGCGCAAATGTACAGTAGATATAATGTATGGGCAGATTGCATTAGAAAGATGTTTTCATAAGATCATAAGACATTGAAGCAGAATGAGGCCATTTGGCCCTTCAAGTCTGCTCTGCCATTCAATCATGGCTGATCTATCTTTTCCTCCTGCATTCTCCCAATAACCTTTTGACCCTTGCTAATCAGGCACCCATCATTCTCTGCTTTAAAAATACCCAGAAATACCCTTGACCTCCAGAGCCGTCTGCGGCAATGAATTTCACAAATCCACCAGCCTCTGGCTAAAGAAATTCCTCCTCTTTGGACCTTTTCAGTAGGATCTTTGTAAAAGTATTTTCCACTATATATTGTAATCTGGAAAATGTGTGTGGTGGGTGAAGTTTTAACCATTAATAAAGTCCATTGCAGAACATCCAGAATGTGTATGGGTCACACAAAGGTCAAGCAAAGGTCAAGCAATATGCATGTGTAGTTTGGACAAAGGCTCTTCATAGTCAATAGCAGTTAAACATTGTGGTAGGCTAGAGAGCAGTTAGTTCCATGACTCGTAACCCATAGGATAGTGTTAATGTGCGGGGTTGACTGGTCGGAGCGGACTCGATGGGCCAAAGGGCCTGTTTCTGTGCTGCATCTCTAAAACTTAACTAAACTACACTAAATAGATTGAAAACTCAGCGGGTCGGGCAGCATCTCCGGAGAAAAGGAATAGGTAATGTTTCAGGTTGAGACCCTTCTTGTCTAATTGTAAATTGTCCCTAGTGTGTAGTGTGGGATAGTGTTAGTGTGAGGGGATCAGACTCGGTGGGTCGAAGGGCCTGTTTCCTCTGAACTAAACTAAGCTGAGAATCTGGAAGCTGGCAGCTACAACTGATAGGGCTCATGTTGCTTCAATTGCACGTACACATCTGGCTGGACAACACCTGGAAACACCTGGAGGATAGACACGAAATGCTGGAGTAACTCAGCGGGTCAGACAGCATCTCTGGAGACATCTACGCTTGTCCTAGTTGTTCATATTTGGCTCATTCCCTCTGAAGTATCCCAACTCCAGCTTTTTTTGTCTAGAACATAATACAAGCGGGTATTGTAAAACATAGAAACATAGAAAATAGGTGCAGGAGTAGGCCATTCGGCCCTTCGAGCCATCGACTTCATATCGATATGTGTTAATCTTGCAATCCGCCAGCAATGGATAATGTTTCTGGATGAGACCCATCTTCAGACTGAGAAGGGTCTCGACCCAAAACGTCACCCATTCCTTCTCTCCAGAGATGCTGCCTGTCCCGCTGAGTTACTCCAGCATTTTGTGTCTATCTTCGGTGTAAACCAGCATCTGCAGTTCCCATCTACACAATGGCTGGAGCATCAATCGTCACTGCAACAATCTGCTCAGTTCAACCAGTAACATGTCCCTGGGTGAATATGTTACATGCCAGATGTTTGGGTTCACAAAGCAGGCTGCGTTGTAAGTTATTGTCATTTTCACAAAGTGTTACAAGTCTGAAGAAGCTGTCACTCGAACATAACCTGGTCAAGGTTTAGAACCTGTGTCTACACTGGTTTACTCAATTGGAAAGAACGCAATAGTTCTTAAAATTAATTTGTTTACAAATTAAAAAAGACTAATTTGTTATTTCTGGAATTATTACATCGAGAGCGCACCCAATGAAGAACACATATTGTTAATACCATATATTAATAAATTGGATTATTGTGCAAAAATTACAATGAAATATGAGAGCTAAGCCTTTGAGGATAAGACTGCACTAAAAACAGAAACGTGGCGACTCTTTGTGTATTACGTAGGTGAAGTCTGCTGTTTGATTTTACCAAAGTTCAGATTTCAGATTTCAGATCCAGATTCAAACGTTATTGTCATTGTGCAGTGTACAGTACAGAGACAACGAAATGCAGTTAGCATCTCCCTGGAAGAGCGACATAGGATATGAGCAATAAATAAATATATTTATGTGCAAACAGTCATAGTAGTGCAAATTTTTTTTCCTGGTGGAAGGAGTGTCCGCTTTGGCAATCATCAAGGTACAGTGTTGAGTAGTGTAACAGCCGCAGGGAAGAAGCTGTTCCTTTACCTGCTGGTCCGACAACGGAGAGACCTGTAGCGCCTCCCTGATGGGAGGAGGGTAAACAGTCTGTGGTTGGGGTGAGAGCAGTCCTTGACGAAATCTGAGCGCCCTTCGCAGACAATGCTTGCTTTGGACAGACTCAATGGAGGGGAGCGAGGAACCGGTGATGTGTTGGGCAATTTTCACCACCCTCTGCAGTGCTTTCCGGTCGGAGACAGAGCAGTTGCCATACCATACCGTGATACAGTTGGTAAAGATGCTCTCGATGGTGCAGCGGTAGAGGTTCACCAGAATCTGAGGAGACACAAAATGCTGGAGTAACTCAGCGGGGCAGGCAGCATTCCGAAGGAATGGGTGATGTTTTGGGTCGAGACCCTTCTTCAGAACCTTACCCCTCAGCTCCATTCCCTCCAGACCCTCCTTCTCGACCCGAAATGTCACCTATTCCTTCTCTCCAGAGATGCTGCCTTGACCTGCCGAGTTACCCCAGCATTAAAGTGCATGTGATTTCACAGCACAATACTTTAAAGAGCAACTCGGAGATCAGCCACTAGACATAGCTTTGGTTTGAACTCATTATAGCCTTTGCTATTAGCAAAGTTCTTTTGAGCTCATTACAGCCTTCCGTTTGCTACAGGAGTGGATGTGGAACAGCTCCATCCAGTATTTCTTTCTTTTTTTTGGTATTAAAAATAATTTATTTAATTGCGATCACAAATCAAAAAACAAAAACAAAAAAACCGTGGTGACATACGCACCACCATATTACAAATTCGCCTAATTATTCAGACTCCAAATTTCTATGTTACAAATATACTAAATAACTACTGTACAACCATATCCCTCTCTAACACAACCCGGGCGCGGACATAACCTTGGTAAAGGGGCAAGCAACAGGCTCAGGCAAAGCCCTCTTCCGCCTGGCGCCCTGACTCGCGGATGGCCAGCTTGGCCAGCCCTAGACGCAACATCCTCAGCCCTGCCAGCTCCCTAGATCTCGTCACCAGTCCAGATTATTTTTCAAAATGGCGTGCAAGTCACGATTCATATTCATAAGTTAAGGGAGCAGAATTAGGCCATTTGGTCCATGAAGTCATGGCTGACATCTTTCCCTCTCAACCCCATTCTCTTGCCTTCTCCCCATAACCCCTGATAGCCGCGCTAATCAAGAATCTATCAATCTCCGCCTCAAAACTATCCATTGATTTGGCCTCCACAGACTTCTGTGGCAATGGAGACCATCCTCTGACTAAAAAGACTCCTGTACATCACCATTCTAAAGGTACGTCCTTTTATTCTGCGGCTGTGCCCTCTGGTCCTAGACTCTCCCACTAGTGGAAATATCCTCTCCACATCCACTCTCTCCAGGCCTTTCATTATTCGGTGAGTTTCAATGACTTCCCACCCACCCCCCCTCATCCTTCTAAGCTCCAGCGCGTACAGGCCCAGTGCCCAGATTCCGAACTGATGAGTCTACAATAGAGTCGATCACAGTGCACATCAGTGTCAAATGAGACCGTGGCATTGTGCAGGCGAGCTCTTCAATCTTGTCTGTCTCAAAGTTGTATCTCACCTCCGACAAACTTACTGCAGGTACGCCGTTAATCTTTGGAGTTAATGGGGAAACTATCCGGCTACAGTCTGGAACCAAGGTTCACCCAACCTTCAATAGAATGAAGCTGCAGTACGTAAACGATGCTTGCATTTGCACTCAGAAAGTCCTCGTATGTTGCAAAACATACTTGGCGAATAAAGTGTGATTCTGATTCTGATTCTTATTCTGATTCTGATTCTGAAAATGAGCTCAACTCATAGAGTTGCACAGCGTGGAAACAGGCCCTTCGACCCAACAACCCACACCGACCAACATGCCCCATCGACACTAGACCCACCTGCTTATGTTTGGCCCATATCCCTCTAACCCCGTCCTATCCAAGCACCTGTCCAAATCTTCGTTAAACGTTGTGATAATAAATCGTGGACTCGTTCATTGAAATATATAAAAGGCTGACTTTACATTCAATATCCACAAGTCAGTGGAACCTCCGCCGACCCACCCTTAGTGTAGAAGAGATTGGAATTGTTCTTGTGTTTACAGGTTGCACTAATATTCGTGTCCTGTTGAATCACTACTTACTGTAAGCTGAACTTTTCATGAATCACAGACCTCTACAGTTCTCTCGGAGATCAGGTTCTCATTTCTTTATGCAACCTCAGGTCTATAAGTTCAAACAGGTGTGCGTTTAGTTTAGTTTAGAGATACAGTGTGGAAACAGGCCCTTCAGCCCATCGAGTCCATGCCGACCATTGATAACAAATTCACACTGGTTCAACGTTTCGGAAGGAACTGCTGATGCTGATGCACCCTGAAGATAGACACAAAATGCCGGAGTAACTCAGCGGGACAGCCAGCACCTCTGGAGAAAAGGAAGAGGTGACATTTCGACCCCTCCTTCTTATCCACACCCTACACAATTTACAGAGGCCAATTATCCTACAAACCTGCACGTCTTTGAGATTTGGGAGGAGATGGGAGCACCCAGAGGTAACCCACGCGGTCACAGGGAGAACACGCAAACTCCACTCAAACAGCACTCGCAGTCAGGATTGAACCCGGGTCTCCGGCCCTGTGAGGCAGCAGCTCTACCATTGTGCCGCTGTTTATTTTTGTGCATCGAAAATTTAAGGCAGAGATAGATAGATTCTTGATTAGCAAGGATGCCAAGGGTTAGGGGGAGAAGGCAAGAGAATGGCGTTGGGAGGGAAAGTTCGGTCAGCCATGATTGAATGGCGGAGTAGACTTGATGGGTCGAATGGCCTATTTCTGCTCCTATCCCTTATGAACTAATGCAAAATTATCACTCGTTTTATGAAATGGCTATGTTTATTTTCTCCAGAAAATAATCCCCAGCCCATGATGTATGTTAACTCACATTACCTCACTTTGTGGTTTTTATGCCTGAGCATGACAAATTAAAGTGCTTTTCATCGCCACAGGCCTGTTGCTGGATGATCCAAGCACTGACCTCAATTATGTAAAGTCCTCATCCCAATATTGCCTGCAGCAGCCTGCAGATCATGGCAACCCGATGATTTCCATGTTGAAGCACCATGATGAGCAATAACTGCAGCAGCTTAACTTTTTATTCAGAGATGGTCGCTGTGTAGGAAGCACGAAAATAAATATCCAATAAGCTCTCGAAAATTAAAAATTCGGTGCAGAGTGAATACGGGAGAGAAAAAGTAAAGTCTGCGTAAGACGCAGCACGGTGGCGCAGCGGTAGAATTGCTGCCTAGCAGCGCTGGAGACCCGGGTTCGATCCTGACTACGGGTGCTGTCTGTATAGAGTTTGTACATTCTCCCTGTGACCCGGGTGGGATTTCTCCGGGTGCTCCGGCATCCTCCCACACTCCAAACACGTACAAGTTTGTCGGCTTTTAGAAACTTACAAAATCTTATTGAAACTTACAAAATCTTATCGAAACGTACAAAATTCTTAAGGGGTTGGACAGGCTCGATGCAGGAAGATTGTTCCCAATGTTGGGGAAGTCCAGAACAAGGGGTCACAGTTTAAGGATAAAGGGAGAAGTCTTTTAGGACCGAGATGAGAAAAACATTTTTCACACAGAGAGTGGTGAATCTCTGGAATTTTACTTCGGAGTCACGTGAGTGGCTTCGTGAAGAAGCCCGCTCAGGGCGCAGGTGCGGCATTACGCCAGCAAGTGCAACAGCGGCAGCAGCTGGAGTCAGGCTCTCCAGCTGCACTTTAAAAGCGCACTTTCAGGTAAGTGAAGGGTGCGTTGGGAACGGAGCGAGTAGGAGTTGGTTTTGTTTCAGGAAAACATGTCCCAACGTAAGAAACTCGCGACCAGAGCTGCCCGAGCTTTAACTCCGCCAGAGGAGTCTATTCCAGCGGGGCAGCAGCCAGCGGCACTACCGCTGGAACAGCGGTTTGAGATTCCTCAGACCGAGCCGGGCCCAGTCACGCCAGAGCCTACACGGCGGGCTGGGAAAGCCACCCGTAAAGCTAACCGGCCGGTCGATTCCGATTCGTCGGAGGAGGACATGTCCACCCCCAAGCTGGGGAGAGACAGCCGCTTAAGCAGCATCATGCAGCTGCTGGAGGGGATGGTCTACCGGGAGCAGCAGCGCTCTCGGTCAGACAGGACAGGCGCCCCCTCCATGGTGCTGAGTCCGGCACCCTCCTTTGCGACCTCGGACCAGGACTGGGAGGTCAGCATCGGTGACCAGGAGCAGGCTGGTCTGAGTATGGGGCAGGCGGAAGGTACCGACAAAGAGCAGGGTGTGCAGGAAGAGCTGCTAGGGGTCGTAACCCGATTCGTTGCTACCCCACGGGTTGGAGCACCACTGCAGCCTAGAATGGCTGCAAGTATAAATAATCTATCAAATAAGCCATTGCAGGAAAAGGTGCTCGCCCAAGTGCTGGACGAGCACATCGCCCCGGATAACTGTGAAGCCCTGAAGGTCAAGAGCCTCAACCCTCAGATATGGGGTAACGTGGGTGGACCTATCCGCACTCAGGAGGTCAAACTCCAGCGGGTACTGCGCCTCCTGACGGCGGCGATAACAGCATACGCACGGGGAGTCGAGACCACAGAAATGACAGCTCATCAACAGGATGTCTTGGCGCTCATGTGCACCACGCAATACGAGCTGAACAATCTCAGGAGAGATAACATTAGGCCAGCACTGAATCCTAAATTTGCAGGATTGTGTAAGGCTCCCACTGTAGAGACCGACTCATTTCTTTTCGGAAAAGATTTAAATAAACAACTGAAAGATATGGAGGAGGCTTCGAAAACCTTTAGCCTCATGAGGGCAACACCGCCAGCACCTATACCGAAGCTTTTTATAACACCAAGGCGGCAGCACACCGCTGCATCCACCAGTCGGCATCATCCATATGCGACTGGTCAAAGCTTGGGGCCGCACTATCCCCAGAAACCTTTTTTAGGTCAGGGCCTGCAGCGGACCCCCTGGAAAATGCGCCTCCCCCCAACATCGCCAGCTCGTCAACAGAAAACATCCAAAAAGAGAAAACCTCAACCCCGCCAATAACCATGGAGGTAGGTGGATCTGGTTCCTACCCGCATATTGTGAATAAGGGTGAATTACTAACAGGGGGAAGGTTACACTTATTTAAAAAAGCATGGGGGAGGATCACAGATGATAAATATATACTTAATAGTATTCAAGGTTATAAAATAGAGTTTATTTCGAGTATACCGCCAGTTCAACACATGCCTAAGAGGACATTTGTACTCTCCAACAAACAACAACTGGAGGGACAAGCTGAACTGGTAAGGCTTATAAACAAAGGGGTCATAGGGAAAACTATTCATGAGCCCTAGGAATTTGTTTCCAATATATTTACTAAATGTAAAAAGGATGGTGGATGTCGCATCATCATTGACTTAACATCCTTGAATGTGTTTGTTAAGTATATACATTTCAAAATGGAAACATTTGCGACTGCTAGACAATTGATTTTCAAAGGATACTATATGGCCAGCATCAATCTCAAAGATGCTTACTATCTAGTACCGATACATAAAGATTATAGCAGATATCTTAAATTTATCTGGATGGGGGAGCTTTGGCAGTATAAAGCACTGCCTAATGGGCTTACTTCAGCTCCAAGACTATTCACTAAAATATTGAAGCCAGCCATGGCAATGTTAAGGAAACAAAACCATATAGTCATGGCATATTTGGACGACATCCTCATAGTTGGGAAAACTATGGAATTGGCTGTAGCAGCAGTATCAGCTACAAAACAGCTCCTAGAAACTCTAGGGTTTGTCTTACATCCAGATAAATCCAAGTTAAATCCATCCACAATTATGGACTACTTGGGGTTCACAATTAACTCAGTCCAAATGACGATTACCATGCCAAGGGAAAAAATGATTGCATTAACACAATCATGTGAAAACTTAAAAGTAAAGAGAAAGCCAACTATTCGACAAGTGGCAGCAGTAATTGGCAAAATGGTAGCAGCATTTCCAGCTATCCAATTTGGACCTTTGCACTATCAAAATTTGCAAAGAGCAAAGATAATAGCATTAAAATGGCACAGAGGTCATTATGATCGGATTATGACTATACCCCCTGAAGCAATAGCAGAGCTACAGTGGTGGATTCAATATATTTGGCACGGTTATAGTCCTATAGTTATCACTAATCCTACGTTAGTAATCCAAACCGATGCTAGTGCTCAAGGCTGGGGAGCAACTAACTCCATATCCAGCACAGGTGGTAGATGGACTAACTCAGAATCCTCATTACTATCTACACTGGCCATTAACACTTTGGAAATGTTTGGGCGCCTTTTATGGTTTGAAAGCATATGCGTCTGATATGCGTCACTTGCATGTTAGATTAGAAATAGATAATACAACGGTGGTGGCTTATATTAACCATATGGGCGGCATCAAATCTTTATCATGCGACAAATTGGTTAATATGATTTGGCAATGGTGTGTCGAAAGACATATTTGGCTTTCAGCTACCTATCTACCAGGTAAGCTAAACATAGTGGCGGACACCAGGTCACGGAAATTCAATGATAACATCGAATGGATGTTAAATCCTAAAACATTTGCTAAAATTGTAAAGCAATATGAGAAGCCAGATATAGATTTATTTGCATCAAGACTGAATCACCAACTACCAGTCTATGTCGCGTGGGAACCAGATCCGGAGGCAGTAGCGGTAGACGCTTTTACGTTAGATTGGGGAAAGTTTGTGTTTTATGCTTTTCCCCCCTTCTGCCTCATTAGTCGGGTGCTTCGAAAAATCCAGACGGATTCAGCGTCTGGAGTTTTGGTGGTGCCCGACTGGCCTACACAGCCATGGTTCCCAATTCTCCAGGACATGGTGGTGGAAACACCTATGGTATTCCCCAGTCATCCAGGGTTACTGACTCACCCAGTATCAGGCATCAGCCACCCATGCCACAAAGATATGAATCTCCTGGGTTGCAGATTTTAAACCGACCTTACCTGGATCTGGGGCTATCGGAACAAACCATCGCCACCATGTCAGCATCCCTACGGATATCCACGAAGAGGCAGTACCTAACCTGCATCAAAAAATGGGAAACGTACTGCCAGAAAACCGGGATTGCTTATAAAACGGCCACAGTAGCGGATGTTCTGGAATTCCTGTCAGACTTACATCATCGTGAAGATTTGAGCTACAGTGCCATCAACACGGCATGTAGTGCTCTTTCAAATTACCTCAAACCTGCGGGACATCAGGCCATGGGAGCCCATCCGCTGGTGGTAAAACTGATGAGGGGCATATTTAACAGCAAGCCCCCCACCCCTAGAGATACAAAAATCTGGGATGTCAGTGTTGTACTAACATACCTTCGGGACAGACCACCAGCCAGGTCTCTCAGCTTAGAGCAGTTGACTTTAAAAACACTCATGCTCATGGCGCTAGTATCTGCACAGAGGGTCCAGTCCTTACATAAACTTCGACTGGACAACATGGACACTACATCGGATCAGATCACATTCACTATTCAAGGTCTGATAAAACAGTCCAGGCCAGGAACATCCAACACGCTAGTGGCATTCCGGGCATACCCACTAGAGCCACGATTGTGTGTGGTGACCCACATAAATATTTACATAGACACTACCCATAACATCAGAGGAAGTGAGAGAGCCTTATGGGTCAGCCACAGGAAACCACATGGCAGGGTAACAAGTCAAACCATTTCAAGGTGGTTGAAACAGGTTTTGGAAGCTGCTGGAATTAACATTAATCTGTTTAAATCTCATTCCACCAGGGCAGCATCCACATCATCGGCGGCCAGAATGGATGTGCCTGTGGACTTAATCCTCAAGAAAGCAGGATGGTCACGGGAAGCCACATTCCGAACATTTTATAATAAGCCGTTGGTGGAACCTGATATATTTGCAGTCAGCATTTTAGAAACTGCAAATGTTTAATTTAAAGCCCGGGGGAGCTATTTTTTCTTTTGTTATTGTTAATAAATACCGTTTTGTTTTCAAAACAGATTCATTGGTTGATTACAATAACACTTCCTTCCTCAAGAGCTTTCGGTAGTGAGTGTATAAACTGTTACACGGTTTGAAATCACAGAGCTTTGAAATCTTCACGAAGTCACTCACGTGACTCCGAAGTAAAATAGTAAGATTAAACGAGAACTTACCAGTTTGAAGTTTGATCTGTATTTTATGAGGAGTTACGATGAGGGATTACGTGCCCTCCGCTCCCACCCTCATTACATGGATCAAACCGATAAACTGATGTCTCTTTGTTCTTTACTATGTTACTTCAAATACGTGTCTGTCTGTGATTCCACACCACTGCTTGGAAGCATGCCGCACCTGCGCCCTGAGCGGGCTTCTTCACGTAATCCCTCATCGTAACTCCTCATAAAATACAGATCAAACTTCAAACTGGTAAGTTCTCGTTTAATCTTACTATTCTCTGTCACAGGAGGTAGTTGAGGCCAGTTCATTGGCTATATTTAAGAGGGAGTTAGATGTGGCCCTTGTGGCTAAAGGGATCAGGGGGTATGGAGAGAAGGCAGGGATGGGATACTGAGTTGGATGATCAGCCATGATCATATTGAATGGCGGTGCAGGCTCGAAGGGCTGAATGGCCTACTCCTGCACCTATTTTCTATGTTTCTATGTTTCTATGATTGGCTTTGGTAAAAATTGGAAATTATCCCCCGTGTGTAGGATAGTACTAGTGTACAGGTAATCGCTGGTCAGCACGGATTCAGTGGGCCGAAGGGCCTGTTTCAATATGATATGCTACGATACAATAGAACTTTATTTATCCCAGGAGGGAATTCAATCTGACAACTGTCATAAAAACACAAGAACACAAAATACATGAAACATGAAATTAAAGTGAGGAGTGGAATGGATTGGGGGTGTGCAATGAAGTTCCCGTCAGGCCCGCGGTAGAAGTTGGCCGCGAGCCGGTAGTGGTGGCTTCTTCCCCCCCCCCCCCCCCCCCCCCCCCCGGGTCCCCCACGAGGGATTCCAGGCTGTAGATGCCGCACCAGCTGGAGCTCTGCAGACCGCGACTTCAGGCTGCTGGCTGCCCCGGGCCAGAGAAACGGAGCGCTCCCCTCCAGCGAGCCCCAGCGAGGGCTCACCCGCTCCACGCCGAGAGTCCACGCTCCGCCCCTGCCGCTGAAGCCCCGGGCGCATCTCCGGGAAAGGCCGCGCCGATCCTTGATTGTTAGGCCACGGGGGAGGCGACCTGGAAAAAGTCACCTCTCCATGGAGGAGGCGACCAAAGCGGTTTCCCCCTTACCCCCCCCCACACCACCCCCCACACACACAAAGAAACATCAAACACATACTTTAAAACATACTAAAAAAAATTAAAAAAGTTGAAAAAACTATTGCGCTGCTTACATGGCTGCTGCCAGAGCAGCGCCCTCTATCAATGCACTCTAAACTCCAACTGGCACTGCTCTTGAGTGTGTACTGTTGGCTGCATACTAAAAGTGTGGTTTATTATTGTCACAAGCTTTCTTGCAGCTATCCAGTCAGCACAAAAACTATACATAATTACAATCAAGCCGCCCACACTGTACAGATATAAGATAAAGGGAATAACGTTTAATGCAAGATAAAGTCCAGTAGTGTCCGATGGAAGATAGTCCAGGGGTCTCCAATGAGATAGTAGCTCAGGACCGCCCTCTCGTTGGTGATCAGATGGTGATCAGCTGGGAAGAAGCTGCCCCTGAATCTGGAGGTGTACATTTTCACACTTGCCTGGTGAGAGAGGGGAGAAGAGAATGGGGCAATGCTAAAAAGATACAGTGATGCACAATGTACATTTCAATAGGATAATTCAAGAGAGACTTGTATTGAAGAGAGAGTTGGATATTGCTCTTAGGGCTAACGGAAGCAATGGATATGGGGAGAAAGCAGGAACGGGGCACTGATTTTGGATGGCGGTGCTGGCTTGAAGGGCCAAATGTCCTAATCCTGCACTTATGTTTCTATGTTTCTATAACGGACGAGTATCCATATGAAGGGAGACGAGTTGCACAAGCTTATCTTCTTGCCACTGAAAGGGTTAATATCAGTTTATGCTGTTGAAATAGATACTGATAAGCTCTCCGACTGTGGATCAGTTGGATGTCAGTTCTCCCTCTGGGTTCCTACGTGATGTGGTTTAATTTCAGATAGATCATCTGCTGCTTGTACCAACCTTGGAAAAATATGTTGTTTCTTGGTTATACTGTAGCTATGTGAACAGTTAAAACCACAGGGCTTTGTAAAACAAAACACACAACTCTGAACAAAACCAATGTTTAGTTTTCCACGTCTTATATCATCAAAACACTGGATTTAATTTTTCTATTCTTGCGAATCTCAGATTGGATCATTTTTATGCATTTGGAATTGCAAGCTTTGCTCTGTCTTATTTGATGTGTCACCCATTCCTTCTCTCCAGAGATGCTGCCCGTCCCGCTGAGTTAGGAAACCTGAACGGAAACCTCTGGAGACTTTGCGCCCCACCCAGGGTTTCCGTGCGGTTCCCGGAGGTTTTTGTCAGTCTCCCTGCCTGCTTCCACTACCAACAACCTCCGGCAACCACCTGCAACCTCCGGGAGCCGCACGGAAACCTTGGGTGGGGCAACAAAGTCTCCAGAGGTTTCCGTTCAGGTTTCCTAAGTGGGACAGGGGCATTACTCCAACATCTTCAGTGTAAACCAGCATCTGCATTTCCTTCCTACACATAATATCTTTCCTGCCATGTTTCATGAGTTCAAGCATTGTCACAATAATTATGATTTTGTAAATTTGGTCAAAATGTTGCATAATTCAGCTGCATCACAATTTAACATCTTTGCCAAGGTATTGGACACAAATCTCGGGAGATATTGACCTGAATACCAATCCGGCTGTTGAAGTTGTGTCGGAAGGGACTGCTGGTGCTGGTTTATGCCAAAGATAGACACAAAATGTTGGAGTAACTCACACGGTGGCGCAGCGGTAGAGTTGCTGCCTTACAGCGCCAGAGACCCAGGTTCAATCCCGACCACAGGAGTGGTCTGTACAGAGTCTGTACGTTCTCCCCGTGACCTGCGTGGGCTTTCCCCGACAGTCCCGGTTTCTTCCCACATTCTAGACGTACAGGTTTGTAGGTTAATTGGCTTCGGTAAAATTGTAAATTGCCCCTAGTGTGTGTGTGTGGGGTAGTGTTAATATGCGGGGGGGTCGCTGGTCGGTGTGGACTCAGTAGCCCAAAGGGCCTGTTGCTGCGCTGTATCTCTAAACTAAACTAAACTCAGCAGGACAGGCAGCATCGAGGGAGAATGAATGACACTGTGGCGGCACGGTGGCGCAGCGGTAGAGTTGCTGCCTTCCAGCGTTTGAAGCACCAGAGACCCGGGTTCGATGCTGTCTGTACGGAGTTTGCACGTTCTCCGCATGACCTGCGTGGGTTTTCTCTGAGATCTTCCGTTTCCTCCCACACTCCAAAGCGTGCGGGTTTGTAGGCTAATTGGCTTGGTATAAACTGTAAATTGTCCCTAGTGTGTGTAGGATATGCAGGGGATCGCTGGTCGGTGGCAGACTCAGTGGACCGAAGGGCCTGTTTCTGCGCTGTATCTCTAAACTAAACTAAGCAAGACAAGCAGCATCTCTGGAGAAAATGAATGGGTGATGTTTCAGGTCGAGACCCTTTTGCAGAGATGGTGCCTGACCTGCTGAGTCACTCTGGCATTTTGAGTCTATCTGCTGTTTAATTTTCCCTTTCTTTCCTTTTTAACACTGAGCATCATTTCTTCTTAGTGTCACGGAGATAAAGGTTCTTTGAAGAGAGAATATTTGAAATGATAAATAAATGAGGCCAGGATAGCTGCGGGATGATTGCATTCATATTATGCAGGTTACCTCATGTTCACTTCAGTGGAAGAGAATAGTATCTTCATTCGACTTTTGTGATCTGATCGTGGGCTATAGGTCTAAATAAATGCTGCCAACTTCCATGCAATTAAGACAATCCTTCATTTTAATGAGGAGCGAAGTTTAGCTTTGATGAGTCAGCATTCAATGGCAGCATGCAGGGCAGCTGCGGGGAGAAACCTTTCTCAAATTCAGCCCTGGTCCAACAAATGAAACATTCCATGGGAATAGATTAAGTACATGTTCATGATAGGAGCAGAATTTGGCCATTTGGCCCATCATCTTCTCTGCCAGTCAATCTGGATGCTCCACCTCTCCCTCTGAACTCCATTCTCATGCCATCTCCCCATAACCCCTGCAGCACTGCACCAGGCTCTTCGGCCTACCGAGTCCATGTAAACCAGTGAACCCCGTACATTAGCACTACCCTACACACTCGGGAAAATTTACAACTTTACCAAAGCCAATTAACCTATGAACCCGTTGGTCTTTGGAGTGTGGGAGGAAACCGGAGCACCTGGAGAAACATAGAAACATAGAAACATAGAAATTAGGTGCAGGAGTAGGCCATTCGGCCCTTCGCCTGCAGCCAAATATGATCATGGCTGATCATCCAACTCAGTATCCCGTACCTGCCTTCTCTCCATACCCTCTGATCCCCTTGGCCACAGGGCCACATCTAACTCCCTCTTAAATATAGCCAATGAACTGTGGCCTCAACTACCTTCTGTGGCAGAGAATTCCACAGATTCACCACTCTCTGTGTGAAAAATGTTCTCCTCATCTCGGTTTTAAAGGATTTCCCCCTTATCCGTGACCCCTTGTCCTGGACTTCCCCAACATCGGGAACAATCTTCCTGCATCTAGCCTGTCCAACCCCTTAAGAATTTTGTAAGTTTCTATAAGATCCCCTCTCAATCTCCTAAATTCTAGAGAGTATAACCAAGAGAAAATCCACACGGTCGCAGGGAGAACGTACAAACTCCGAACAGACACCACACATAGTCAGAATTGAACCCGGGTCTCTGGCGCTGTGAAGGTGGACAAAAGTGCTGGAGAAACTCAGCGGTTACAGCAGCATCTATGGAGAGAAGGAAATAGGCAATGTTTTGGGTCGAGACCCTTCTTCAGACTGGAGATGTGAGACAGCAACTCTACCGCTGTGCCACCGTGCCGCCATAGACGATAGACATGGAAACATAGAAAATAGGTGCAGGAGTAGGCCATTCGGCCCTTCGAGCCTGCACCGCCATTCAATATGATCATGGCTGATCATCCAACTCAGTATCCTGTACCTGCCTTCTCTCCATACCCCCTGACCCCTTTAGCCACAAGGGCCACATCTAACTCCCTCTTAAATATAGCCAATGAACTGGCCTCAACTACCTTCTGTGGCAGAGAATTCCAGAGATTCACCACTCTGTGTGAAAAATGTTTTAAAGCAGCAAATTGTCCTTTCACCTCCAACTTTGGTGAGCCTTATCACACAAAGAGGTGGGACGTGCATCTTGGCTCTAGGTCTGAACCGCCTGACTTGGCGCAGTTTTACATATGGGCCCACAGCGCAAATTTATCCGGCAATTGCTACCGCCATGCATAATTGAGCGAGTTAGCTTCAATCAGAAAGATCAGCGGCATAACTGTTGTAAAAAGGACACTTTGCAAAGCACAACACAAGGCAAAATACTGCCCCTATACAGCAGTGGCATTTTACTGGGTTTGGGTTGGATTCTGCTCACCAGCTGAAATAACAATGGAAGTATCTGAATGGTGGCCGATTAGGAAAAGGGGAGATGCAACGAGACCTGGGTGTCATGGTACACCAGTCATTGATAGTAGGCATGCAGGTGTAGCAGGCAGTGAAGAAAGCGAATGGTATGCTAGCATTCATAGCAAAAGGATTTGAGTACAGGAGCAGGGAGGTTCTACCGCAGTTGCACAGGGTCTTGGTGAGACCACACCTGGAGTATTGAGTACAGTTTTGGTCTCCTAATCTGAGGAAAGACATTCTTGCCATAGAGGGAGTGTAGAGAAGGTTCACCAGACTGATTCCTGGGATGTCAGGACTTTCATATGAAGAAAGACTGGATAGACTCGTCTTGTACTCGCTAGAATTTAGAAGATTGAGGGGGGATCTTATAGAAACTTACAAAATTCTTAAGGGGTTGGACAGGCTAGATGCAGGAAGATTGTTCCCGTGTTGGGGACGTCCAGAACAAGGGGTCATAGTTTACGGATAAGGGGGAAATCTTTTAGGACCGAGATGAGAAAAACATTTTTCACACGGAGAGTGGTGAATCTCTGGAATTCTCTGCCACAGACGGTAGTTGAGGCCAGTTCATTGGCTATATTTAAGAGGAAGTTAGATGTGGTCCTTGTGGCTAAAGGGATCAGGGGGTATGGAGAGAAGGCAGGTACAGGATACCGAGTTGGATGATCAGCCATGATCATATTGAATGGCGGTGCAGGCTCGAAGGGCTAAATGGCCTACTCCTGCACCTATTTTCTATGTTTCTATGTTTCTAAGTATGTCCCACTGTGTTCAGAATTGATCACTCGGCTAGACGAAGGGTGTCATTAAGATGGACAGAGTGTAGACAAGACAGGACACAGTTATAGTCACATGCACCATTGGTTCAGTGAAATTTGTGGTCACCATACAGCCACACGAAATAAAACAAAACGCAGAACACGATAATCTATAACATAAACATCCCCACACAGCGGAATCAACGTTTCCCACTGTGAGGGAAGGAACCAAAGCTCAGTCATCCACGCCTGTTGTTTTGTTGTTCACCCGTGGTCGGGGCCTCCCGAGCCCCCGCAATCGCCGCTACGGGGAGCCTGATGTTCAGGCCCCCTCGCAGGGATCATGGACTCCGACGTCGGAACGGAAGAACATTCTCAGCGGCTTGGACCTCCGAATCAGCCACTTGCCTATTCCCTTCGTTCCGTAGATGCTGCCTCACCCGCTGAGTCTCTCCAGCATTTTTGTCTACCCTCGATTTTCCAGCATCTGCAGTTTCTTCTTAAATTAAACTACAACCATGGACAGACACAAAATGCTGGAGTAACTCAGCGGGACAGGCAGCATCTCTGGAGAGAAGGAATGGGTAGCGTTTCGGGTCGAGACCCGTCTTCAGACCCGAAACGTCACCCATTCCTTCCAGCATTTCGTGTCTAACTTCGGTGTAAACCGGCATCTGCAATTCCTTCCTAAACTACAACCATTCTGCGATCAATGCAGGGTTCGTGTTATTGTGGGATCTTAAGACGAGAGCAAGAACATAAGAAATGGAAGCAGTGTTAGGGCATTGACTCCCATGTGTGTGCAGCAATTCAGCAAGACATTGACTGATCGTTTGCCTTGGTGCTATTTTCCTGCAGTAGCCCACATCCCTGGAATGCTTTAACATCGAAAAATCGTTCAAAAGGTGTAGATTCAACACAGCAGGAGTCTTATTGAATTTGTTCTCACCAGAATATCTGACGGGGTACATCTAAAGATGCAGCTTTTCATATTTTTGAAAGGAAATGCAGGTGTTAAGGCGATCCCTACCATCTGGGCAGCAAGCTATGTGGCAAAACACTCGCGCTGTATCAAAACCAAAACGCAAAGTCGAGATGCTGGAAATACTCAGCAGGCCTGACAGCATCTGAGAAAAGAGATATCCGCAGATTACTTTTTAGCCCAAGCTCCCTCCTAGAAACTGGGAGAGAGAGATAGAAAAAGGAAGGTAGCCACAAGGAAGAGTTGCTGCCTTACAGCGCCAGAGACGCGGGTTCGAACAGACTACAGATGCTGTCTGTACGGAGTTTGTACGTTCTCCCTGTGATCTGCGTGGGTTTTCTCCAAGAACTTCGGTTTCCTCCCACACTCCAAAGACTTGTACAAGCTTGTAGTTTAATTGGCTTTGGTATAAATGTAAAAAATGTCCCCTATTGTGTGCAAGGTAGTGTAATGCCCCTGTCCCACTTAGGAAACCTGAACGGAAACCTCTGGAGACTTTGCGCCCCACCCAAGGTTTCCGTGCGGTTCCCGGAGGTTTTTGTCAGTCTCCCTACCTGCTTCCACTACCTGCAACCTCCGGCAACCAACTGCAACCTCCGGGAACCGCACGGAAACCTTGTGTGGGGCGCAAAGTCTCCAGAGGTTTCCGTTCAGGTTTCCTAAGTGGGACAGGGGCATTAGTGTGCGGGGGACGCTGGGCGGCGCAGACACGTTGGGCAAAAAGTGCTTGTTTCCGTGCTGTTTCTCTAAACTAAAAATGCTGCTTTTCCAAGGAATTGCACAAGATGCTGGAGTAACTCAGCGAGTCAGGCAGCATCTCGGAGAACTTGGATAGACAAATTTTCAGGTTGGGATCCTTCTTCAGACTGGAGACGTCCCAGACCCCCCCCCCCCCCCTCTGGTCCCCCTCAGTTCTTGGTGCTCCCCTCACGCCAGGTCCCCCTTAGACCCCGGCAGACCACCACGCTGGGCCCGCTTTGTTCTCAGCAGCACATCCCGTCTACATTGGCAAGACCCACTCTAACATTGCAAAATAAAATCAAAGAATATAATAATAATAATAATAAATTTTATTTATGGGCGCCTTTCAAGAGTCTCAAGGACACCTACATGTAAGCTGTATGTACTCCAGCTCTGCATTACTCCCAGTGTCATTGTGATTTCCACAACACTGAACGATCGCTCAAATTTACATCGGAAACAAGCCAACAATGGTGGCAGTGCTTACCCAGAGGGCCGCGCACCACAGCAAGTGCCCCAATACCTGCCACTTCTGCGGGCTGGACGAGTGTGTGTTCCACGTGTACATGGAGTGTGTGAGGTTGCAGCCCCTGTTCCAATATCTTGCCTTCTGGCTGCATTTCACACCCACCATCCTCAACTTTGAACACCCTTTGCTTAGGGGAGATGGTAGGGGGCCAAAGATGTCCTGTTTGGGTGGCTCCTGGGCCTGGCCAAGCTGGCCAATTCCGCGGGTCACGGCACCAGGAGTAAGAGGGCTTTTACTGCCCCTTGTCCGGGATTACGCCCACACCCGGGTGGCACTAGAGAGGGACTACGCTGTCCACGGGCATCCTGGGGGATTTCTGGGACTGCTGAGCATCATGGGGGTTGGAATAGAAACATAGAAACATAGAAATTAGGTGCAGGAGTAGGCCATTCGGCCCTTCGAGCCTGCACCGCCATTCAATATGATCATGGCTGATCATCCAACTCAGTATCCCGTACCTGCCTTCTCTCCATACCCCCCTGATCCCCTTAGCCACAAGGGCCACATCTAACTCCCTCTTATAGCCAATGAACTGGCCTCAACTACCCCTCTGTGGCAGAGAGTTCCAGAGATTCACGCTGTCTTCTCATCTCGGTTTTAAAGGATTTCCCCTTTATCCTTAAACTGGACCCCTTGTCCTGGACTTCCCTAACATCGGGAACAATCTTCCTGCATCTAGCCTGTCCAACCCCTTAAGCTGAGAGAGTATAAACCAAGTCATCCAGTCGACAGGACATCCCAGGAATTGGTGAACCGTGCACTCCCTTTCCCGCAAGGAATGCATCCTTGATAAGGATGTGGAGATAGTTATTTAAGAATATTTGTTTTACTTGTATTATGGTGGTGGGTTTGTTTGTGTTGTTTAATATTGTACATACAATTGTAATAATTCAACAAATCTATTTTTGGTAAATCTATGTTTCCGATGTTGGGGCCGTCCAGAACCAGGGGCCACAGTTTAAGAATAAGGGGTAAGCCATTTAGAACGGAGATGAGGAAACACTTTTTCATTCAGAGAGTTGTGAGTGTGTGGAATTCTCTGCCTTAGAGGACGGTGGAAGTTGGTTCTCTAGATACATTCGAAAGAGCTAGATAGGGCCCTTAAAGGTAGCGGAGTCAGGGGATATGGGGAGAAGACAGGAACGGGGTACTGATTGGGGATGATCAGCCATGATCACATTGAATGGCGATGCTGGCTCGAAGGGCCGAATGGCCTACTCCTGCACCTATTGTCTATTGTCTGAAAAAGAAAGAGCCTCAATGGCGAGATGGAACTCAAAGAAAGAGCCTCCTCAATGGCGAGATGGAACTCAAGATGCAAGTCTTGAGCAAAACACAAAGTGCTGGAGGAACTCAGCGGGTCAAGCAGCATCTGTGGAGGATAGGGATGTATATTTCCTCCACACATGCAATGGCAAGGGTTTGAGTTGTTTGCTACTGCAACTTAACGCTGCTGAGATGATGAGCTTTAACCCAGTAGTATCAACATGCTGCTTGAATCAATACTCTCTGTGAGTTATTTCGGACAGGGGATGGAAATAGACACAGAGTTGATGATAAGGAATGGGTGACGTTTTGGGTCGAGATCATTCTTCAGACATCTGAAGAAGGGTCTTGACCCGAAACGTCACCCATTCCTTCTCTCCAGAGATGCTGCCTGTCCCACTGAGTTACTCCCCTTCGGCTTGTTGTTTATATCTTCGGTTTGAACCAGCATCTACAGTTCCTTCTCACACAGAGTTGATGATTCCGACTTGCATAAAATGTGACTTACGTAAGGGTCATGGATCGTTACACTTACGTGAGTTGGGGAATGGATGTACTTGTCCTGGAAGCTGCAGGTGCTGATGTTGTCATTTGCCTGCTGTCTTATCCATGGTGATGGATGTCCTGGTTTTGTGAAGTGCTGGCCTCGTAGCTTGGACAAATATCCTCCGTGCATTTTCTAGATGCTATATCCCGCAGCCACTGTGCAGCCACGATGGATGGCATGAATGAGCAAGGTTGTTGATGAGGTGTCAGTTCAGCAGCTGGCTTTGTTGCAGACGGTGCCGGGCTTACGGGGAAGTGTCGGCGGCGAGCTCAACGAGTCAAGTGCAGAGTATTTCACCAAGGCTCCTGTATCGTGCCTCGTGGCCCGCCCAACGTGGAGTCGGAACTCGGCCCTGACCCATCGGCGTTGACTGGGACCCGCACCACCCAGAACGAGGAGCGGCACATGAGCCACTGCCGACAGCAGAGGGGGGCCGTCGTGCACGCAGGGGACCCGCATTGGCGAGAGCTACCTGGCTAGGGGCCGCCGAGAACAAAGGGGGACCCGCCAGAGGGGGACGGGCTGCCACTTGCTGCCACTTGGTGCGGCTGGCAGAAGCTGGGACTGTTTGGTGAACTCTTGTAACCCTGTCGGTGCCAAAACATGGCGACACATGGCGACAGATAGCACAATGGGCTAAGAGTTTGCTGGCGACCGGAAGGTAGCTGGTTCAAATCCCGTGAGGTGCATCTGTCGTTGTGTCCTTACTACACTTCACCCACCTTGCAATAACAACGGCGGCAGGCATTTCACACCGCGACAAGTGTGTCTCCCTTTCAAGTGACAATAAAAATGTTTCGTTGTCTCTGTACTGTACACTGAGGTCATTTCATCATTTCATCATTTCATTTCATTTCATTTCATTTCGTTCTGCCTAGGTGAGGTCTTCTGTGTGATCTTACTAACTTGACTGCAATAACAAAGCATTTCACTGTACCCAAGTATCTGACAATAATGTATCATTGAATCATTGTAGGTTGCAGAAAGACATTAGAAGGTGGGTCGCCCATCTCAGGACAACAAAGCTTCTGACTTTGTAATATTTGTATGGTGCTTCAGGCATTTACAGCCAGACTATTGATGGGGAGGGAGTTGAATGTAATATCTATTCATGTGAAGAATAGCTGGTTGGATTATCTTTTGCAGGAGATGATCATTATTTCCATAACACAAATGTTATGGAAAACACTGATGCAATTATTAAGAAAGCACATCAGCTTCCTGAGAAGATTACAGAGAGTCGGTTTGTCAAGGAGGACTCTCTCTAACTTCTACAGGTGCACAGTAGAGAGCATGCTGACCGGTTGCATCGTGGCTTGGTTCGGCAATTTGAGCGCCCTGGAGAGGAAAAGACTACAAAAAGTAGCAAACACTGCCCAGCCCATCATCGGCTCTGACCTCCCTTCCATCGAGGGGATTTATCGCAGTCGCTGCCTCAAAAAGGCTGGCAGTATCATCAAGGACCCACACCATCCTGGCCACACACTTATCTCCCCACTACCTCCAGGTAGAAGGTACAGGAGCCTGAAGACTGCAACGACCAGGTTCAGGAATAGCTACTTCCCCACAGCCATCAGGCTATTAAACCTGGCTCGGACAAAACGCTGAACATTAAGAGCCCAGTATCTGTTATTTGCACTTAATCAGTTTATTTATTCATGTGTGTTTATATTTATATAATGGTATGTGGACACACTGATCTGTTCTGTATTCATGCCTACTATGTTCTGTTGTGCTGAAGCAAAGCAAGAATTTCATTGTCCTATCAGGGACACATGACAATAAACTCTCTTGAATCTTGCATCCATCTGATGTTACATTCCAATATATCAGCCCATGCCAGAATGTTGCCTAGATCTTGCTGCGGGTAAGAACGTAATTCTTTATTTGCTAATAAGTTCTGGACAGAGGTGGACAATGTACAATCAGCCACAAACCTTTGTTTAGTTTAGTTTATTGTCACGTGTACCAAAGTGCAGTCGTCAGCATATAGATTATACTGTACATGATTACAATCAAGCCCTCTACAGTGTGCTGATACAGGATAAAGGGAACAACATTTAGTGCAAGATAAAGTCCTGCAAACTCCAATTAAAGATAGTCCGAGGATCTCCAATGAGGTAGATGGTCGGCCAGGGTCGCTCTAGCTGGTGATAGGATGGTTCAGTTGCCTGGTAACAGCTGGGAAGAAACTGTCCCTGATTCTGGAGGTGTGCGTTTTCACACTACTGTACCTCTTGTCCGATGGGAGAGGGGAGAAGAGGAAGTTTTGATTACGCTGGTGGCCTTGCCGAGGCAGCGTGAAGTATAGATGGAGTCAATGGAAGGGAGGTTGATGGTCTGGGATGGAATGAGAATGATTGATGTAGTTGTTGCAGCTGGTTGAGCCAAGGATATGGCCCTGGGAATCTAATATAATGACCACCTGGGGAAGATTTATATCTGACTTCAACCACTGGAGTGGTTCCCACTTGATGCTCGCCATCGTCATTTCACCAAGGCGCCTGGTTGCAAATGTTGTCTTGACGAGGGTCACAGTGGCGCAGCGGTAGAGTTGCTGAGTTAAGGGCCTGTCCCACGAGCATGCGACTGCATGCGGCAAGCGCGACCAAACCGGAAGCCGGGGCTGCGCGGAGGTCGAGTGAATGAAGTGAAGTTCGATCGAAGTCCGCGGGAAGTTCGTGCGTGACGTACGGCGTCAGGATGCTGCGTCCGGCGTTGAGATGCTGTGCACGCCCGTCAAGGCGGGGCGTACGGCCTCAATGTGGCTGTGGGCCGGCAGGCCGTTGCCGCGCGGAATTTTTGAACCGTGTCAGTTTTTCGGAGCCCCCCGCGATGTCGGGACCAGCTCCGCACAACTCCATACGGCTCCGGCGATTGAAGTGGGACCGGTCCCGCGAGGCCGTACGGCTCAAGCGACCACGTTAGGTCACGCTTGCCGCATGGAGTCGCATGCTCGTGGGACAGGCTCGTTACAGCGCCAGAGACCCGGGTACGATCCTGACTATGGGCCTGAATGGAGAGAATTCATGGGGAGAGTTGTACATTCTCCCCACGGCCTGCATGGGTTTTCACCAGGTGCTCCCATTTCCTCCCACGCTCCAAAGGCGTGCAGGTTTGTGGACTAATTATGCGGCGGTAAAAATAGTAAATTGTCCCGAGTGTGTAGGATAGTGCAAGTGTGCGGGATCGCTGGTCGATGCAGACTCGGTGGGTCAAAGGGTCTGATTCCACACTGTATCTCTAAACAAAACTGTATTCATCTCAAGGACAGTCACTGTCACTTCACCTCTGGAGTTCAGCTCGTTGGTCCAAGCCAGAGCCAAGTTTGTGAGGAGATCTAAAGCTGAACGGTCCTGGAAAAATCCTGGAAAAATCCAATCTGCGCACTGATAGGAAGTTTAAAAAATAGCACAACGTGCTGGAGTAACCTAGAGGGTCAGGCAGCATCTCTGAAGAACTTGGACAGATGGCATTTCAGATCAGGACCCTGCTTCATGCACCTGATAGGTAAATATTTGCCACTCCTGAGCCTTGTTGTCATCCACTTCTATCACTGTTGTGGAAGGTTTATAGATCATCTTCTTGCCTACGGCGTGCACAGCTTAAAGTTGTAAGATAACATTCTGTTTGATCTACTGTTTGTGCACGCCAGGTTGATTGCATTCGTCGAAACAGGGTGGACCACATGAAGGTTGCAATCTCCCACCCCGGTTTATAGGTAATTAGACAGATTGACTTCTCGTGCTTAATGAGAACAGGACATACTGGGCGATTTATCACCATATCAGGTAGACGCCAGATGTAACTCTGCTGGAACAGTTTGATTGAAGATGCAGTTGGTTCTGGAGCAGAGGTCTTCAGTGTTACGGTTGGGATAATGTCTGGCTCTACAATCTCTATGCATCCAATCCTCTTCAATAATTCTTCATATCCTGAGTGAATTGAATTGGCTGAAGATAGTTTCTATAATAGCAGGGTCTTCCAAATGAATGAATGAATTGAATACGTTTATTGGCCAAGTATTCACATACAAGGAATTTGCCTTGGTGCTCCGCCAAGTGACAACATGACATACAGTGATATTTGCGTTTGACAAGGCTCCTGTACCTTCTCCCTGAAGGTAGCAGGAAGATGAGTGTGTGGCCAGGATGGTGTGGGTCCTTTTATGATGCTGCCAGCCTTTTTGAGGCAGCGACTGTGATAGATCCCCACGATGGAAGGAAGGTCAGAGCCGATGATGAACTGGGCAGTGTTTACTACTTTTTGTAGTCTTTTCCGCTCCAGGGCTCTCAGGTTTCCGAACCAAGCCACGATGCAACCAGTCAGCATGCTCTCTACTGTGCACCAGTAGAAATTAGAGAGAGTCGAGACCCGAAACGCCACCTATTCCTTCGCTCCAAAGATGCTGCCTCACCCGCTGAGTTTCTCCAGCATTTTTGTCTACCTCCCACAAGAGATGGGCTGGTCTCCAGGCATATTGGACCCTGTACAATCAGTCACCTCCAGTGCTGGCAAACGTGCCAGCACGGAGACCGAGCCTCAAGTCATCATTGACGCAGAGACAACAACCTGGCTGCTCAACAACCGGCTTGAGATCGAACTATTCTTTTGGTTTATGTTTCATTCGCAAGCAGAAGATTGATTTGTTCACTGAAGCAAATGAAAGAATGGGTCTCTCGTTGAACAAATGCAGATCGATGGTCTTTTATCAACCTGCCCATGCAGTACAACACTTCCCCCTGTCCATGAAGCTCTGCCAAAAGACCGGAGTGCTTCCCGTATCTCCAGAGCCATCTCTCAGCAGAGTCAGACATTGATTTGCTACATTCACCGTTGCCTTTGTGCACGAGTTCAGCCCTTGGCCGTCTGAGGGAAAGATTCTTTGAAGAGCAAGATCTCATATCCATCGCAAAGCTCTAGGATTGATGAGCAGTGGCAATGCCCAAACCTTATGTTTAACCGTGTCATGTCAATCTCATTTTTATTCCTCAGGAAACCCTGATAACTTTCGAGTTTGAGTCTAGTTTATTGTTACGTGTACAGAGGCACAGTTGCGTGCAAACCAGGCAATACAGTATCTATATCAAGCCATCCACAATGTACAGTTGTCAGGGGTTATGGTGAGAAGACAGAATAGAGTTGAGAGGGAAAGATAGATCAGCCATGATTGAATGGCGGAGTAGACTCGATGTGCCAAATGGCCTTATTCTGCTCTATAACATATGAACTTATAGAAAGCATTTGATAAGGTCCCACATAGGAGATTAGTGGGAAACATTAGAGCACATGGTATTGGGGATAGGGTACTGACACTCTAATTGAGACAATGACAATAATTTTGAATACAATACAATACAATACAAAAGAAAATTGGTTGGCAGACAGGAAACAAAGAGTAGGGATTAATGGGTCAATTTCAGAATGGCAGGCAGTGAGGTGGGGAGCAGGGAGGGGGAGGTAGGGGGGAGGGGAGGAGGGAAGAGGGGGTAGGGGTGTGGAGGGGAGGGGGTTAAGGGGAGGGAGGGGGGAGGGGGGGAGGGGAGGAGGGGGAGAGGGGGAGGGGGGGGGGGGGGGGGGGAGGAGGGAGGGGGAGGGGGGGGGAGAGGGGGGGGGGAGGGGGGGGGGGAGGAAGGGGGGGGGGGGGGGTAGAACCTAAAAAACATTTTAGAACCATAAAAGACACATTCTGCAAGCATTGTGGAACCAAAAGAGATACTTTTTGCAAACATTTTAGAACCAATAAACACGTTTTGCAAACATTTTAGAACCAGTAGACACATTCTGCAAGCGTTTTAGAACCACTAAGGACACTTACGTTTGAGTAGACATGTGTTCAGTGTTATTCACAGTTCAGAGAAACGTGACCCTCTGCCTCCCTCCAGCATGTAGACACTGATTGAGGCACACCACTTCCTGGTTTTAAAGTCCCTCCCCCCTGCCGCCAGCGGGGGCAGCAGAGAGAATGGGGAATTTTGTAAAATAATTAATATCTCTGTCATTTTTCATCGACGGGAAAAATCCTCGGCACACATGCGGCGGAGGGGGGCTCTGAGCGAGGTGGCCAAAAATGACAGCCGTAGGTGGCGGCATTCTCTCAGAAATCACAGCACAGATGGCCAAAACCGGTCAGGAACAGACTTTTAGTAATATAGATTAATGATTTAGATGAAGGGATTCAAAGTAACATTTGCAAATTTGCAGATGACACAAAGCTGGGTGGCAGTGTGAACTGTGAGGAGGATGCTATGAGGATGCTGGGTGACTTGGACAGGTTGGATGAGTGGGCAGATGCATGGCAGATGTAGTTTAATGCGGATAAATGTGGACGTCATCCACTTTGGTGGCAAGAACAGGAAGGCAGATTATTATCTGAATGGTGTCAAGTTGGGAAAAGGGGAAGTACAACGGGATCTGGGGGTCCTTGTTCATCAGTAACTGAAAGTAAGCATGCGGGTACAGCAGGCGGTGAAGAAAGCTAATGGCATGTTGGCCTTCATAACACGAGGAGTTGAGTAGGTCCTTCTGCAGTTGTACAGGGCCCTAGTGAGACCACACCTGGAGTATTGTGTGCAGTTTTGGTCTCCAGATTTGAGGAAGGACATTCATGCTATTGAGGGAGTGCAGCGTAGGTTCACAAGGTTAATTACCAGGATGGCGGGACTGTCATATGTTGATAGAATGGAGCGGCTGGCCTTGTATATTCTGGAATTTATAGGAATGAGAGTGGAGATATTTTATTGATAACTTTTAAAGATAAGATTATTAAGGGTTTTGGACACAGCTAGAGGCAATGTTACAACATTTTGGAAAAAATCAAGTCTGTTTATCCCAGATAAAGCATTAAGGGAGTCCACCAACCAGGGGCTACAGTTAAAAAAGAATATACTCGAGCTAGCAGCCCCTTTGAGTATGGACATTACAGGGAAAACTTGGATAGTCACATTTCAAAGGAAAGATTAACATTTTTAAATCTGTGGAAAGATTCTTCTGCCTCATGAAGGCAGTGGAGGCCAATTTCTCTGGATTTAGTGTTTCAAGAGTACAAATGTTTAGATAGAGCTTTTAAAGATAGTGGAGTCAGGTGTTATGGGGAGAAGGCAGGAACAGGTTACTGATTGTGGTTGATCATCCATGATTACAGTGAATGGCGGTGCTGGCTCGAAGGGCCATATGGCCTACTCGTGCACCTATTGTCTATTATCTATTGTCTATATCCGCTCATTAAGGGCCTGTCCCACGAGCATGTGACCTGCATGTGGCAAGCGCGACCTAAAGGGCCGGTCCCACCAGCATGCGCCTACATGCGGCAAGTGCAACCTAACGTGGTCGCTTGAGCCGTACGGCATGCAGCAAGCGCATCCAAACCAGAAGCGGGAGGTCGAGTGAGTGACACGGTGTCGAGGCGTCTGCGGGCCGGCAGGCCGTTGCCGCGCGGAATTTTTAAACACGGTCAGTTTTTCGGAGCCCCGCGCGATGTCGGGACCAGCTCCGCACAACTCCATACGGCTCCGGCGATCGAAGTGGGACCGGCCCCGCGAGGCCGTACGGCTCAAGTGACCACGTTAGGTCGCGCTTGCCGCATGCAGGCGCATGCTGGTGGGACCGGCCCTTTAGGTCGCGCTTGCCGCACGGAGTCGCATGCTTGTGGGACAGGCCCTTTAAACTTGCAACTGTCCACAAATGTCTCACAAAGTCAAATGGAGAAGCATTTGTCCTTTGCTATTTTCTTATTGAAGTGAGTACCACTTTGTCTTCATTACTGGAAATGTGAGCAGTAGAATTTTAACCTGGTTGATCGCTTGTTTAAAATGGTTCAATGTGCCCAATTTAAACCATATAACAATTACAGCTCGGAAACAGGCCATCTCGGCCCTACAAGTCCATGCCGAACAAATTTTTTTCCCCTTAGTCCCACCTGCCTGCACTGATCGCTCCATGTTTTTATTTTTAAATGATACCAATGAACCTGGTTTCCAATCTGCGTGCCCCCCTCATGTGTAAACATGTCATATTTGGAATCTATAGACTTGTCCACATCAACTTTGTCTATCCCTCTCATCATTTTAAAGCCTATATCAGGAAGTGTTTCTGACGAGCTGAGATTTCAATGTTCTTCTTTGTTGAAACCAGAGGTTATTCAGCTAAACCTTCCAGAAGATATGAAGGTCAGTGTTACCACGGTGACCGTCGGACTGAGTGCCGTCATGTCGTGTGCTGTTCAGGGCACCTTGAGACCACCTATCATCTGGAAACACAATGGAATCACGTTGAATTTCTTGGACTTGGAAGATATCAATGTAAGTGATTTGTCATACAAGCCATTTGCATTATTTCATGGTATGTTTAGACTTTAAACGTTAGAGATACAGTGCGGAAACATGCCCTTTCGGCCCACCGAGTCCGTGCTGACCAGCGATCACCCCATACACTACCTCTATCCGACAATTACACGGATACTAAAGCAAATTGGCCTACAAACCTGTATGTCTTTGGTGTGTGGAGGGAAACCGGAGCACCAGGGAGAACATACAAACTCCGTACAGATAATACCCTCAGTCAGGATCGAACCCGGGTCTCTAACTCTGTAAGGCAGCAACTCTACCGCTGCACCACCGTGCCACCCCTAATGTTTAGTTTAGTTGGGTTTACTTTTACATAGATATATAGACACATAGACAATAGGTGCAGGAGTAGGCCAGTTGACCCTTTGAGCTAGCACCGCCATTCAATGTGACCATGGCTGATCATCCACAATCAGTACCCCATTCCTGCCTTCTCCCATCCCTTGATTCTAGCCCTAAGAGCTCTATCTGTCTCTTTGGAATGCATCCAGTGAATTGGCCTCCACTGCCTTCTGAGGCAGAGAATTCCACAAATTCACAACTCTGCATGAAAAGGTTTTTCCTCATCTCAGTTCTAAATGGCCTACCCCTTATGCTTGAACTGTGGCCCCTGATTCTGGACTCCCCCAACATCGGGAACATGTCTCCTGCATCTAGCGCGTCCGATCCTTTAATAATTTTATATGTTTTTATAAGATTCCCTCTCATCCTTCTAAATTCCAGAGCATACAAGCCCAGTCGCTCCATTCTTTCATCATATGACAGTCCCGCCATCCCGAGAATTAACCTCGTGAACCTACATTGCACTCCCTCAATAGCAAGAATGCCCTTCCTCAAATTAGGACTTTTAGAGACACAGCCTGGAAAAGGGCGCACTAGTTGTCCCACTTTCACATGAATTCGCTGCCTACACACCAGGGGCAATTAATTAACTTACAAACCCACTTTTCTTTGGGATGTGGGAGGAAACTGGAGCACCCAGAGGAAACTCACCTGGTCACAGGGAGAACGTGCAAACTCCACACAGACAGATCAAGGTCAAGATCAAATCCCGGTTTCTTGCCCTGTGGAGTAGACAATATAAGGGGAAGGTCATATAGGACTGAGATGAGGAAAAACTTTTTCACACAGTTGTGAATTTGTGTAATTCTCCCCTTCTCAGCTCTCCCTCAGCCCCTGGCCCACTGGCTCCACCTCTTCCTTTCTTCTTACCCCCCCCCCCCCCCCCCCCCCCCCCCCCCCCCCCCCCACATATCAGTTTTTGAAGAAGGGTTTCAACCCGAAACTTTGCCACCAACCTGATCTCCCAGTGGCTCAGCACTTCAACTCCCCCTCCCATTCCGAATCCGACCTTTCTGTCCTGGGCCTCCTCCATGGCCAGAGTGAGGACCACCGTAAATTGGAGGAGCAGCATCTCATATTGCGCTTGGGCAGTTTGCACCCCAGCGGTATGAACATTGACTTCTCTAATTTCAGGTAGTCCTTACTTTCTCCTTCCCTTCCCAGCTCTCCCTCAGCCCACTGGCTCCACCTCTTCCTTTCTTCTCCCCGCCCCCCCCCCCGCCCCCCCCCGCCACCCTCACATCAGTCTGAAGAAGGGTTTGCGACCCGAAACATTGCCTATTCCCTTCGCTCCATAGATACTGCCTCACCCGCTGAGTTTCTCCAGCATTTTTCGCTACCTTCTTTCCCTGTGGGGCAACAGCTCTGCCAGCTTCATATGTCACTGAGCCGCCCAAATGCTTTTAAACCTTTGCCAAGAGTTTAAATATTGATCGAGAGTACTTTCCAAAGGGGTCAATTAAGACAAAAATCAGGTGTGATAAGCAACCAGTGTGATTTGTATTTAATTGTACCAGGTAGACTACAATACAAACACATGAATCACTGCCTCTTGTTATCGACACCAAACAAAACTACCTAAGATTCCCTTCAGTAATGCGTCCATTCTTCACATTAGGTAGCACATTTTTGTCTTCAACGCACTTTCTACACCTACGTCATATCAAATGAGCAATTATTTTTAAATAACTGCAACACTTTCAGGAATATTAATCTATTTAGCCTGAAGCTGTACAAGAGTTTCAGAACTAGATCTCATTTATTTATTTCTAGTTTCTACAATACATGGATATATCAGGATCCAATAATGGGATCAGAGGCATGTAATTAAGTCTCGGCTGTTCGGCTCTTATATCCCATGCAGGTACTGTGGAACAAATGCTATTCTCGTAGCCAATACGACACGGTGGCCCAGCAGTAGAGTTGCTGCCTTACTACGCCAGGGACCCGGGTTTGATCCTGACTACGGGTGCCCTCTGTACAGAGTTAGTACGTTTTCTCCGTGAACTGCATGGGTTTTCTCCAGGAGCTCCGGTTTCCTCCCACACCACAAAGACATACAGGTTTGTAGGTTAATTGGCTTGGTATAAGTGTAAATTGTCCCTAAGGCGTGGAGGGCAGTGTTAATGTGCGGGGTTAGCTGGTCGGTGCAGACTCGGTGGGCAGAAGGGCCTGCTTCCGCACTGAATCTCTAAACTAAAAATACACATTTGCAGGACACATTTACCTCAATCTAAACCAGTGGAATATTTTTTTCTCCAAACTATCTTGGAACATCAAAAGATTAAACAAACATTACAGCGTGAATATAATTACTTGAACTTAAAGAACAAAATAGTATTGTAGTGAAGGTAGACAAAAATGCTGGAGAAACTCAGCAGGTGAGGCAGCATCTATGGTGCAAAGGAAATAGGCAATGTTTCGGGCCGAAACCCTTCTTCAGACCCGAAACGTTGCCTATTTCCTTCGCTCCATAGATGCTGCCTCACCCATTGATTTTCTCCAGCATTTTTGTCTACCTTCGATTTTCCAGCATCTGCAGTTCCTTCTTAAACCGTATTACAGTGAATATTGAGGCAGACATTTTTCAGCTGTGAGTGCACGCCCGCATGTGTTAGTTTAGTTTAGTTTAGCGATACAGCATGGATACAGGCTCTTCGGACAACCAATTCCGCGCCAACTATTGATTCACAATTGTGATCCCACTGCACCCTGGGGGGAAATCTTGCAATTCTAATTAACCTAGAAATCTGCACCTCTTTGGGATGTGGGAAGAAACCGGAGCAAAAACCCGGAGCAAACTCAGAGAGGCCACGGGGAGAATGTGCAAACTCTGTACTGACAATACCTGAGCCCAGGATCGAACCCGTGTCTCTGGTGCTGTGAGGCAACAGCTCCATCGGCTGCACCACTGTGCCGCCCCAGTAATTATTGATGCATAGAATGTGAACGTTATGGCCAAAATCCGTGTTCACGTCACAGCCACCTATTCCAAAATATTCCCCAAATTCTCAACTTAAAACTCCTCCCAGACACTAGTGAGTTTCGAACAATTCAACCCTCATTATTCCTTTTTCTTCCTCCTTTTAACCCGATACACTTTCCTTGCTTTTACTTTTTACTAAATAATTCTGCCTCGGGACTTTCATTTCTTTTATTGATGACCTATCACTGTAATTAACTTGCACTGAAAATTGTAAATCTGGACAGTACAGCACAGGAATAGGCCCTTCAGCCCATTTTATTCCTGCAGCACATGATTAACCAAGTCGTATCTGCCTGCACATAATCCATATCCCTCCAGTCCCTCAGTCACTCAGGGCTGGTGAGCTGGCGGTTCTGTCACTCAGGGCTGGTGGGCTGGCAGCTCAGTCACTCGGGGCTGGTGGGCTGGCAGCTCAGCCTCTCAGGGCTGGTGGGCTGGCAGCTCAGTCACTCAGGGCTGGTGGACTGGCAGTTCACTCACGGCTAATCCTTGAAATTGCATTTCAAGCAGTGTGCAGCCCACCAAATTCAATTTCATAGCATTTCAAGCAGAGTGCAGGCCACCAAATTCAATTTCATAGCACTTCAAGCAGAGTGCAGGCCACAAAATTCAATTTTATAGCATTTTTAGCAGAGTGCAGGCCACTAAATTGCCAAACAACTCATTGTATTGTCATTAAGGGCTAACAAATCATTTATTGCAAGTACATTGCAGACTCACAGTTCAGTTGATTCACAGCTTAGAATCACAGTTGTGGATTCTCCCTCGCGATCTTCCAGAGTGACTGGAGTTCACTATAAAAACTATATATGGCATCTGGAGTATTATAGTCACGCCCCCGAAGGGGCGTTACCTTAATCGTGGTGATTAACATGCGAGAAGACCAATCAGCTGATCTCAAGATTTTTTAAACACTCATAACTTTTTTATTTTTCATCGATTGGAAAAATCCTCGGGGCTGCCTCAGCGAAGGAGGACTGTGAGTAAGATGGCCAAAAATCATAGCGATATATGGTAGCATTACTACTAAAATCAATATACAGCGCAGACAGGAAGTGGTCAAGATGAGACTTTTAGTTATATAGATGTTCAAGGAAATTAATCTTTGACATTAACACACTAAAGGGTCTACCATAATTTAACATATTTCTATCAGGTCTCCCGTCAGCCAAGAAGGGAAATTTATAGAAAGTAAATTTTGCTTTTGTGCTTATTTCCTATTGATTTAGTTTAGTATCGTTTAGTTTAGAGATACAGCGCGGAAACAGGCCCTTTGGCCCACTGAGCCCGACCGACCAGCGATCCCCGCACACTAACACTATCCCACACTCACTAGGGACATTTTCCATTGATACCAAGCCAATTACCGTGCAAATCTGTACGTCTTTGGAGTGTGGGAGGAAGCAGAAAATCTCAGGGATAAAAAAAAACAGACACGGGGAGAACGTACAAACTCTGTACAGACAAGCACCCGTAGTCGGGATCGTACTCAGGTCTCCAGCGCTGTAAAGCAGCAACTCTACCGCTGCGCCACCGTACCGCCAATTTGCAGGGCCATTTCTTTTGGAAAAACACGGGAAGTGTCTCCATTTCTTTTTTGCAGGATTTTGGTGATGACGGCTCCCTCTACATTACAAAAGTGACAACAATCCACATGGGCAACTACACGTGCCATGCCTTTGGCTATGAAGACCTCTTCCAGACCCACATCCTGCAGGTGAATGGTTAGTAAATATCATACCTGACAGTCATAGACACTCTCCAAATGGTGTATTACATGGCAACTCACTATCTCCACACAGTGACTATTACTTTACTTCCTGCAACTTTCCTTTTCCTGGTGCATTTTATTGACACTGATTTTGTTTCAGATCAAGAGGCAAGAGCGTTTTATGTCATTTGTCCCGAAAGGGAACATTGAATTTCTTACTTGTAGCAGAACAACAGATATGTAAATATAGTGAACCCATAATAAACAACAAATTCAGTCTATATATGTGTGTACAGTGTGTGTTTGTGTATGTGTGTGTGTTTGTGTATGTATGTATGTATGTATATATATATATGTGTGTGTGTGTGTTTGTGTATGTGTGTGTGTGTGTATATATGTATGTGTGTATGTGTGTGTGTGTGTGTGTGTGTGTGTGTGTGTGTGTGTGTGTATATATATATGTGTGTGTGTATGTATGTATATATATATATATATGTGTATGTGTGTGTGTGTGTATGTATATATGTGTGTGTGTGTGTGTGTATATATATATGTGTGTGTGTGTGTGTGTGTGTGTGTGTGTGTGTGTGTACACATACATATATACATATACATTAACACACATATATATAGATATACACATTTTTGCATATATATGGTGTTAATATATAGACACACATGCATATATGTATACACACATGTGCATATATATACACACATATACAAGTATGTGTGTGTATGTGTGTATATATATATATATATGTATATATACACACATATACAAATAACACACACACATAACACAATGCCCCCAAGTCCATAGTTTGGAACTCATTTGGAGGTTGTAGTGTTAAGTAGCCTGGTGGCTGTGGAGAAGAAGCTGCTCCTGAACCTGGACACTAGAGTTTTCAGGTTCCTGTACCTTCGTCGTGATGGCAGGAGTGAAATGAGAGCGTGGCCAGAGTGGCCACGTGCACCATTCCCAGCTGCCCATTTCAACCCCTAATGATTGGGAAGGTAGTATCTTGGGCCTGGATCTTATCCTGGCCGTCCCTTGCAGTCTATTCTTGTGCTCGAGTGGAGATCCAGGTTTAACCTTGTGCCGGAACCAACCTTACTTTACAGCTGACTGTGGAAATTCATTACCTTCGGTACGAGACCTTTCTGTACATTCTATAAGCACCATGGCTAGTGTGGTTGAGGTCAGAGTTGCTTTGAATACTGGTGGTAAGCTCTAGCTGCAGGCTTCCATGCTGTCAGATACATATGAATGCCTCTGATAGTCTCAAGCATTCTAAACCACTTAGAACATTTAGAAAAATATCACATTTCATTTAAGTTAATATGTTTAAAAGTACACAGTAAAATAAGTAGATAATCAAGTGCATTTAAATTCATTCATTTAAATCAACATAAATGAAACCTATTGAATACAACAATTTTAGGTAACTAACCTATCATATCCCCCCTTTTTATTTATCTATCTATCTATCTATCTATCTATCTATCTATCTATCTATCTATCTATCTATCTATCTATCTATCTATCTATCTATCTATCTATCTATCTATCTATCTATCTATCTATCTGTCTGTCTGTCTGTCTGTCTGTCTGTCTGTCTGTCTGTCTGTCTGCCTGTCTTTTCTTCCCTGCACCCCACCTAGATTCACACCCATTTGTCCCTTCCCCACCCCCCCATCCACTTCCACATATTCCTACCTGTGGCTTCACAATTCGTGTCTCTTCTATTCTTCTCACATTCTCCAGCTTTCCCCCAACCGCAACCAGTCTGAAGAAGGGTCCTGACCTGAAACCTCACCTATCTATGTTCTCCAGGGATGCTGCCTGACCCGCTGAGTTACTCCAGCATGTTGTGCCTCTCTTTTTTGTAAGCCACCGTCTGCAGTTCCATTTTGTCCACTCAAAGTATTGTTTGGCCGCTCTTATATGGTTACAACTGAAACTGGTTTGCACCAAAGATAGACATAAAATGCTGGGGCAACTCAGCGGGACCGGCAGTATCTCTGGAGAGAATGAATGGGTGACGTTTCGGGTCAAGACCATTCTTCAGACAGAGATGAAGTCTGGAGAAGTGTCTTGACCCGAAATGCCACCCAATCCTTCTCTCCAGAAATGCTGCCTGTCCTGCTGAGTTACTCCAGCATTTTGTGTCTAACTTCAAAGCTATTTTTATAGCTGGACATAAAGAGAGAACTACAACTTGAAGCCGTTAGGCTCCAAGGCAACACAAACATACCAGTCACATTCTCTGGATTCAGCGCGGATTATTTTATAGTTCAGCTGTTTTTATGATCAATAATTGTAATTGATACTCACTGCAGAAATCTCTGTTCCCCCCGCCCCCGCCCCTGTGTTTTTAGTCCCACCGGTGATCAGAGTGTACCCAGAGAGCCAGGCACAAGAGCCGGGTGTGGCCACGAGCTTGAGGTGCCACGCAGATGGGATTCCCAACCCAAAGATTACCTGGCTGAAAAATGGTTTGGATATCACGTCAACATTGCCTAACCAACTTGCGCTCCGAGGTAGTATCTGATTCCAACTGCATTTTGTGTATAGTGATAATTTGCTTTTATACAGCACTTTGCAGCGTCCAAAGATAGTAAAGCATTTCAGAATCTAACGTTCTCATAAAGGGCCTGTCCCATGAGCATGCGACCTGCGTGCGGCAAGTGCGGGCAAACTGGAAACGGGGGCCGCCCGGTGGTCGAGTGAGTGATGTGAAGTTCGAGCGAAGTCCCCGGGAGGTTCGCGCGTGACGAGCGGCGTCAAGACGCTGCGTCCGCCGTTGAGACGCTGTGCACGCCCGTCGAGGCGGTGTGTACGGCGTCGAGGTGGCCGCGGGCCGGCAGGCCGTTGCCGCGCGGAATTTTTGAACACGATCAGTTTTTCGGAGCCCCACGCAATGTCGGGACCAGCTCCGCACAACTCCATACGGCTCCGGCGATCGAAGTGGGACCGGCCCCTCGAGGCCGTACGGCTCAAGCGACCACGTTAGGTCGCGCTTGCCGCATGGAGTCACATGCTCGTGGGACAGGCCCTTAATCCATAGAATCGTAGAATGTTACAGCGTGGAAACAGGCCCTTTCAACCCAACATGTGCACATCGGCCAACATGTTCCATCTATACTAGTCCCACATGCCTGCGTTTGGCCCATATCCCTCCAAACCTGTCCTATCCATGTACCTGTTTCTTAAATGTTGGGATAGTCCTTACCTCGAGTACCTCCTCTAGCAGCTCGTTCCATACACCCAACACCCTTTGTGTAAAACATTACCTCTCAGATTCCTATTTAATCTTTTATATAAATCTTTTCCCCGTCACCTCATACCTATGTTCTCTGGTCCCCGATTCCCCTACTCTGAAGCTGAATAACTGATTGTATGGGCAAATGTAAGAGCTATTCTTTATTCTTTCTGCACTGGCACGCTGCCAACAGCAGCAGTTTGGTGATAGAATAGTATATCTGTTTTGCCATGAATTAATATTCAGATCATTTGGACTGACAACGTGTGTTCCAGGATGATTAGCCAAAGGCTTCAAGTTGGATCACATGATTTCAAAAGTTTCAAAGGTCTTTTAATGTCACGTGTTCCAATTAAGGTACAGTGCTATGCGAATTACCATACAGCCATACTAACAAAAGCAACAAGACACACAACTACATAAAAGTTAACATAAACATCCACCACAGCGGATTCCCCACGTTCCTCACTGTGATGGAAGGCAATCTTCTTCCCTCATTATTCTCCCACGGTCGGGGCAGTGGAACCATCCGTTGAACGGGGCGATCAAAATGGCCTACTCCTGCACCTATTTTCTATGTTTCTATGTTTCTATATTAAAGTTGTTAGAATTAGATTACAAAACATAGAAACATAGAAAATAGGTGCAGGAATAGGCCATTCGGCCTTTCGAGCCTGCACCTCTATTCAATGTGATCATGGCTGATCATCCAAAATCAGTACCCCGTTCCTGCCTTCTCCCCATATCCCTTGATTGCGTTAGTCTTAAGAGCTATATCTAACTCCCTCTTGAAAACATTGATTGAAATTAAATATTTTGGCAGTTTAAAGTTCAAGTGTTCCATTGGATGACAAGGACATTGATTTGTACTGTCAATAAACAGACCCGACCACATGTATTTCTACATTATCAATTTCTACTGTATATTAATAGTTTGCCACAAGATCTGGCTACGATGTTTAGTGTTAATATATATGGATTTTATGTTTAAGGGCAAGTCTTAAAATTGAGTTCCATTTTAAAATACCTACATAGAATAATGATATTTAAACATATTTAAATTTCTTTGCGTATTGATTTTTTTTTCTAAATGATACCCTGCACAGAAAGTCCTGATACCAATTGAGGGCATTTTTTTCAGTAGATTAATGAGTTCCATCAAGATTGGGAGCTGACATTATTAATTAATATTGTTATTTACTCAGCATGCCTCGAATCCTGGCTCGGTTTCTTTCTACCAGTGTCTTTAGCAATTTGGCAATGTAGAAAGATGTTTGTCAAAAATGTCATCAACTCATTGCCCATCAATGGGCGGCACGGTGGCACAGCGGTAGAGTTGCTGCCTTATGGTGCCAGAGACCCAGGTTCGCTGCTGACTACAGGTGCTTGCCTGTACAGTGTTTATACATTCTCCCCTTGAACATGTGGGTTTTCTCCGGGTGCTCCAGTTTCCTCCCACATTTCAAAGAACTTCAGGTTTCGTAAGTTAATTGGCTTTGGTAAAAAATTGTAATTTGTTCCCAGTGTGTGTAGTATAACGGGTGCAGAATTGGTGGGCCGAAGGGTTTGTTTCTGCGCTGTATCAGTAAACTAAACTAAAACTGTATAAAGGGCCTGCATGCGGCAAGCGCGACCTAACGTGGTCACTTGAGCTGTACACGCATGCGGCAAGCGCGACCAAACCAGAAGTGGCAGTCGCGCGGGAGGTCGAGTGCGTGACACGGCGTCGAAGCGGCTGCAGGCCAGCAGGCCTTTGCCGCGCGGAATTTTAAAACACGGTCAGTTTTTCAAAGCCCCGCGCGATGTTGGGACCAGCTCCGCACAACTCCATACGGCTCCGGCGATCGAAGTGGGACCGGCCCCGCGAGGCCGTAGGCTCAAGCGACCACGTTAAGTCGCGCTTGTCGCATGCAGGTGCATGCTGGTGGGACCGGCCCTTTAGGTCGCGCTTGCCTCATGCAGGTCGCATGCCTGTGGGACAGGCCCTTGAGACTTGGAACTCCGCCCCCTTGAACCTTCCATTTCATCGTCTCCCTTAACATAATCTTCAAAACCAAACGTTTTGACAAAGCTTTAATTCCTCTGCCTTAGTTACTCTTTATGTGGCTTGCTGTCAGATGTTTAATGATAACTATTATTGTGAAATATCTTGAGATGCTTTACTACATTAATAATGCTACATCAATGCCATGGTGATGTCTAAATGTTGATCATCAATGCAGAATTATCGTTTTGTGCATTTTCTGTTCTATTCTGTGTTCCGACTGCAGCAAATGGCGGTGAAATTCACATTAAAAGTGTACGCTATGAGGACACCGGAGCCTACACTTGCATTGCGAAGAACGACGCGGGTGTTGACGAAGATATCTCATCCCTGTTTGTTGAGGACGCAGCTCGAAAGACTCGTATGTCTAAAATGCATTAAAACCACTTGTTATGATTGAACTTTCTCCAAAGCTTACCCGGTGTAAGAAAATGATCAGAATAACATCTGTTATTAGTCACGTTCGATGTTAGCATGGGAGAAGCAAGTCTGGAACCCAGAATGACAAAATGCAACTCTTTCCAAAATTACACAGACTTTTATCATTAATCATAAATCCTAAATATATTTACCTGGTGATATCTAATTATAGCGAACCTGAAATGTTTGCTACTTGGATATCGAGATTAGATACAATTATTGCCTTGAATCATTATTCCTAAATATATTTACCTGTCGGTCCTAATTATGGAGAATCTGAAATATTTGATACAAGGATAGCAAAGATTTAAATAGAAACATGATTGGGTCTATTAATCTAATAATAATAATAATAATAATATATTTTATTGCCATTGCACAGAGGTATAGCGAGATTTGGTACGCAGCTTCCATCCGAAGTAATAACTTAATTAACTAAAAATTTAGACACCCAGAGAAACAAGATTAAAAAAAACCAGTACAACAGTATAAAGTGTAAATAGGACTGTGCCGGGTCAATGTGCGACGTGGCCATCTGAGGGAGACAGTTCAGGGGGGGGGGGGGGGGCACTCAGCAGGGCCGGTTCAGAGCAGCTATAGAATGTAAGTAAGCCAGTGAGACTAACCTCTTTATTGAAGTATAATCCTCTCTTTTCCATATCATTTAAGTCAATAACTACCTCAATTCAAATTCCATAACATTATCTGCTTCCATATTGTATCTGATGAAAGCCAAATTCATATTTCTCTCCCCCCGCAGAGTATTCAGTGCACTCCAAGCCAGTCTCCACTCCAGCACCAACCTTAAACTTCAAAATTCTGCAGCCTGTACCATACCAGACCACATTCACAAATAACACTGTCCTCTTTAGTCTTAACGCAACACAGAGCATAGAACAGTACAGCACAGGAACAGGCCCTTCAGCCCACAATGTCTGTGCCTGTCCAAAAAAGATGCCAGGTTGAACAAATCTCATCTGCTAGCACCTGATCCATGTCCCCGACATTCCCCGTATATCCACGTGCCTGTCTAAAAACCGTTTAAACGTTGCTATTGACTATGTAACCACCCGGTGGCATGGTGGTAGTGCTGCTGCCTTACAGCGCCAGAGAGCCGTGTTCGATCCTGACATCGGGTGCTCTCTGTGTGGAGTTTGCATGTTCTCCCCGTGACCGTGTGGGTTTCCACCAGTTGCTCCGGTTTGCCCGCACATCTCAAAGAGGTGCCGGTTTGTAAGTTAATTGTCCTCTGTAAATTGCCCCTAGTGTGTAGGGAGTAGAAGAGAAAGTGGAATAATGAAGAACTCATGTGAATGAGAGATCGATGGGCAGCATGGACTCTCTGGGCCGAAGGGCCTGATTCCACGCTGCGTCTCCAAACTTAAAAAAAACGATACCAGCTCAATTTTACAGATCAACATGTTAGACTCTGTGCCAACCATCCTATGCCACCTATGGACTTTTTTCGTTTCGTTTTTAGTTTAGTTTAGAGATACAGCATGGAAACAGGCCCTTGCGCCCACCGACTCTCACCAAACACCGAACCCTGCACATTAACACCATCCCACACACACTAGGGACAATTTACAATTTTACCAAGCCAATTAACCAACAAGCAAGTACGTCTTTGGAGTGTGGGAGGAAACTGGAGGTCCTGGAGAAAACCCACGCAGGTCACGGGGAGAACGTACAAACTGCGTACAGACAGCCCCCTTAATCGGTATCGAACCCGGGTCCCTGGCGCCGGAAAGGCAGCAACTCTGCCGCTGCACCACCGTGGCGCTGTGAACAGCTGACTGCGGTTCTAAAAGGGACTACTCATTACTTTTCCACAAAACATCGTGGGATTTTGTGGGGAACTGGTTGTCGACCAGTGGATGCTGCAGAGCTCCCAATAACTCCCCAAATATCTTGGCCTTCGTATAAACCAACCTTTTTTATTCACCCTTCGAAATTGCCAAGCAGGCATTAAAACCAGTTGACTGCACAACACTTCGAGTCAATAATCCCCTCCTCTGAAATGCCATTTGAGATTTTATGTTATTGTGCCATGGTTCCGTTTATGACTTTGTGTTCTTGCTACTTGTTAAGCCTGAAGGCTTTTCATTTAAGTTTAGATGCCGTAGAATTTAAATTAAAAGTGTTTTATGATATGTTATACGCCTACCAAGAGGTCAATTGGAATCACACTCTTAATTTTATCCAAGTCAGAAATATTCCATCAACATTTTTAAGTGTGAAGAAATAGAAACATAGAAACATAGAAAATAGGTGCAGGAGTAGGCCATTCGGCCCTTTGAGCCTGCACCGCCATTCGATATGATCATGGCTGATCACCCAATTTAGTATCCCATCCCTGCCTTCTCTCCATACCCCCTGATCCCTTTAGCCACAAGGGCCACATCTAACTCCCTCTTAAATATAGCCAATGAACTGGCCTCAACTACCTTCTGTGGCAGAGAATTCCACAGATTCACCACTCTGTGTGTAAAAAATGATTTTCTCATCTCGGTCCAGAAAGACTTCCCTCTTATCCTTAAACTGTGACCCCCTTGTTCTGGACTTCCCCAACATCGGGAATAATCTTCCTGCATCTAGCCTGTCCAACCCCTTAAGAATTTTGTAAGTTTCTATAAGATCCCCCCTCAATCTTCTGAATCCCAGCGTAATCTTTTAATGCCTCTTGGTTATTTAATATTTACACTTGCAGAATTCGGTATCATTCCAGCACACATTCACAAATCACCGTGACCTCTCTCTCGCCTCAAAATAATGAAATTAAAGTTCTATTTGACCTTTTTTAAATCCATTCTTGGGGATGCAATGCCCTCGTACCAAGAACTCTTTGGTAATACTTTGTGTGGCACGGTGGTGCAGCGGAGGAGTTGCTACCTTTCAGCGCCAAAGACCCGGGTTCGATCTCGGCTGCGGGTGCTGTCTGTACGGAGTTTGCACGTTCTCCCCGTGACCTGCGTGGGTTTTCTCGGAGATCTCGGATTCCTCCCACACTCCAAAGACGTACAGGTTTGTAGCTTAATTGGCTTGGAATAAAATGTAAAATTATCTCTAGTGTGCGTAGGGTAGTGTTAATGTGCGGGGACCGCTGGTCGGCGCGGACTTGGTGGGCTGAAGGGCCTGTTTCCGCGCTGTATCTCTAAACTAAACTAAATTAAATTCCTTCACCTCTATAATTCTCTTGTGGCATTGAGGTATTCGGATAAATGGATCTCTGGTCGTTCATTCAACAACATAATACACAATTGTGTACTCCACACGCATCCTCATAGGACAACCTCCTCAGATGCAACCAAATAGAATACCTGCCCTCTAGCTCATGTTGTGCTCCTTCTCATCACATGAGCCTGATACAGACTGACAGTGGCTCCATCCGGCTGAAACATAGACCTAACCTCCACAACACCATAGTCATCAATAACTGCTTGCACATTTCAGTCTTAATAAAAAATAAAAGTAACATGGCCAACAAAAATCAATTAACAAGCTTTCTGACACCTCCCATTTATACTAACAGCAACAGAAGATGATTTAATAGGTTTAGTATCACTGAGACCTTGCATAATTCAATCATAGATCTTGAAACCCTGAAATTAGATTATAACCTCTAAGTCACCTTCTTGCCCATTTTATTTTGTATATAATATTAGCAATGCTTCAGGGTGGTGTCCGATCTCCATAATTATTTAATTTGAGATTTCACAATAATCTATTTAATCATTATTGACAATTAAGAAAGGAGGGTTAACGAAGGAGAATATCTTTGTTTTAAAAATTAAATTTATGACTGTATCTGGCGATCTTATTGACTGAATGAAATGAAACAAATGAGCTTTCCTGCAATCCTTAGTTGCTCTGTTTCTCGGGTAGGACGAGGGACTGCTGAGAATAATTCCATTCACAATTCCATTGCGATTAGAGAGTTGAGTTATTTGACCCGTGAAAATTCCTGCCACAATTTGGGCAGCACGGTGGCGCAGCGGTAGTGTTGCTGCCTCACAGCGCAGGAGGCCCGGGTTCGATCCTGACTATGGGTGCTTGTCTGTACGGAGTTTGCACATTCTCCCTGGGACCGCGTGGGTTTTCTCCAGGTGCTCCGGTTCCCTCCCACATTCCAAAGACGTGCAGGTTTGTGGGTTAATTGGCTTCTGTAAATTGTCCGTAGTGTGTAGGATTGTTATAATTTACGGGTGATCATTGGTCAGCGTGGACTCGATGGGCCAAAGGGCCTGTTTTCATGGTGAATCTCTAAAACAAAACCAAACTAAAATAATGCAACTGTATTATAAATTTTGCAACATTTATAATTGACATATGCCTCAAAATGCACTCTCCCCTTGATTAAATAATTGTTTAACAGTTAAATATATTGGTTTCATATGAAATGAAATGGTTAATCAGTTTAAAAAATATATCACAAATCTTTGTAATGGTCTGATATTTAGATGTATTAGTGGTGACTTGCAGTCAATAACATGCTCTTTGAAATCACATTTTTACATTGAAGTTAAATCCATTTGCGTTGGGCAGCTGTGATCTAGAACCACTGACTTCAATGCCGGAAGACATCTTACATGGTTTTTGTGCAGAGATTATTACAATCTGTGCACGATATTTTCTCTGTTGTCCCCGAGGCCATGTCAAAATGTATATAGGTGTGACAATTTTTTACTGAAAACACAAGTTCAAAGAGATTCATAGAGTCCTGCATATTATCACCCAATTACACTGTGGTTCTCCTTTCCATTCCTTTGAACATCTAAATCTAAGCTGTTGTTATTAATAGCTCCATCTCCTCAGATATGACATCCTCTCCACATAAACTGATGCCTAAAATCTATTCAGGTGTAGATTAATTGTTGTCACGTGTACTGGGTTACAGTGAAAATATTCTTGAATATTTTCTAGATACTTGATTAGTGCGGGTGTCAGGAGTTACGGGGAGAAGGCAGGAGAGTGGGGTTGAGAGGGAAAGATAGATCAGCCATGATTGAATGGCGGAGTAGACTTGATGGGCCGAATGGCCTAATTCTACTCCTATGTCAGGAATTTATGCAAGGCTTTGATCATCTAAACAGATCAGATATACCATACCTAAATACCATCATTAAACTCAAGTACAATAGATAGAGCAAGGGGGGAAGATACAGAGTTCTCAGCATTGTAGAGCATCTGTTCCCTAGACTCTTCCCAATGTCCACAATGGGGTAGAGGTGAATCTGTCTGTACCCCGGTTTATGGAAGGACTATTCAGAAGCCTGATAACAGAGGGGAAGTAGGGGAAGAAAATACACTCAGTTTCTTCCAATCTTAAAAAGTGGTTTCCAATCTGAGAACTCCCCTTCTTTTCCACAAGTCCTTGAAACGCTGTAATCTTTCAGGTTAACAAACCACTCTATAACAGTTTAAATCCCTCCAATTATATTTCCACATTGGCCCAAAGCGTACACGTTACATGACTCAGAAATCTGATCCACCCATGCTTGCTGTTCCCAATCTGTCTGCAACAGATCTGACCACCCCGTCTACCCTTAATGCCTCTCTGCTCGTGTCCCTTCTCATTTTAAACTGTGCATGGACTGGAGCATAACTGCAAGGGAAGAAGAAGAACGCACATTTAATTCCAGCACTTCAGTGAGGTTTGAACCAAGTCAAGGCCAAGTCATTGGGCATTTTTAAAGCGGCGATTGAGAGGATCTTGATTAGTAAGGGTGTCGAAGGTTACAGGGAGAAGGCAGGAGAGTGGGGTTGAGTGAGAAAGATAGATCAGCTATGATTGAATGGCAGAGTAGACTCAGTGGGCTGAGTGGCCTGATTCTGCTCCTATGACTTATGAACATTCTTGTGATGTACAACTCAAGCTCCCAGGGTGAGGCTATATAAAAGGGAGAACCTGCCTCTCAGACCTGTTAGAGGGATGTTACCAAAGTGTTCTCCCTTCCTTTAGCCTACCAACTGTATTTGATGGCTCGAGTCCTGTACTCATTGAGTTTAGAAGGATTAAGGGGGATCTCATTGAAACCTACTGGTTAATGAAAGGCCTGGATAGAATGGATGTGGAGAGGATGTTTCCAGCTGTGGAAGAGTCTAGGACCAGAGGGCACAACCTCAGAATAAAATGATGTAACTTCAGAAAGGAGATGAGGAGAAATGGCTTTAGTCAGAGGGTGGTGAATCTGTGGAATTCATTGCCACTTGGTTATGAAGGGTGTCAAAGGTTACGGGGAGAAGGCAGGAAAATGGGGTTGAGAGAGATAAATATATCGGCCATGATTGAGTGGCGGAGTAGACTTTATGGGCAGCTTGGCCTAATTCTGCTCCAGTGTCTTATGGTCTTATCTGCAGTAAAGTAAAAGCCTGTCCCACTGTACGAGTTCATTCAAGAGCTCTCCCGAGTTTAAAAAAAAATCAAACTCGTGGTAAGCACGTAGAATGAACGTAGCGGGTATGTCGGAGCTCGGGGGCGTCTCTTAGCGGCTCGTAACGCTAAAGGCAGGTACTCGGGAAATGAGGTAAACTCGGGAAGACTTGTGAAGATTTTTCAACATGTTGAAAAATGTCCACGAGAGCCCCGAGTACCTACGAGCGGCCATTACCGTAAATCTCCGAGTTCGAATCAGGGAAACTCGGGAGAACTCTTTGAATGAACTCATACAGTGGGACAGGGCTTTAAGGTAGTAAAACACATTGAAAAGTTGAAATGTTTCTTATTTTTCAATGAATGTTTATATAAAGGTAAATGTGTACAACTCTTTGCATGTGTGAATGGATGAAATTTTTGACTTTCTTTTCCCTTTTTTTTTAAAAACATTTTCTGGCTTTCTCCAATCTCTGATGCTGCAGTTGCAAACATACTGTGGCGAGAGGAAGGTATTTCAATGCATTGTTGTGTTGTAGTGATCATAGTGCTTGTTCATTGTTTGTAGCACAGTTTATGATGTATTATCTCATGTCTTTCTCCGTACTGAGCTCCAAGTCTAGTCTTCTCACTACCTCTGCGACAGGCGACATCTTTCCTCTTTTCCCCAATTATTAATAGTTCTTTTCCGGGAAGATACAGACAATAATCAGATCATCTTTGGGGCTACGTGAAGTAAACATCGGCCAAGGAATATGGCTATTACATGGACAACATCTTAACATCTTTGAGTCATTCTAGGGCGGCAGCTCAGCGGTAGAGTTGCTGCCTCAAACCTCCAGAGACCCAGGTTCGATCCTGACTACAGGTGCTGCCAGCACGGAGTTTGCACGTTCTCCCCGTGACCGTGTGGGTTTTCTCTGAGATTTTCGGTTTTCCTCCCAAACGTACAGGTTTGTAGGTTAATTGGCTGGGTATAAAATGTGTAAACATTGCCCCTCGTGTGTGTAGGGTAGTATTAATGTGCGGGGATCGCTGGTCGGTGCAGACTCGGTGGACGAAGGGCACTGTTTCTGTATCTCTAAACTAAAGCTAAACTAAAAAAACGAAATCTCCATGTCCCTTCAGCTGAATGGCGGCGTAGACTCAATGGGCCAAACGGCCTAATTCTGCTGCTTTGTCTTATGGTTTTATAATCCAGCACGTTTATTGATTATAAATGTAAGGGGAGGAAGCTCGACCCAGATGTTTTTCATGTATTGATGTGCAAGTGACACAGTAATTAGTTTCAGCTCTATTAATGGCATTGGATTTGGTTGGTAATTTATGAAAAAATGATTTGCCAAATTCGTGAATGAAAATCAATTGCGGATAATTGAATTCCTTCTGTATTTGTAGAGCACATGTCCCGTGCTTCCAACCCAGATAAAGCTGAAATCAATATTGAGTGGCATTTGCATCCAACACACAAAGTTAGAATAGATAGATAAGAATATCCATGATACCATTGTGATCTCAAACCTGTGGTGATATCAGCAGGATAGCAATTGAAAGCAGGACTTCACAGGCCAAAGCTAGCCAAAGAATTAAAATTCATCCAAGGTTTCTGATTTAATTTAGTGACCACGTCCCTTTGTTGCGAGAGAGATATGTACAGGTTAGCATAAGATTAGACTGCTGTGTTCCTCCCATGCCAACATTGCTGGCTCGGGTGTCTAACAGGGTAGAGCTGTAGAATTGCTGCCTTTCAGCACCAGAGACCCAGGTCCGATCCTGACTATGGGTGCTTGTCTGTACGGGGTTTGTACATTCTCCCCGTGACCTGCGTTGGTTTTCCCCAGATGCTCCGATTTCCTCTCGCACTCCAAAGTCCTACAGGGTTGTAGGTTGATTGGCTTTGGTATAATTGTAAATGACCCCTAGTGCGTGGGATAGTGTTAGTGTGCGGGGATCGTTGGTCGGTGTGGTCTCAGGGGGACAAAGGACCTGTTTCTTTCTGATCTGTAGCTGTATCTCCAAACCAAACACAAACACAGACTCTGGCAAAGGGTCCAAAGAACAGCCATGAAAGTCCGCACAGGAAGACATCAGCATCTTTAGGGTAAGGGGCGAGAGGGTTGGAGGGGAAGATTCATCAGCACTGTGCTCTGAGTTGTTCACTGTTTGAAGAAAAGGGATCATTGCTACCCGCAGTACCCCTGCCAACTTGGTTTAAACCTGGAAAATTTGTTAAATGTGAAAATCATGGCTGTAAATTATTGATTAGTACAGGTGTCAGAGGTTACGGGGAGAAGACAGGAGGGAGAGATAGATCAGCCATGTTTGAATGGAGGAGAAGACTCGATGGGCCGAATGGCCTAATTCTACTCCTATTTCATATTCTTATGAAATCCAACCCCAGAAGCTCACCAGCATCTCACAATTGTACAAAATGTAACAGATAATAGAACAGGGTAGGCGCAAAGCGCTGGAGTAACTCAGCGGGACAGGCAGCATCTCTGGAGAGAAAGGATGAGTGATGTTTCAAGTCAGGAAATGTCACCCTTCCTTTTCCTCCAGAGATGCTGCCTGACCCGCTGAGTTACTCCGGCACTTTGTGTCTATCTTTGGCATGTTCCTTGTTTCTACACTCGGTAGAGAAGAACCGCACAAGGTCTGTGCCGAACATGATACCATGATGATCCAACCCCATGCCCTCCAATCCCTCCATATCCATGTGCCTGTCTAAAAGCCTCTTAATCTGCACTATCGTATCTACCGTTAACACAACCCCTGGCAGCACAGCACGTTCCAGGCACCCACCACAATCTGTGTAAAATACTTGTCCCGCACATCTCCTTTAAACTTTCCCAAATAAAAAGGGAAATCTTTTAGGACCGAGATGAGAAAATCATTTTTCACACAGAGAGTGGTGAATCTGTGGAATTCTCTGCCCCAGAAGGTAGTTGAGGCCAGTTCATTGGCTATATTTAAGAGGGAGTTAGATGTGGCCCTTGTGGCTATAAGGATCAAAGGGTATGGAGAGAAGGCAGGTATGGGATACTGAGTTGGATGATCAGCCATGATCATATCGAATGGCGGTGCAGGCTCGAAGGGCCTATTTTCCTATTTTCTATGTTTCTAAATATACAAATTGAATATTATACATTATTGTAGCCAAATACGTAGTCCAGGTAAATAAATAACCCCATTATATTATCAGTGTTTTGTTGCAGTTATAGTCCGTAAATCTTACATGTTATATATTGAAATATAATTAGAGAATATATTAGATAAGCAAATGTTGATTTAAAATCTCTTAAGATACAACATTGCAAAACAAAATGTGCCTGGTACATGTTCTTTTATTTTAATCTTGAGGCAGAAGAATGGAAGGAAAGCTTAGTTTAGTTTAGTTTAGTTTAATTTAGTTTAGAGATACTGTACGGAAACAGGCCCTTTGGCCTACCAAGTCCATGCCGACCAGCCGATCCCCTTACACTAACACTATCCTACACACTAGGGACAATTTACAATCTTTGCCAAAGCAAGAAACTTGCTTTAGAAACTTGTCAGTTTCTTTGGAAACTCAGCGGGCGAGGCAGCATCTATGGAGCGAAGGAAATAGGCAACGTTTCGGCCCGAAACGTTGCCTATTTCCTTCGCACCATAGATGCTGCCTCACCCGCTGTTTCTCCAGCATTTTTTGTCTACCTTCGATTTTCCAGCATCTGCAGTTCCTTCTTAAACAACCTACACACCTGCACGGCTTTGGAGTGTGGGAGGAAACTTCTAAACATCTAAACTAACTACCTTTTCGATGTCCCTCGATCTATGCTTTACCGGACTTTGCTGGACTTACCTTGCACTAAACGAAACTCCCTTATCATGCTCTGTATCTATACACTGGTTAGCACGCAACAAAAAGCTTTTCACTGTACCTCGGTGCCCATGACAATAAACTAAGCTGAAAAAAACCCACGCAGTCACGGGGAAAACATACAAACACCGATCAGACAGCGCCCGTAGTCAGGATCCAATCTGGCGCTGTAAAGCAGCAGCTCTATCGCTGCGCCACCATATCGCCCCTTGACCTAATTTACAAGAAGAACTGAGTTCTTTCCAGAAAGTGACTAAGAATGTAAGAAAAGTCACTCGAAAACCAAGCCTTTCATTTCCCAAAGCTCGAATTGAAAAGTTATGTTGCAGAAGCTAAGGATCAGAACATCTATACCTGGCCATGGCATTGTCCACAGAGAATCAGAGAGAGTCAGTTGCCAATGAAATATAGAGTCGTTTTAACCTTTACAAACCATGTACATTTCAGTTTGGTTTGCCCTTAAGAAGGACTGTTCATAAAATATATAATTGACAGCAATTCACAAGAAAAATCTTATTTTACGTGAAATAGCAATCTACGTCTCAATGTTTTTCCTCCCTTCTGTGTCATCTGCCAAAGGTGACAATTCAAGTTGGGTATTACTTCACTGTAGTCCAAAATCTGCCTCGGCAGGTGACAATTCAAGAAGGAATGGGTATTACCCTTAATGACACTGGATAGATGGACTCTCAAATTTAGGAGATGCTGGAGTAACTCGGGGTTGGACAGGCTAGATGCAGCATCTTTGGGGAAGAAGGACAAGGGTGACAGTTTCGGGGGAAATCGAGAGACCCTTCTTTTTCACACAGAGACTGGTGAATTCCTCTCTCCCCAGAGATGCCAGTTCATTGCCCTTGTCCACGGGATCTGAGGTATGGGATCCAGTATTTTGTGTCTATCTTCAGTATAAAACAGCATCTGCAGTTCCTTCCTACACATTTAATGCACAGTGCTGCATTCTCAACATGCCACTCAGTTAATCTCCAAATGGAAATCTCAACCATTATTTTAGAGCAGGGGATATTTTATCACAGTAGATATCACACACAAATCTTCATGTCCTCAGGTCAGATCTACCCAAACTAGTTTACATCAGAACAGGGAGCTCAAGATGTTTCTTCTTAAATGCTTGAGGTCAAAGCTGGTATTATGGAAAATCAACCTGCTATTTATGGACTGAATCAGAGAGGCCACTTACAATAAATTCTTCAATTACAACTTTTTTTTTTAAATTGGATTTCCAAATGTTCTGTTGCCTAGCTGAACATCGCAAAAGTTTACATACGTGAATCCTATTTAAATATTCCCTCCACATCCGTTAACTGAGTCACAATAAAATTTGTAGATTAATAAAGTACTTCTGTCATGTGCATCATATCAAATGTGGATCGGCACGGTGGCGCAGCGGTAGAGTTGCTGCCTTACAGCTCTAGAGACCCCGGTTCAATCCTGACTACAGGTGTTGTCTGAACGGAGTTTGTATGTTCTCCCCGTGACTGTCTCGGTTTCTTCCGGTTGTTCCGGTTTCCTCCCATGCTCCAAAGATGTACAGGTTTATAAGTTAATTCTCTTTCGTAAAATTGTACATTGTGATCGCTATTCGGCACGGATTTGGTGAGCTGAAAGAGCCAGTCTCCACACACTATCTCTAAAATCTAAAAGAATGTTTATGATAATAGGAATATCTCTGATAGGGTGAGGATACAAACAAAGGGAGATGAAAAGTTCTCTGGAGAGAAGGAATGGGTGACGTTTCGGGTCGAGATCCTTCTTCAGACTAGACTATTGTAGTCTAGACTATTGTGGTCTAGTCTAGACTAGGCTGAAGAAGGGACTCGACCCGAAACATCACCCATTCCTTCTCTCCAGAGATGCTGCCTGTCCCACTGAGTCCCGCGGGTTAATTGGCTTCTGTAAACTACTCCTAATGTGCAAGATTTGAAACTGGGATAACATAGCACTGGTGTACGGGGTGATTGGTCGGTGCGGACTCGGTGGGCTGAAGCGCCTGTTTCCACGCTGTATCTCTAATCTAAACTAAACTAGACTAAACCGTTGGGCAAACTAGACTATGATATAAATCAACGTTTATGTTGGTTTGCTTGTTTCATGAGCACTCGGGTACAAAGGGACTTTGAGCTTACTAATGGCCAAAGATTTATCTGTAGTAGGTATCGATAAATCGTTGAACAGGTGATGATAAATGAACTGTGCCAACTTACAAAATTATAAATTAGCGACTGTCAAAATGCTAATAACAGAATAGTTTGCAGTCTACATGAAAACAAATACATGCAATTTGGATGTTACACATTATCAAATATTTAGTACGTTAATAACTAATATTCCATGATATTATCAGTATTTGTTTCAATTATAGTTCTTAAATCTTACATAATATATTGTTTACAGAGCATTTAATATTTTTATATTTTTGAAATCAATCTTTATCTTAATTAAACAATGTTGGGCAGCACAGTGACACAGCTGGTAGAGTTGCTGCCTCACAGCGCCAGGAACCCAGGTTCAATCGCGGCCTCGGGTGCTGTCTGTGCGGAGTTTGCATGTTCTCCCTGTAACCACGTGGGTTTCCTCCAGATGCTCTGGTTTCCTCCCACATCCCAAAGCCATGCAGGTATGTAGGTGAATCGGCCCTCTGTAAATTGCTCCTAGTATGTAAGGAATGGGCGAGAAAGTGAAATAACATGGAACTAGTGTGGACGAATGATCAATGATCAGCGTGGACTCGGAGGGCCAAAGCGCCTGTTTCCATGCTGCATCTCTGAACTAAATTAATGGGTTCTTAACGTACTGTGCCTTGTATCTAAGCCATTTATTTTCGAGACTGACTAACCATAATAATCACTCTCTTTGTTTCTGGCCATAGAAATGATAAATGCTAAAATCGTGACTAAGCTAGACAATGCTTAGAAATATCAATTTCAGAATAATACAGTTTGGCCTCAGCGGCGACTTTTTCCACTATATCTTACTCATGTGTCACACATCTAGATACTTGAGCAACGTGACAGTGAAGAAGAGGGACTTGGGTAGCAAAGACGTTGCATACAAATGACTGTGTTAAGACAATGGTTTCAAACGTTACACTTTTAGGGACAAGATTGAAGAATTTAGAAACATAGAAACATAGAAAATAGGTGCAGGGGGAGGCCATTCGGCCCTTCGAGCCAGCATAGCCATTCATTGTGAGCATGGCTGATCGTCCCCAATCAATAACCCGTGCCTGCCTTCTTCCCATATCCCTTGATTCCACTAGCCCCTAGAGCTCTATCTAACTCTCCCTTAAATCCATCCAGTGATTTGGCCTCCACTGCCCTCTGTGGCAGGGAATTCCACAAATTCACAACTCTCTGGGTGAAAATTTTTTTCTCACCTCAGTCCTAAATGGCCTCCCGTTTATTCTAAAACTGTGGCCCCTGGTTCTGGACTCGCCCAACATTGGGAACATTTTTCCTGCATCTAGCTTTTCCAGTCCTTTTATGTTTATATGTTTCTATAAGATTCCCCCTCCGGTTTCTGTAAGATCCCCCCATTTTGCTTGGAACGGAATGGAAAGGAATACTTTATTGACACACGTGAAAAGGCACAGTGAAATTCTTTGCTTGCATACCCAAGGTATACAAACAGTGGCCACCTAAGGCACTGACAAAGTTACAAAGCATCCAGGCTCTTCCTTTGTTCTCTCTCCCCCCTCCCTACAGAGTTTCCCCTACGCAGGGTCTTCCATTGTTCTTGCCACTAATGTCATCCTTCTATTCCGACCAAATTGCAGGGAAAAATACATTTTGCAAAATAGGAGGCCTACTTCTACGATAAACAAATCTGTCATAGTTTGACAACCTTTTAGAATTGGCCTCCCAACATAGCCAAGATTTTGTCAAGAGCCTGGTTTGCTGTGAATAGAATTTCCATTCATCCCAGATTTTTAAGGACATTAGTTAGAAACTCGACACCTGAATTACAAATACGTGTTCCCATAGCAGAGAGACAAGAGAACCTGGTTCGATCCTGACCACAGGTGCTGTCTGTCCGTATGGTGTAAATTTTCACCAGGTGCTGTGCTTTCCTCCCATATTGCAAAGATGTGCAAGTCTGTAGGTGAATTGTCCCTAGTGAGTACGATAGAACCAGTGAACGGGTGATCGCTGGGTGGCGTGGCCTAGGTGGGCCGAAGGACCTGTTTCCATGCTGTATGTCTAAGCTAAACTAAGAGCAGAATTCAGAACATCAGATTGTAATGGTTAGCTTTTAATATTTTATTCAGAGAAATATGCGATAAATAGATACAATACAAATATTTACAATATGCATGCATGGATCTGAAAAACCTAGTTATTTAAGATACAACTGTTTTGTGCGTTCTCCCTGTGACTGCGTGGGTTTCCTCCGGGTGCTTTGGTTTCCTCCCACATTGCAAAGACGTGCAGGTTTGTAGGATAATTCGCTTCTGTAAATTGTCCCTATTGTGTAGGATAGTGTTCGTGTACGGGGTGGTCCTGACTACATGCGCTGTCTGTATGGAATTTGTATGTTTTCCCTGAGGCCACTGGGTTTTCTCCGGGTGCTCCGTTTTCCTCCCACATTCCATAGACGTATAGGTTTGTAGGTTAATTGGCTTTCGTTAAAAAAAAAATTGTTAATTGTCCCGAGTGTGCAGGACGGTTCAAGTGTACGGGGTGATCGCTAGTCGGCGCGGACTCAGTGCGCCTGTTTCCACGCTGTATCTCCAAAACCAAAGAACTAAATTTACCTTTCAGCTGCAGAACAAACATTCTTGAAGCCTGTCGTTGAGGTATTGTGAGCAAGTTAATATTATACCTGGAGAATGCATTAACGGAAAATGACCCTATTGCGTTTTCACACAAATTTGCTGCCATGTTGTTTTAATGCCTTTCTTGATGCCAGGAGTTGTCATAGAAAGTTGTTATGTTGCCAAACGCATCCGTGCTATTTCCATTTTTTTGGGGGGTTTCATTTTCCAGTGCCTAAAACATTGCTTCTCATTAATTTCCCCCCCACTATTTTCAACAGTGTTTCAGAAGTTTAAAAGTAAATAATATTAAAAGGTCATCATTTATTTTTTTTTCTGTGGATGTGTGCGAAAGAAACATTTTTGCGTTTTGTCTTCAAGGGTTAAGCGTTGGAAATATGTTCTACGTTTTCTCTGATGATGGAATCACAGTAATCCAGCCTGTGGGATGTGAGATTCAGAGGCAGATCAAAGCTAGCGATAGGATCTTTGTAAGCTTTGTAAGTTGACAACATTTAGACACACTTCTCTTTCAAATATCTTGGCGTTAAACTTTCCTTTTGTACTGAGAACTATGTGTACATATCTGCTGTGCTGTTGCAAGTAAGAATGTCTTAGTTCCGTTTCGGGATATATAGCACATTCCAAAGACGTGCGGGGTGGAAATGCAGATGCTGGTTTAAATTTGAAGATAGACACAAAACTTCGGGGTAACACAGCGGGACAGGCAGCATCTCTGGAGAGAAGGAATGGGTGACATTTCAGGTGGAGACCCTTCTTCAGTCTGACTGCATTTCGTTGTCTCTGTACTGCACATTGACAATGACAATTACAGTTGAATCTGAATCTGAATCTGAATATGAAGAAGGGTTTCGGCCCGAAACGTTGCCTATTTCCTTCGCTCCATAGATGCTGCTGCACCCGCTGAGTTTCTCCAGCATTTTTGTGTACCTTCTTCAGACTGATGTCAGGGGAGTAGGATGTACATAGATAAGGACGTGTGTAGATAAGGAAGTATAGGGTGTGAAGACAGGGCAAAGGGAATGGATTATCAAAGAAAATGTAGAATAGATCATTGTTTGTTGGGAGAAGGAAACAACAAAACAAACAGAGATAAAATGTAGTCGGAGACATTCCAAAGACGTGCAGGTTTGTAAGTTAACTGGTTTCTGTAAATTGTCCCTAATGTGCAGGAGAGAACGAGTGAAAGACCTGGATAGAGTTTTGGTTTCAGTTTAGTTTACGTCACATGTACCGAGGTACAGTGAATAGCTTTTGTTGCGTGCTATCCAGTCAGCGGAAAGACAATACATGATTACAATCGAGCCATTCAGAGTGTGCAGAAACATGAGTGGATGTGGAGAGAGGAGGTTTCCACTAGTGGGAAAGTCTAGCAGCAGAGGTCACAGCCTCAGAATAAAAGGACGTACCTTTAGAAAGGGGATGAGGAGGAATTTCATCAGTCAGATGGTGGTGAATCTGTGGAATTCATTGCCGCGGAAGGCTGTGGAGACCATGTCATTGGGTATTTTTAAGGCGGAGGTTGACAGTTCTTCTGAAAAAGCATGGTGGGATACAGCATGAAAATCCTCCCCTTTCCCCCCCCCCCATCTCCATCCCGCCCTACCTCAATAATGAAATAAAATGAACCCGGTATCGGAGAAGTTAAAACAATCGCATTGATAAGTTGTTGCACAACTTAACTCAAAATATAATAACACGCCCTTAGGTGACAGAGAGAAGTGGCTGACAATACAATGAATTTAGTGCAATGGTTTAGAATCACATTCATTGCATTATGTCTGATGTGATGTAATTTATTTCTTTGCCCACTCTAAATATTTTAATTTGAATGAGATTCAACTTGCATCAAAATTAGCTCCAAGCCAGAGTTGTACGCTTCTAAAAGACAACACATTATCTAATGGATTATGCTGTGGAAACATTCAGCAACCAAGCTGTTTCATCTTTAGTTCCAACATATGTTCACGTTCAAAGGTCATTAATGTACAATTAGGTTTCTTTCCCCCACCACAACACGCTTTTCACATTCAGAAACTATCCCTTTAAAAGTCTGCTTCCAAAACGTGCAAATAGGGATCTGTTCAGAATGTAAACAAGAACAGACCAAAGTTGTACGATTGAGTGTGGACACAAGGAACTGCAGATGGTGGTTTACAAGAAAAAGACACAAAGTGTTGGAGTAACTCAGCGAGTCAGGCAGTGTCTCTGGAGTACGTGGATGGGTGACGTTTCCAGTCGTGGCCCTTCTTCCTTCTTCTGGCTTCACAATTTGTGTTTTTTCTGTCCCTATCACCTTATCTCACAGTCTGTATCTGTTCCATCTTTAGTTCCACACCTGGAGTATTGCGTACAGCTTTGGTCTACTAATCTGAGGAAAGACATTCTTGCCATAGAGGGAGTACAGAGAAAGTTCACCAGACTGATTCCTGGGATGTCAGGACTTTCATATGAAGAAAGACTGGATAGACTTGGCTTGTACTCGCTAGAATTTAGAAGATTGAGGGGGAATCTTATAGAAACTTACAAAATTCTTAAGGGGTTGGGCAGGCTAGATGCAGGAAGATTGTTCCCGATGTTGGGGAAGTCCAGAACAAGGGGTCACAGTTTAAGGATAAAGGGGAAATCCTTTAGGACCGAGATGAGAAAAACATTTTTCACACAGGGAATGGTGAATCTGTGGAATTCTCTGCCACAGAAGGTAGTTGAGGCCAGTTCATTGGCTATATTTAAGAGGGAGATAGATGTGGCCCTAGTGGCTAAAGGGATCAGGGGGTATGGAGAGAAGGCATGTACAGGATACTGAGTTGGATGATCAGCCATGATCATATTGAATGCCAGTGCAGGATCGAAGGGCCGAATGGTCTACTCCTGCACCTATTTTCTATGTTTCTATGTTTCATCTTTGGTCTTTGTCCAAAATCTGCCATTCAAACCCCCTGCCCACCGCTGTATCCACCGATCACTTGCCAAACTTTATCCTGCTGCCACCTCTCTTCCAGCTTTCTCCGTCAGTCTGAAGAAGGATCCCAACCCAAATCGTTACCTATCCACGCTCTCCAGATATGCTGCCTGACCTGCTGAGTTACTCAGGCATTTCGAACGTTTGGTTCAGAGATTTCATGTTCATTAGTTCATAAGGGACAAGAAGCAGAATTAAGTCATTCGTCCCATCAAATCTACTCTGCACTTCAATCATGGCTGATCTATCTCTCCCTCCTAACCCCTTTCTCCTGCCTTCTCCCCATTACCCCTGACACCCGTACTAATCAAGAATCTATCAATCTCCGCCTTAAAGATATCCATTGACTTGGCCTCCGCAGCCCTCTGTGGCAATGGATTCGACTGTACAAGTGTCCTCAGTGACTGTAAGTGACAAACAATGTGCTTCGTTCCAGGAAGAGATATGTCCCTCTGTGGAAGAACAAACTGTTCCACGTTGCATCTGGGCCTCTGCTGTTAACATCAGAGACAAGTACATCTATGTTTCCCAACCCACACTGACTCGGATACTGATCATTGACGTTCCATCACAGAAAGTCCTACAGGTAATCTTAATTAATGTATTAGATCATGGTTGCATTTTCAGTTTTTTTTCTTAGGGATGTAGAATGGAAACAGACCCACCGAGTCCGTGCTGAATACCAATCACCTGTTCATTCATTCTATATGTTATCCCACTTTCACAAATGCCATTTGGACATTCCGTCCACAGATGCTGTCCGACCCGCTAACTTCCTCCAGCACTTATGTATTTTGCACAAGATTCCAGCACCTGCAGTTCCTTGAGCCTCGTCTCCAAGGCATTTGTCTCTCTCTCTCATTTTGTGTAACCAATTTTATATTGTTTGATATCATAGAGACCTCTAGCCAATTGAGTCTGTCTGTGCCAGTACACAAAGTCATTCCATCTTCCACAGAGTCATGGAGGCATACATCATGGAAATAGTTTAAGAAGCACTGCTTTAGAGAGACGGGAGGGGTCAGAGGTGTGTTGTTGAATTATTATTACGTGACCTCTGTTGGTCGCGCAAAATGGATAATCCGGCATCGCTAGTCGGCGCAGACTTAGATAGAGTCACAGAGTGACAGAGTGATACAGTGTGGAAGCAGGCCCTTCGACCCAACTCGCCCACACCGCCAAACATGTCCCAGCTACACTAGTCTCACCTGCCTGCGCTTGGTCCATACCCCTCCAAACCTGTCCTATCCGTGTACCTATCTAACTGTCTTTCAAACAATGGGATAGTCCCTGCCTCAACTACCTCATCTGGCAGCTTGTTCCATACATCCACCACTTGGTGGGCCAAAGGGCCTGTTTCCACGCTGTATCTCTAGAACAGACGATTTAAGTTCAGCATGCAGTGCACAGTTAATTGTGTCTTTCACAGAGTGGACCTCCCGTTCAGTTTTCAGCATCAGCCCATGGGAAGAGCATTTTTATATATCGATCAAATGCAAGTTCCTCTGTACTAAAAAGACTTCTCACAAATGCATATACCTTATCAAGTTCCCTCGTATTAAAAGACTAATTTACTTTACTTTAGACTTAAGAGACACAGCGCAGTTTCTGGCCCTTCGGCCCATCGAGTCCGGGGCAACTAGCGATCACCGTGTACACACTAGCACTGTCTGACACACTGGGGCCAATTGATAAATTGATACATACAAAGAGACTTTTATTTGATAGTATATATATGCATTGATGAGAAGTTTCTTAATATGATATGATATGCATTTATGATAAATCTTTTAAAAGAAAGGAACTAGGTTTCCATGCTGTATATCTAAACCGAACTAAAATTACAATCTGACAACCATGGCCACTAATATAAGAAGCCATATTAAAATGACAATATATAGACACAAAAAGCTGGAATAACACAGCGGGTCAGGCAGCTGCATCTGGAGAAAAGGAATAGGTGACGTTTCGGGTCGAGACTCCAGAGATGCTGTCTGACCCGTTGAGTCACTCCAGCTTTTTGTGTCTATCTTCGGTTGAAACAAGCACATGCAGTTCCTTCCTACACTTAAAATTACAATAAATAGCTTGAAATCGGGAAGTGTAATATTGTAGCGGCGCCTGCTAGTGCACGCAGATTTCGAACCCGACGTTCGGAAGCCACGGTCGCGTGACTCGGGAGGGGCTGTTGTTTTCGCGCGGTTTTTACCTTGCGCGCGTTAGTTCAGCGCTGACCACTGTTGTGGGCAGGCGTGTCTGATAAACCTGTATGCTGGATATCGAACTTTTGAATAAAGATCCGTTGGAAACTGCAGTAGTCGTTTCCCAGACCACTAAAACATCTCCATTTAAAAATTTTATTTACATCATGTAAAGTTTTGAAAATGACACCGAAACATGCTGCCTCTTGTAGGCTAATTCAGTGCACTTGATAATCGGGGATGTGCTTACATTAGCAATGTTACAAAATTTTGAGATTTACAAAATCAAGTCTGCAATTTATCCCATCAGATAAAGCATAAAAAGAAGTTTAATTTGACACCTAATTCACTTTCATATCTCAAGTAATAAAAAAGTTATGGCCATTTTCATACTCGGAAATTAGCATCTTGTTCCCTATTGATTTTCTATGGACATAACAAAAAAGCTGTGATCATGGACAGTCAAAAGCCCATAACCTTCTTAAAAATTAAGAGAACTGAATGAAATTTTCAGTTATCATAGATTGAACCATTCTGAAACAAATATAAAATAATCTTACTTGGATGACCTGAAATTAAAGCATATAATTAGTTAGTTACCCAATTGTAGCTAATTTCAAACTTCAATTACTTGATAGAAACATAGAAACATAGAAATTAGGTGCAGGAGAAGGCCATTCGGCCCTTCGAGCCTGCACCGCCATTCAATATGATCATGGCTGATCATCCAACTCAGTATCCCGTACCTGCCTTCTCTCCATACCCCCTGATCCCCTTAGCCACAAGGGCCACATCTAACTCCCTCTTAAATATAGCCAATGAACTGGCCTCAACTACCCTCTGTGGCAGAGAGTTCCAGATAAATGATTAACATTTTTAAATAGCCTAAGTGTCCAAATAATATTCACAAATAATTCACAATAAAACATGATTTTAAAATCTCATTTACATCAATTTATAGGCCAAATGGAAGGAATTTAGTGTTCAATTGCTGTGAGTTAAAGTCCATTTACGTTCTAAACCAGTCCGCGCTGGTTTAGAACGTTCACATTGCGCTGGATTTGTGCCCTCAAATGCCCAGAAAAATACTGCGGGATATAAAGAGCCCAAAATGAGCTACTCGCTATAGTAAACTTTGTATAAAGGGGTCTTAAGAAGCCCCTTTTAATGTAAAAATAAGGTACATACCTTTAATTGTTTGCTTTATAAAACCCTGGGGCTGCGAGAGGTCGCGGGTTGAGATTTTAGTTGAGTGATTTTAAAACTATTATAACTATTATTCGAGGCCTATAAAACTAATAATACCTTTTGCGACGGGGTCTTTCAGCGATTTTTCGTTAATGATTTACTAGGCTGAACATCTTCGATTGGAACAGCCTAGTAAAAATCGCGTTTTAAACCCGCCCCCTCTAAACAGCGGCAAAATCGCGCACACGGGCTGGGGCAGATTCTCAGCGACGATTCAGGTAGGTTTTGCAACATACCTACTTACATATGGCAATAATAACTCTTCTGTGGTGGTATTTATGTGACAGCATCATGGATTATGCCAATCTCAAAAGAGTGCTCAAGTTCTTCACTTGTGTAGAGGAGCCAGTTGCTAAAAGCCTCTCGTGATTTTTTTTCCCACAGGCTGTGTTGACAGATCCGGTTCCGGTGAAGTTACAGTATGACAAGTCACATGACCAAGTCTGGGTCCTCAGCTGGGGAGATGTGAACAAAAGCAAACCTACTCTGCAGGTATGTGGAAGGCAGTGTATCTTCCCTTGTTCTTCTTCTTCATGCGTTTGAGGCAGCAGAAGTCTGCAGCAGGGTGATGCCATTCGGTTCGACATCCGTAGGTGCCCGCCCTAAAAAGGGCGCATGCTCCGGGTTGGCGCCAAGCTGCGGTGCTGCTGCTGCCTCAGTTTGTTGTTGTTCTTCTGACTGAGGTCAGTTGATCGGGCTCACCACAGGGAGGTCGACAACATGAGCCCCCTTCCCTTGGTGATGAAGCACCAAAAATCGCATCTTTCTCAACCAGAAGAACCTCATGTGTTTCAAATGTTTTCTAAGTGGGCACAGATTAGTTCAATGTAGCTAAATCTTAGGAAAGGCATTAGATCAGAATTAGACCATTCAGCCCATTGAGTCTACTCCGCCATTCAATCTTGGCTGATCTATCTTTCCCATTCAACCCCATTCTCCTGCCTTCACCCTGTAATCTTCAACGCCCTTCCATATCAAGAACTGCCAATCTCCACTTTAAAAATACCCAAAATATTCTGTGGCAATGAATTCCACTCTCTGGCTAATGAAACTCCTCCTCAACTCCATTCTAAAAGGCCCTTTGGCCCACAATGTCCGTGCTGACCCATGCTGCCAGGTTAAACTAATCTCCTCTGCCTGCACGCGATCCATATCCATATGCCGATTGAAAACCCTCTCATCAGAAAATAAACATTGATCCTACTTCCGTTTAGTTTAGTTTAGTTTAGTGTCACGTGCACCGATGTACAGTGTAAAGCTTTTGTTGCATGTTACCCAGTCAGGCGAAAGACAATGCATGATTACTATCGAGCCATTTTATAATGTACAGATACATGAGGCGGGATTCCGGATCTTTTTCCTTTGTCCTTCTCCCCACCTTGCTTCTGCAGGTTAAATGCACTCACTCTAATTCCATTCCAGTCTCCCCCACTGCTATCCCCGTGGTCTGGTTTCCAGATGGCTGTGGGGAGGGGTGCCTGGAACCTGCAACTCGCTGCTGGTGTGCAACAGAGTACTCTCAGCCCATGCACGGCTGTGAATTGCAGGGAAGTAGCCTGCTGAGAACTAATCGCTGTTTGATGGAGAACTAATAGCTATTTGTTGGTGCCCGGCTGCTGACAGTTGCCGGCTGCGATTCGGAAAGTTATTACTGGCAACGTTAGATCATTTCTGGTGGGTGGCCACTGGTTTTGGAGAGCATGTTCTTGTGGCTGATTGTCCATGCCAGATTGACCGCGGTTCTGACAGCCCCTCTCAGCTTGTGGACAGATGACAGGCAACTAATTATTGACCAGCTTCTGCTCTCTCTTACTGCCTGGCCGGCTTCCAGTTGCTGATATCCCCATTATGACTTTGCAGCTCGCCAGATCTTTTTGTCCGACACGACTTCAGGAAGACCGGGTATCCTTAGTGCTTTTGCAGTGCAGAATGCTCTTTCATTTCCTGGAGTGCAGACACGTTCTAAATCTATATCTGTAGGAAGGAACTGCAGATGCTTGTCTACGCTGAAGATAAACACAAAATGCTGGAGTAATAATGAAAGGCCAAGATGGAGTGGAGGTGGAGAGGATGCTTCTAGTAGTGCAATGGGCGGTATGGCAGCACAGCGGTATAATTGCTGCCGTACAGTGCCAGGAACCAGGGTTCGATCCTGACTGCGGGTGCTGACTGTTCAGAGTTTGTACGTTCTCCCCGTGAGCGAGTGGGTTTTATCCAGGTCCTCCAGTTACTTCCCACATTCTAAAGACGTGCATGTTTGTCGGTTAATTGGCTTCTGCAAATTGTCCCCAGCGTGTCGGATAGAACTAGCGTACGAGTGACCATTGGTCGGTGTGGACTCGGTGGACCACGCTGTATCTCAGAATTAAACTAGCGGGAGAGTCTAGGACTAGAGGGTGCAGCCTCAGACTAAAAGGGTACAGAGAAGATTTAGGGTTAGCCATTTTAAGAAATTGTCATGCAACACACAAGTAGTGAAGAGTTTCATTCTGTAGAATATAAGTGCCTTACAATTGAATTACATTGATATTGCTTTGATATCTATTTTACGTTGCATTTGGGAAATGTCAACTCCCTCTCCGCAGTGGGAAACAGGTGCAAAGGGAGGTTAAAATCCAAAACACAAATTATCTTTCTGGGAACACCTCGACATATTTCCATTGGATGGAGATTTTTTTTTTTACAAATCGATTAAATTTAAAAATTCCGAAATAGTGTTTTGGAAATATTTCCGTCGATGTCGGGTTTTTAATAAACCTCCAAGTTTATGTAAAATTGGTAGGATTGTAATGTCATGAGGTTAATGAAGTAAAAGGAACAGTCCCTTGCTAGCAATTTACAGCATTAATTATGGTACAGGAGTGAGTGTTAAGGTGCAGTGTCCACTGAGCCATGCAGGACAACATTGATTTAATGAGAATTTCCTTTGAAACAATTGACCCCAAACAAATTTGTGATGTGTTCTGTAAGAAATTCATAGGGCGAGACAAATGAGCCAGACAAGCTGCTCTGAAATCAACTCGATCTTTCTGAAATTATAAAGTATGCTGGAAACATATAGAGTCAGAGAGACATGCAGCACAGGAACAGTCCCTTCCTCCCAACATGTCCATGCCAACCAAGACGCCCCATCCATGCTAGTCCTACCCGCCCACGTTTGACCACATCCCTCCAAACCTCTCCCCCACATGTCCCTGTCCAAATGTCATTTTAATGTCTTTTCTTTGAAAGCAGGCAGCATTCTATGGAGGGAAACAGAATTAGCAGCTCAGGTCAATGATCCCCTATCTATACAATAGCAGTCAACTAGGCTATGCCATTACATTCATGGTGGTAATGCAGATATCCAGACTCTATTGCCTTACAAGTGAAAATAAATCATTTTAGGTTCTTGATTGTAATCAATGGGTTCATGAGCAAGATTCCCATCTTTATGATTTGGGCAAGAGTTGAGTATGAATGGCTGCATGTTTTATTGAAACTTTAACCCAGGATATCTTAGTTTAGTTTTAGAGATACAGGGAATCAGACCCTTCGGCTCACAGAGTCCAGGCCGACCAGCGATCCCCGCACTGGTGACAATTTTACATTTACACCAAGCCAATTAACCTACATACCTGTACGCTTTTGGAGTGTGGGAGGAAACCGAAGATCTCGGAGAAAACCCACGCGGTCAGAGTCATGTGGAGAACATACAAACTCCGTACAGACAGCACCCGTAGTCGGGATCGAGCCTATGTCTCTGGCGCTGTAAGCGCAGTAAGGCAGCAAGTGGACCTCTGCGCCACCGTGCCACCCTAGTGAACAGAGAGTTGTCAACTAAATAGCTCACTCAATCCTGGTGTACAGGTGTAGAATGCATCCTTGGATGAGACGGTGAAACCAAGGCATTGGAGTTACAGCCTAGAAGATCATTTAGTTTAGTATACTTTAGAGATACAGAGTGGAAACAGGGCCTTCAGCCCACCAAGTCCACACCGACCAGCAATTCCCACACATCAACGCTATCCTACACACAGTATTGACAATTTACATATATACCAAGCCAATTAACCTACAAATCTGTACGTGTTTGGAGTGTGGGAGGAAACCGAAGATCTTGGAAAAAAACCCATGTAGGTCACGGGGAGAACGTACAAACTCCGTACAGACAGCACCCGGAGTCGGGATCGAACCCGGGTCTCCGGCACTGCAAGCGCTGTTATGCCCCTGTCCCACTTGGGAAACCTGAAGGGAAACCTGAACGGAAACCTCTGGAGACTTTGCGCCCCACCCTTTGGATTCCGTGCGGTTCCCGGAGGTTGCAGATGGTTGCCTGAGGTTGCAGGTAGTGGAAGCAGGTAGGGAGACTGACAAAAACCTTCGGGAACCTCCGGGAACCGCACGGAAACCTTGGGTGGGGCGCAAAGTCTCCAAAGGTGGAGGTTCAGGTTTCCTAAGTGGGACAGGGGCATGTAAACATAAGTTCAAACGTCTATCAGGTGTACTGATGCTTTTAGTGATCACAACTGTAGACTTTAAATGGGAGTGGCATGAATGGTTATTGAGATTTGTCTCTTTGCAGGTAATCACCCAAGCAAGTGGAAATGGAGACCATCATACCATCCACACGCAACCCGTTGGCAAAGAGTTTGATCGAGTTGACGACTTTTTCATTTCTCCAACCAATCTCATCATCAATCACATTAGGTACAATGACATTGTCACTTGTTTTTCCTCTAAGGCAAAGGTCTTTGTATTGGTGGAGGGGAACTTGTGTCTCTGTCCAAAGGAAGGACTGGGTTGGAAGGGATTGTCCATCCATGGTAAAAGGTGGGACTAGGTAAAGGAAAGCCAAAGTGGTGGAAGGGCGCCCCAAGTGTCAAGGATGATGATGGGAAGGGGAAAGGTGGTCAAGGTTGAAAGAAATAGGTTCAGTGAGGATGGAAAGGTGGTTCTCCCTGGACTGTCCTGCTCATGGAACTTGGGCAGAAGACGAAGGAAGGAGGGAAGACCGCCAGAGGAAATGAGGTCCATTTGGGGTGGCCCAGTAGTAGAGTTGCTGCCTCACCAGCGCCAGAGATCCAGGTTTGTTCCTGACCTTGGGTGCTGTCTGGGTGGAGTTTACAGTACTCCCTGTGACCACGTGGGTTTGCTCCGGGTGCTCCTGTTTACCCCAAACTCCCAAAGACGTGAGGGTTTGTAGGTTAATTGCCCCTAAAGTGTAAGTAGGGGGATGAGAACATTAAAAAGAGAGATAAAGTGCTGGAATAACTCAACGGATCATATGTGAACAGGTTAGCATGGAGTTGATGGACTGAAAGGCCTGTTTCCATGCTGTATCTCTAAACATTACACTGAACTAAATCAGAACGGCATGTAAATAATTTAATAATCAGGAATAACCCCAACCTCAACCCCAACCCCAACCCCAAATTCAAGATGGCGGAGCTGGCTTAACAGCTGCGGTCCGTCTGGTTTTTTTTCTTTCGTTTTGTTCCTTGTCATGTTTTAGTTAATTTTGTTTTATTAAGTTGTGTATGTGTGTGGGTGGGGTGGGAGAAACATGCTTTGGTCTCTTCCTTCGGGGGGATGCGACTTTTTCTTCGGTCATATTCCCCGTCCCCGTCTCCGTCTGCGCCGAGGCCTAATGGCGGAGCTGGCGGCATCGGAGCTGTAGCAGCGGCAGCAGCGGCGGAGACCCGACTCGGCCCCGAAGCTGTGGCGGCGGCAGCAGCAACGGAGACCCGACTCGGCCCCGGAGCTGTGTTGGAGGCAGCGACCACCCGCGGAGTTTGAACCTTCGCCTCAGCGCAGAGGGAGAACAAGGAGGGAAGAGACAGAGACTTTAAGATTTTGCCTTCCACCACAGTGAGGATTTGTTTGGTGAACTCACTGTGGTGGATGTTAAATTTGTGTTGATTGTGTGTTTTTGTCATTTTTTAAATTATATGTATGACTGCAGGGAAACAAAATTTCGTTCAGACCGAAAGGTCTGAATGACAATAAAGGAATCTAATTTTTTTTTTAAAAACCTGTTGGTACACTGAAAAGATTACCAATATAACATCATTAATTGTGGATGCCTGCAAAATACTGCTGTAGAATTCTGTTGCCAAGTTACTCTGTTGGTTCTAAATCTTAATTGAAAGTCTATCACCCACTCCTGGTAACTTCCAACTGATACAAAATACCTTTTTCATTATTTTGTTAATATCTGTATTTAGTCCAGCAAGCAGAGTGATATTGAATAATAGAATTATACACGGCCCAATTCTACACGGCCATCGTAGAGTCTGTTCACACCTTCTCCATCATGGTCTGGTTTGGCTCAGCCACCAAGCACGACACCTGGAGGCTGCAGCGAATCGTCCGATTAGCAGAGAAGGTTATCGGCTGCAACCTTCCCTCCATTGATGAACTGTACACTGCAAGGGCCAGGAAGCGAGCGGGCAAGATCATCTCTGACCCCTCTCACCCTGGCCACAAACTCTTTGAATCACTTCCCTCTGGAAGGCAACTCCGGACTGTCAAAGCTGCCACAGCCAGACATGAAAACTGTTTTTATCCACGAGTAGTTGCTCTACTCAACAGCCAAAAATCTGTAGCCTCCCTTTGATCTGGTATTTGGTTGGTTCACATGATTGATCAATGGTGTTTTAATCATTAATGTTTTATTTTTATTAATGGTGGAGAGCAGCAAACAATGCAACACATCATTGAAGCATGCCCTCAACAAAGACTCAAAGGAGGACTTGTCACCCTTCATACAGCAAATCAAGAGGCAACTGCTTGGCTAAAGGACTTTGCATTCGCTAAATTAAAAAATTATGAATGTTTAGTGTTTTCTGAGTCATTCGTAACTGTCACTGTACGTCATGTTGTTACTTATGGGCGGAGCACCAAGGCAAATTCCTTGTATGTGAATACTTGGCCAATAAACTTACTTACTTAGTTACCATTATAAGGAATTACATGGAATATATGGAAAACCTTTTTGTCATTGATAATTGTCCTTAAAAGACTTCAGATATATGGTAAATAATCTTTGTTTTACATAAAAGGGAAAGCAGTGAATGTTTTCTCGCTCCTCTTTTATAACTTATGAAGAACATGGAATCTCTTGAGTAACACAATTTTCCATGTTCCCTCCAAAAGCCATAGACCTAACAGACAGAAGCCAAAGCAATCAGCAAACTAGATTTTAGACTTTAGAGATACAGCGTGGAAACAGGGTGGAGTCTGCGCCGAGCAGCGATCACCCCGTACACTAGCACTATCCTACACACTAGAGACAATTTACAATTTACAGAAGCCAATGAACCTACAACCCTGCGCGTGCAGTGGGAAACCAGAGCACCCAGAGAAAACCCACGTGGTCACGGGGAGAATGTACAATCTCCGTACAGGCAGCACCTGTAGTCGGGATGGAACCCAGGTCCCTATTGAGACGTGTCAGTGTATTTTCCTTAGGGACTGGGCTAATGGAGGTTTCCTTGATCCAGACTGTAATGCCCCTGTCCCACTTAGGAAACCTGAACGGAAACCTCTGGAGACTTTGCGCCCCACCCAAGGTTTCCGTGCGGTTCCCGGAGGTTTTTGTCAGTCTCCCTACCTGCTTCCACTACCTGCAACCACCTGCAACCTCCAGGAACTGCACGGAAACCTTGGGTGGGGCGCAAAGTCTCCAGAGGTTTCCGTTCAGGTTTCCTAAGTGGGACAGGGGCATAAGCTGTTTACAAGGACGAGGGCAGTTTATTGGTGCACGATTTCAGAACCTGGCCCTATAAAGCAGCAACTTCGCTACTGTGCTGCCCCAACTATAAGGTAGTCTTTCTGTTTTCCCAATAAGAAGATTTCCTGGAGGATTAATCACCAATGTTTTCTGTCTAGGTTTGGCTTTATTCTTCATGGCTCGAACGCAGCACTGCACAAGATTGATCTGGAGACCGTGGCCCACATTAAAACCATCAGCCTCAAGAACTACAGCTGCATCCCGGACGCAATGGCCTACACTCACCTGGGTGGCTATTACTTTATCCACTGTCAGAGAAATGGCTCGAGTCCGCCCCAGTCACAGCTCATCGTTGACAGCGTCACTGATTCCGTAATAGGATACAACGGTAAAGTGTCAGGTACTCCGTACATCTCGCCAGACGGCAGCTACCTAGTCAGCACAGATGATTACCATGGGCTAATTACAGTCCAGTCTCTCACCTTCCGGGGCGAGATCACGCCAGCGTTTGAAATCGCCACAAACCTGCGCGTGGTTGATGTGACCTTTCAGCCGTCGTTCACGGAAGCCAACGAGTATTACATCTACGCCAGTTCCAGCGTTCAAACAGACCTCCTGTTCATCGAGCTCTCCACGGGGAACGTGAAATTCATCAAGGGCGTGAAAGTTCCCATCGAGCCCAAGGACTGGTGGTGGAACGGCAACAACCGGGCGATAGTCAGCAGTGGTCTATTTGGACAGTACCTGATCACTCCCTCCAATGAGTCCCTGTTCATCGTAGGGGCACGGCAAAACACATTGAACTGCGAGATATCCAAGATAACACGAGGCAACACAATTGTGTGGGTGGAGGAAGCATGAAAAGCCACTGAGCGGAGTTTAACTTCATCCAATGACCTTTTACACTGCTTATGAGACAACTGTACAGTAAACATCTTCATTTTCTACACTGAAAGGCAATCTTACTGTACACAACAACTTTGCTGACGTTAGTGTTTTGAATATTGTGAGCATTAGATTGCAACTTTCAGTTGCATTATTAAACCTTTGATTGTGAACCATTTTCATTTTTTTAAATCATTCATTGTCTATCCCATTTCTGCAGAAAAAGATATATATTTTCTATAACTTTTCACTGTGGACTGTCATAAATGTATTCTAACAAGCGCTCCAGGACATTTCCTTTCCCCTCACCTCCATCTGTGTGGCCACAATAACTTTTACTTTGGAATCAGTCTCTCTGTTCCATCTTTTTTTAATTCGGGTGCGATGATAAATCACAGTCCTCAAAAGGATCACAAAGCAAAAACAATAAAGATACTCGTTGATTGAAATTATTCAGCTAATTGTTGTTTAAGTGCTTCGTTTTTTTTCCCCTCCAGTTTTGCGACTCCTTTATTAAATTTATCAAGATCTACGATATAAATTCTAAAAAAAGGATGGATTTGATTCTGCTGTCCCAGTGTGCTTTCTTAAAGCAGAACAGGTAGTGCCAGGTCAGAAACTGGGGTCAGGGATTATGGGGAGAAGGCAGGAGAATGGGGTTGGGAGGGAGAGATAATAATAATAATAATAATCTTATTTATATAGCACATTTTCAGTCAACTTGCATTGACCCCAAAGTGCTTCACATAATTACATTACATTTACACACAGGCAAAGGTGGGTGAAGTGTCTTGCCCCAAGGACACAACGACAGTATGCACTACAAGCGGGATTCAAACCGGCTACCTTCCGGTCGCCAGCCGAACACTTAGCCCATTGCGCCATCTGTCGTCCCAATAGATCAGCCATGATTGTCTGAGTAGACCAGTTGGACCGAATGGCCTAATTCTGCTCCTATCACTTACGACCTTATGAGGAAGATAAGTTCACTGTGTCATTGATGTGTTAGTTCTTGGTTTCTTGGTCCTCCAAAATATTCCAAATGGAATTTAAACTGGAGGTGGTGAAGGGAGGGTTTAAGCCAGAAAGGGATATTGGGAAGAAAGAGCTACTTTAAATTTAGTTGCATCTGGTTGGGTAACTATAGTTGGGTGGAGATTATTCCATGCTTTAATTGTGCGGGGGAAGAACGAATTGCTGTACACATCTGTCTTTGTAGCTGGGATCACAAATTGGATCGAATGCCCTCGTCTGCTCCTAATTGGTTTTGGGTTTGGTGTAGGTCTTGTAGTCTATGTCGAGCTGACCATTTAACATTTTGTAAAAACAGGTCAAACGGTGAGCTTCACGTCTGTCTGTCTTGGAGAGGGTTCCACCCCCAGAGTTTGGTGACACTCGCTTCACTCTCATAGGTGTTAGTAACAAATCGAGCTGCCTGTCTTTGGACACGTTTGATGGAAGAAATGTTTTTATTTGTGTATGGGTCCCAAGCTGCAACTGCGTAGTCCAAATGAGGTCTAACGAGGGTGAGGTATAGCTTCTTCTTGTTAACCCTGGTGGTGAATGAGCATTGCACTGCATTGGGTGAAGGGAGGCACAGTGGTTCAAAAGGTGGAGATGTTGCCTCACTGCGCCAGAATCCCCAGTTCAATCCTGACCTTGGATGCTGTCCGTGTGGAGTTTGCATGTTCTCTCTGTGACTGCGCGGGTTTCCTCCCACTTCCCAAAGACGTGCGAGTTTGGCGGCTGATTGGCCTCTGGAAATTGCCCTTTAGTGTGCAGAGAGCGGATGCGAAAATAGGATAGAACTGGTGTGAATGGGTGATCGGTGGTCGGCATGGACTCTGTGGGCTGAAGGGCCTGTTTCCATGCTGTATCTTACAACCAATGAATCAATAACAAAGCATTTACTGCGAGAGTTCCACCATTGTTAAATACAAAATTGATAGGAAGGTTGTTGGATCCAAAAGCACAGTTGCAGTTATGCTGAATGTTGCATCTATAACACAATGAATGTAATGTCCAACAGTGCCCTCTCATGTGAGTACTGACCAATTGGCAATATCAGACTTCCCTCACAACTTTGCAAAGTTCCTTTGCTATTTTCTAGGCAGCCTGGCCTGTCCAAGAGAAACCGAATATCGCTAATCAAATCCAAAGAGATGTCTTGTCTTTCCCTCTCCAAAGACAGAAATTGGATCCATTAGCTCTAGGTTTCCATGCGCAGAGAGTCGTGGAGCTGTACCGTGCTGACACAGGCCCACTTGTCCATGCCAACCAAGATCCCATTTTGACTTTAATTTACACTTTAGAGATGCAGGGTGGAAACAGGACCTTCGACCCAGGGTGCCCGCTCCGACCAACGCTCACCCCATACTCCAGCACTATCCTACACACTAGGGACAACTTACAATTCCAAGAAGCCAATCAACCTGCAAACCTGCACGTCATTGGAGTGTCGGAGGAACCGGGAGCATTCGGAGAAAACCCACGCGGGGGTCACAGGGACAACGTACACAGTCAGCGCCCATAGTCAGGATCGAACCCGGGTCTCTAGCGCTGTACGTTCACAGGTACTAGCAGCAGAATTAGGCCATTCGACCCATCAATTCTATTCCGCCATTCAATCACGGCTGATCTAGCCTTCTCAATCCCATTCTCCTGCCTTCTCCCCGTAACCCCTGACACCCGTCCTATTCACAGCGGCAAGTCTGTCTCTGCGCCACTGTGCCGCCCTTGGGCTCATCCAATTTGCGTGCATTCCGTCTATATCCCTCTAAACACTCACACATATCACGTATACAAGCAATAACGAGGTCCAATCCTTTCATGGTCTTTCGGAGTGAGAATGGAGCATTGAGAAATCGAAAAAGTTATTATGTCCAATTCGTGCTGGTGGATTGGAATTTTACAAGTGTTCAGTGAACATTGAATGATGTTACAAGTTACATATAACCATATAACAATTACAGCACGGAAACAGACCATCTCGGCCCTACAAGTCCGTGCCGAACAACTTTTTTCCCTTAGTCCCACCTGCCTGCACTCATACCATAACCCTCCATTCCCTTCTCATCCATATGCCTATCCAATTTATTTTTAAATGATACCAACGAACCTGCCTCCACCACTTCCACTGGAAGCTCATTCCACACCGCTACCACTCTCTGAGTAAAGAAGTTCCCCCTCATGTTACCCCTAAACTTCTGTCCCTTAATTCTGAAGTCATGTCCTCTTGTTTGAATCTTCCCTATTCTCAAAGGGAAAAGCTTGTCCACATCAACTCTGTCTATCCCTCTCATCATTTTAAAGACCTCTATCAAGTCCCCCCTTAACCTTCTGCGCTCCAGAGAATAAAGACCTAACTTATTCAACCTATCTCTGTAACTTAGTTGTTCAAACCCAGGCAACATTCTAGTAAATCTTCTCTGTACTCTCTCTATTTTGTTGACATCCTTCCAATAATTGGGCGACCAAAATTGTACACCATACTCCAGATTTGGTCTCACCAATGCCTTGTACAATTTAACATTACATTCCAGCTTCTATGTATAAACATTGTTTCCCCCCCTTGCACACATAAATCAGAGCTTTTGGATGCAACATACAATCTTTATACAATGTTGAGTACAACATGCTACTTGGTTGAAGTTAGACACAAAACGCTGGAGTAACTCAGCGGGACAGGCGGCATCACTGGAGAGAAGGAATGGGTGACGTTTCGGGTCGAGGTCCTTCTTCAGACTGAAAGACACGGGAAAGGGAAACGAGAGATCTCGACAATGATACAGAGAGATGTAGAACAAATGAATGAAAGATATGCAAAACGTAACGATGATAAAGGAAACAGGCCATTGTTAGCTGTAGCTAGATGAGAACAAAAGCTGCTGCAACTTGGTTGCCTTTACATCTACTTATTGTTGACACTACGAGCTCTGGCTGGGCTATTTCAGAACCAGTGAGCTGCAACAAAATTAAACCATAGAAACATAGAAAATAGGTGCAGGAGTAGGCCATTCGGCCCTTCGAGCCTGCACCGCCATTCAATATGATCATGGCTGATCATCCAACTCAGTACCTTGTACCTGCCTTCTCTCCATACCCCTGATCCCTTTAGCCACAAGGGCTACAACTAACTCCCTCTTAAATATAGCCAATGAACTGGCCTCAACTACCTTCTGTGGCAGAGAATTCCAGAGATTCACCACTCTCTGTGTGAAAAATGTTTTTCTCATCTTGGCCCTAAAAGACTTCCCTCTGAATCCTTAAACTGTGACCCCTAGTTCTGGACTTCCCCAACATCGGGAATAATCTTCCTGCATCTAGCCTGTCCAACCCCTTAAGAATTTTGTAAGTTTCTATTAGATCCACCCCTCAATCTTCTGAATTCTAGCGAGCACAAGCCGAGTCTATCCAGTCTTTCTTCATATGAAAGTCAAGCCATCCCAGGAATCAGTCTGGTGAACCTTCTCTGTCCTCCCTCTATGGCAAGAATGTCTTTCCTCAACAAGAATGTCTTTCCTCAGATGCCCCAGTAGGAGACACAGCTAGCAGCATTCGTGGGGCGGCATGGTGGTGCAGCGGGGAGAGTTGCTGCCTTACAGCACCAGAGACCTGGGTTAAATCCTGTCTAGGGGTGCTGACTTTATGGAGTTTGCACGTTCTCCCAGAAACCACCAGGGTTTTCTCCATTTTCTTGCTACACTCCAAAGATGTACAGGTTCGTAAGTTATTCGGCTTCGGTAGAAATTGTAAATTGTACCTAGTGTGTGGGATAGTGTTAGTGCATGGGGAGATCGGTGCAGATTCAGTGGGCTGATTGGCCTGTTTCCACACTGTATCTCTAAAATCTAAAGCCCAAGTCTAAAGAGAGGGGCAAGAGTTAACAGGAATCTGAAGGGCCACAGTTTCATTCAACGGAAAGTGGGTGTATTGAATGAGCTACCAGAGGAGGTAGTTGAGGCAGATACTATACAACAGCATTGCGTACAGTTTTGGTCTCCAAATCTGAGGAAGGACATTATTGCCATAGAGGGAGTGCAGAGAAGGTTCACCAGACTGATTCCTGGGGTGTCAGGACTGTCTTATGAAGAAAGACTGGATAGACTTAGTTTATACTCTCTAGAATTTAGGAGATTGAGAGGGGATCTTATAGAAACTTACAAAATTCTTCAGGGGTTGGACAGGCTAGATGCAGGACGATTGTTCCCGATGTTGGGGAAGTCCAGGACAAGGGGTCACAGCTTAAGGATAAGGGGGAAATCCTTTAAAACCGAGATCAGAAGAACTTTTTTCACACAGAGAGTGGTGAATCTCTGGAACTCTCTGCCACAGAGGGTAGTTGAGGCCAGTTCATTGGCTATATTTAAGAGGGAGTTAGATGTGGCCCTTGTGGCTAAGGGGATCAGAGGGTATGGAGAGAAGGCAGGTACGGGATACTGAGTTGGATGATTAGCCATGATCATATTGAATGGCAGTGCAGGCTCGAAGGGCCGAATGGCCTACTCCTGCACCTAATTTCTATGTTTCTATGTTTCTATTTCAAAGGATACTTGGACAGGTACAGAGATAGGAAAGGTTTCGATGGATAATATGGGCCTGGCTAGCTCAGTCAGCAGAACATGAAACTCTTAATCTCAGGGTTGTGAGTTCGAGCCCCAACATGGGTAACACTCTCTGCTGACGAGTGCAGGAAGTTCACTGTGCAATGCATATGCGACAATAAAGAACAATAGACACATAGATACATAGACAATCGGTGCAGGGAGTAGGCCATTTAGCCCTTCAAGCCATCACTGCCATTCAATGTGATCATGGCTGATCATCCACAATCAGTACCCCGTTCCTGCCTTCTCCCCATACCCCGCTAGCCCTAAGAGCTCTATCTAACTCTCTCTTGAATACATCCAGCGAATCAGCCTCCATTACCTTCTTAGGCAGAGAATTCCACAAATTCACAACTCTCTGCATGATAAAGTTTTTCCTCATCTCAGTTCTAAATGGCCTACCCCTTATACTTAAACTGTGGCCCCTGGTTCTGGACTCCCCCAATATCGGGAACATGTTTCCTGCATCTAGCCTTAATAATCTTATATGTTTCTATAAGATAACGTCTCATCCTGCTAAACTCCAGTGAATACAAACCCAGTGGCTCCATTCTTTCATCATATGACAGTCCCCCCGTCCCGGGAATTAACCTGGTGAACCTACGCTGCACTCCATCAATAGCAAGAATATCCTTCCTCAAATTCAGCCATTGAAACGCAAGCAAATGGAATTAGTTTAGATGGTGCATTTTGGTCGGCACGGACGATTTTGACCAAAGACCTGTTTGCAAGCTATCTGATTGAATAATTATATTGTTATCAATAATATATATATATAGTCACATCTATAAGAACACAAACAAATATTTTCTGACCTAAGCTTAAGAGTGCCATGATCTCCAATGAAGAGTGCTTGTTGCTACCCCTTTCCCAAGCCATCAGTATTGAGTGAGTGTATTGATTGGTTTACTATAGCGCTGTAGATTAGAGTGCAAAATAAACCTTGTGATACACATTAAAGATGGATGGCAGCCTCCCGCAGTCCATTATATATATTGATTGAGCTCAGGCAGTGAGCAAATATAATGAGCCAAATATCCACAACAGTTTTGGAGCTGTTGAAGTATGAACACAACACAACTGAACAGCAACGCTTTAAAGCACATTGTCAGCTTAGTGGGAGAACTGGGTTTTGGGAATTTGAGTTATTATAACCTCTGAAATAAACATCGGCAGGGACACAGTGATCATTTACTAACCAACAGAACAACACTGAACTGTCAATGTAGTGTTTGATGTCCATTCCTTTGTTCCCCTGTTCCCCGTAGCAAATCTTCCCTCACCTTTTCCCCATCGTGCCCTGAAGCCTAAAAAAAACCCTTTGGTTTAGTTATTAGTTCAAGGATAAAGCACGGAAGAGTCCACGCCGACCTGCGATCACCCGTACACTAGTTCAATCCTACACGCTAACAGAGACAAAGCAGGGTGGAACAATTTGCTGCTTTTATTAGACAAAAATGACTCATTAAAAAACTTCTCACTATGAGATACATTCGTCCACAGTGTGCAAGATGATTTTCAAAGTTACTCTCCAAGAGCGGAGAGGCTAATAGGACCCTATTAAAAACTACTTGCATCAATGTTGTTTGTTTTAATGACATTTTCTCACCATCATTTTCTCTAGTCTAAGTTTCTATCCATGATCCATCCACTTTGTAGTTGAATCTATATACAGTATGTATTTATATTTTCAGCTGGTTTGGGTTTTCTGACATCAGTGTCCTGTTTCCGTACATTATCAATACTCTATATAGTGTGGATGGAACTGCAGATGCTGGTTTAAATCAAAGATAGATACAAAATGCTGGAGTAACTCAGCGAGGCAGGCAGCATCTCTGGAGAGAAGGAATGGGTGACGTTTCGGGTCGAGACCCTTCTTCAGACTAGGGGTCTACACTAGTCTGAAGAAGGGTCTCGATCCGAAACGTTACCCATTCCTTCCCTCCAGAGATGCTGCCTGTCCCGCTGAGTTACTCCAGCATTTTGTGTCGATATATACTCGACAGTTAGTTTGCATTGAGGTAATGGATGTAAAACACAACTAGAACTTAAACGATTCATTTTTAAATAGGTCCTTAATGAGAACCATAACTCTAACAAAAATACATATATTGTGCTTATTAACTGTAAACCACAATTCATGTTCACAAGCCCAAAGGGAATGTGGTGTGTTTAACTATTTACACCCACTCTGGAAAATGTAAATAGGTAAAATAAATGTAACATAAAAATGAAACTTTGGAAAGAAAAAATAGAAGTTAAAATGCATTGTTAAACTCATTCCTGAAAACCAACAGTTTGTTCATGTGTCTGGGTGTGTTGGGACCACGTTATATTATAAAGCCCTTTCTTAGACAGTGGGATTGGAATTTAAAAAAAAAAATGTTTTACAAATACTTTTATTCAGGAAACAAAAACAAAATTTTTTATTAACACAATCAAGGGCCGCCTATATTGGCAGTTTACAAACAAACAGTCATCAAATTAATATTTCGCCAACTTTATCAATAATACGCTTGGACTCCCGCAGCGACCAGCGACCAGCGTTCACGGAAGGCCTCCAGAGTCCCCGTGTTCGGAGTGGTATAGAGAAATAAAATTAATTTGATTGGCACTTTTGTCCTTCACAATCCTCTCTTTTTTTTAAAAACTTATTTGGGACGGAAAGCCATTTAAAATTAAATAGGAAAGGTGTTTCATTCATTTTCTTTCGTAATTACAGCTTATAATCACAGTAAAAATAACAACTTGGCAGGGTTTTATTTAATAGTTCAAATATAATGTCTCTGTGTAAGCTGACCTGCATATTTTATGCGCAGCTAGATGTATTCATACCTCGACAAAAACCTGGACCCACTGCAGTTCGCTTACCGTCACAACAGATCAAGATGCGATCTCGCTGGCTCTCCACTCCGCTCTGGACCACTTGGACAACAAAACCTCATATGTCAGGCGGTTATTCATTGACTAAAGCTCGGCATTTAATACAATTTTCCGTTCCAAACTGGTTACCAAACTCGTAGAACTGGGTCTCTGCGCATCCCTCTGCAATTGGATCCTCGACTTCCTCATCCACAGACCACAGACTGTTCGTATTGGTGGAAATGTGTCAGCCTCGATAACAATCAGCACGGGAGCACCTCAAGGCTGCGTGCTCAGCCCCCTGCTGTACTCACTCTATACTCATGACTGCGTAGCCGGTCATAGTGCAAACTCCACCATCAAGTTCGCTGACGATACCACTGTTGTGGGACGTACCCCTGATGGAGACGAGTCAGAGTATAGAAGTGAGGTCGACCGACTGACCAAATGGTGCCAGCACAATAACCTGGCCCTCAACACCAGCAAAACCAAGGAACTGATTGCCAAATTTGGAAGGGGTAGGATGGGGACCCACAGTCCCGTTTATATCAACGGGTCAATGGTGGAAAGGGTCAAGAGCTTCGAATTCCTGGGCGTGCACATCTCTGAAGATCTCTCCTGCTCCCAGAACACTGATGCAATTATCAAGAAAGCTCATCAGCGCCTCTACTTCCTGAGAAGATTACGAAGAGTCAGTTTGTCAAGGAGGATTCTCTCTAACTTCTACAGGTGCACAGTAGAGAGCATGCTGATCAGTTGCATCGTGGCTTGGTTCGGCAACCTGAGCACCCTGGAGAGGAAAAGACTGCAAAAAGTTGTAAACACTGCCCAGTCCATCATTGGCTCTGACCTTCCCTTCCATCGAGGGGATCTATCGCAGTCGCTGCCTCAAAAAGGCTGGCAGCATCATCAAGGACCCACACCATCCTGGCCACACACTCATCTCTCCGCTGCTAGAAGGTACAGGAGCCTGAAATCTGGTACATCCAGGTTCAGGAACAGCTTCTTCCCCACAACCATCAGACTATTAAACTCAACTTAAACAAAAATCTGAACTTTAATAGCTTATTGCACTTCATATGCTTATTTATGTGTGTATGTATATATATATATATATATATTCAGTGGCATATGGACACACTGATCTGGGTACAGGAGCCTGAAAACTGTAACGTCCAGGTTCAGGAACAGCTTCTTCCCTGCAACCATTGAGCGATTAAACACTACAATCTCATATAAGCTCTGAACTACATAGACTATTATTATTCATGTGTGGACGGGACGTCGAAGGACGAGAAGCTGAAGCCAAGACGTGGAAGCCAGGATACCGAACGGACACGGTGCCAAAAGGGTACGAAACCGAACGGACACCACGCCGCAAAGACACGGCGCAGAACGGACATGACGTCTCCGAGGACGGAATTTGTCCTAGACTTCGTCAGCGATTGGTCCAGACCCCCGCGTCCATCACATCACTGGCCGGGAGGAGACGGGAGGATGGGGGGGGGGGGGGGAGCTTGAACTTCCGTTTGTAAAATGGTGGCAGTGGCTCCAAGCTGCTGTGATTGCCGCAGGAACAGTGATGTGATGGACGCCACGGGGGTCTGGATCAATCGCTGACCTTTGTCGATCACTGACAAGGTGTCGGATCAATCCCGTCCGATTGAAATTTAGCTATTTCAAAATGTAACAAGGTACAACAATTCTTGCAGCAAATATAGATTTTTTTAAAAGTGTTTCAGTGTTTCATACCTATTTATCATTTCGGCTTCATGTGCGTTTGGCGTCAGATTGTTTTTCGGCATAAAATCTGATGGGGAACAAACATGACATCGAAAAGTCTCTGTGGCAATTGCAGCAGCTTGGAGTCATTGCCACCATTCCATGCATACGCCACTACAGGCAGCTCAGCATTGTTCATTAATGCCCCAGTAAAGGGCTAAATGTATGGAGCTGTATAATATCATAAGGGGAATTGATGGTGTGAATGCACAGAGTCTTTTACCCAAGGTAGGGGGATCACTCAGATGGTGGTGGGTATATGGAAGGAGCTGCCAGAGGAGGTAGTTGAGGCAGGTACTATTACAGCATTTAAAATACATTTGGACAGATGCATGGATAGGATCCATTTCCCTTGAGATGCTGCGTGGCCCATTGAGTTGCTCCAACACGCTGTGTCTATCTTGGACAGGAAAGGTTTTCCAGGATACGGACCCAAGGTGGGCCTAGCGTAGATGGGGCATCTTGGTTGGTGTGTGGTAAAACTGGGCCGTGGGGCCTGCTTCTGTCCTGCATGACTCTAGAACACAGTTATTGAGCCTCCATGGCAGTCTGTTTGCGAATTCCAAGGCTTGCCACATCTGAATGAAGAATTGTTTCCTCATCACCGACCAAAATAGCCTAGTGCTTATTCTGAAGTTATTCCCCTTGTTCCTCAAATCACCATTTAGAGCAAATATCCTCCCAACATCTCGCATTTTAAGCACTCAAGAATTTTGTATATTTCCAGGAGATATCTTCTCATTCTTCTGAACCTTGGAGAGCACTATGTTCTATGAGCTCTGAGTTCCATGAACGCTGTTCTCTATATAGTTGATATAAATATCATAAGGTCATAGGTGATAGGAGCAGAATTAGGCCATTCGGCCCATCAAGTCTACTCCGCCATTCAATCATGGCTGATCTATCTATCTCTCCATCCTAACCCCATTCTCCTGCCTTCTCCCCATAACCTCGGACAATTGTATTAATCAAGAATCTATCCATCTCTGCCTTAAATATATCCACTGACGTGGCCTCCACAGCCTTCCACAGCATGACTGAGCAGCTGACAGCATGGGCAACAGAAAACATAGAAACATAGAAAATAGGTGCAGGAGTAGGCCATTCGGCCCTTCGAATCTCCACCACCATTCAATATGATCATGGCTGATCATCCAACTCAGTATCCTGTACCTGCCTTCTCTCAATACCCTCTGATCCATGTAGCCACAAGGGCCACAGCTAACTCCCTCTTAAATATAGCCAATGAACTGGCCTCAACTACCTTCTGTGGCAGAGAATTCCACAGATTCACCACCCTCTGTGTGAATTTTTTTTTCTCATCTCGGTCCTAAAAGACCTCCCCCTTATCCTTAAACGGTGACCCCTTGTTCTGGACTTCCCCAACATCGGGAACAATCTTCCTGCATCTAGCCTGTCCAACCCCTTAAGAATTTTGTAAGTTTCTATTAGATCCCCCCTCAACCTTCTAAATTCTAGTGAGTACAAGCCAAGTCTATCCAGCCTTTCTTCATATGAAAGTCCTGACATCCCAGGAATCAGTCTGGTGAACCTTCTCTGTACTCCCTCTATGGCAAGAATGTCTTTCCTCAGATTAGGAGACCAAAACTGTACGCAATATTGGAGAGATGAATGCAAAGCCTGCACTGGTGAACTGTGTGAATGAGGGAAGCATGTGAATGTTATGTATGTTCATAAGTTCATAAGATCTAGGAGCAGAATTAGGCCATTTGGCTCATCGGGTCTATTCAAGTCAAGAGTGTTTTATTGTCATATGTCCTGATAGAACAAATAAATTCTTATCAACACCAAAGAATATGTAATCATAGTACACTGTAAACAATATAATAAATGAGAAAGATAAAAAACAGTGTGTGTGTATATATTCATACTCACAAATACATATATATATATACACACGCACACATACGTACACACAAAAAACAAACAATAATAGTGCAGTAATAACAATAATAGTTGAAGAAAGAGCTGCAGATGCTGGAAAAAGCGAAGGCAGACAAAAATGCTGGAGAAACTCAGCGGGTGAGGCAGCATCTATGGATCGAAGGAATAGGCGACGTTTCGGGTCGAGACCCTTCTTCAGATTGTTCAGCCAGAAATAATTCAGTGGGAAAGGTTTAGAGGGATGTGGACTAAATGCGGGAAAATGGGACTAGCTTAAAAGGAGCCTTTTGGCCGGCATGAAGTAGTTGGGCCGAAGGGCCTGTTTCCAGGCTGACCCAAAAGGGAAATTATAGACATCATGACCGAGAATAGAAGTGTTGCATCGTTTCTAAAAGATATACAGCCACAATGTACATCAGATGGAGTCATAGAGCTGTACAATATGGAAACAGGCCCTTCGGCCCAACTTGCCCATTCTAACCAACATGTCCCAGCTACACAAGTCCCACTTGCCTGTATTTAGCCCATATCCCTCTAAACCTGTCCTACTCATGTACCTGTCTAAATCCATGTACCTGTCTAAATCCATGTACCTGTCCAAAGCATTGCGATAGTCCCTGCCTCAACTCCCTCCACCTTTTCACACCAAGGGCGGCTCGTTCCATACACCCACCACCCTTGGTGTGAAAAGGTTTCCCCTCCGATTCTTGTAAAATCTTTCCCCTTTCCCTTAAACCTATGTCCTCTGCGTCTATGAGAGACACAATGTCTGATAGACACAATCAAGGAAATAAATGTGTTTAAGAGGGAACTGCAGATGCTGGAGAATCGAAGGTTACACAAAAAAGCTGGAGAAACTCAGCGGGTGCAGCAGCATCTATGGAGCGAAGGAAATAGGCAACGTTTCGGGCCGAAACCCTTCTTCAGACGTCTGAGGAAGGGTTTCGGCCCGAAACATTGCCTATTTCCTTCGCTCCATAGATGCTGCTGCACCCGCTGAGTTTCTCCAGCTTTTTTGTGTAACCAAGGAAATAAATGAATCATTTTGCTTACTGAACAGATAACCAAGTAATATATCATTGATATGATCTTCCTGCATGAAGGAATAATAATCTTGTGTACAGAATTTATGCCACAAGAACTAATTACATATTATTATCAACATGCATTTATAATTGTGATAAAGTTTCCAACAGTTAATAAGCAAAGATTATTGTGTAGTCATCAAATACGTGTGTGTGGTAGAAATAGATTTCACATTAGAGTCAGTGGAGAAATTGCCAATCGATTTGCATGCTATTACACAATGTGTTTTCCAGATAGGATATATGTGGATACAAACCTGTATCTCTTGTAAGGTCCTTTCAAAGTATTAAAGGGCGATCAAATGTAATCACCTTAGATTCATCAACAGCATGCAGCACTTATGAACTTCCAAGAAGATTAATCAACCCATCGTGTCTGAATGAATATGATCATCAAATTCACCAGAGCAATAAAAGCCTAATAAATATAATAAAAGGGAACTGCAGATGCTGCAGTTCCTCAATGGTGAAACAGGCGGAGGACGATGGCTGACCTTAGTGGAGCGTCACAACGGCTGGGAAGGCGGATGAAGGCTGCAGCAGAAAAGGGTCTCCGGTCGTCTTGGATTCCATGCCACTGGATCCTGACCCAGAACTGTCAAGGACTGTGTGGTGGATGGTACACAAAAAAGCTGGAGGAACTCAGCGGGTGCAGCAGCATCTATGGAGCGAAGGAATTAGGCAACGTTTCGGGCCGAAACCCAAAGGTTTCCTATTTCCTTCGCTCCATAGATGCTGCTGCACCCGCTGAGTTCCTCCAGCTTTTTTGTGTACCTTCGATTATCCAGCATCTACAGTTCCTTCTTGAACACTGTGTGGTGGATGTCCGTGCACCAGTCTCCCCACGTTAAACAAAGTCACGCACTGGCGTCCTCCAACCCTGGAGACACCCATGGTCAGCCTGAGGAAGAAGCTGATTTATACCAACAATAGACACAAAATGCTGGAGGGATATGAACCAAATTCCAGCAAATGGGACTAGTTTAGATGGGCCTCTTGGTCTGCATGGACAAGTTGGTCCGATGGGGGCCTGTTTCCATGCTATAAGACTCTATGATTGGGATCCTTCTTGGGATCACACAGTCTTTAGCCAACAATCAGTCTATCAGGGAACCTTTCTGTCTGAGGCCCTACACACACTGGTGACAAATTACAATTTGTTTTGAACCGAAGCCGATGAACCTACAAACCTGTACGTCTTTGAAGTGTGGGAGGGAACCGAAGGACCTGAAGGAAATCCACACGCAGTCACAGGAAGAACGTACAAACTCCGTACGGACAGTATCTGAGTCAAGATGGAACCCAGGTCTCTGGCGCTATAAGGCAACTCTACCCTGTGCTGCCCCTAAAATTCCCGTGAATGAAACTGCCTCATATCATTGTGACCCTTCCCTCCACCAAACTGGTGTCTATTTTACATATCCCTTTAGACATTAAATAGGAACACATTAAACAGTTTTGTGAGAATGTTTTCATTTGCCAGTTCAGAGACCGGACGCATCCATAGCAGCCATTCGGGAAAGGAGTGGCAAAGGCATCTCTTTGTCTTTAGTCTGATCAAGGCTCTTCCCCTTGATTCCGTGACAAACTTCAATTCTCAACAACATTATACGGCGCTGGATTAAAATCTTCCTTCATAGTTTTGATGGTGAGAGAGATCATGTCTGGGCTTTGCAATTTTTTTAATTTTTATTTTCATACAAAACGCTTTTATTCAGAATAAACAAAAATACAAAGTGGTAACACGATCAAAGAATGCCTATATTAGCATTTTACAAAGTTATCAAATTAAAATATTAACATTTTTATCAACAATACATTCGACCTCCCGCGGTGACCAGCATTCACGGTATGGCCTCCACAGTCCCCGTGGACACTGCGTGTTCCCTCTCCAGGGACATGTGGGCACGGATATAGCCCCGGCAGGTGGCCATCGACTACCCGCTGCAATAGGAGTGGACTCGCCAACAACTTCGCTTCAACCTTAGTCATAGAGTCATGGGGACTGAAAGCGTGGAAACAGGCCCTTCGGCCCAACTTGCCCACATCGGCCAACATGACGCACCCACACTAGTCCCACCTGCCTGCATTTGGCCCATATCCCTCTAAACCTGTCCTATCCATGTACCTGTCTAAATGTTTCTTAAATGTTGTGAAAGTACCTGCCTCAGCTACCTCATCCAGCAGCTCGTTCCATACACCCACCACCCTTTATGTGAAAAAGTTATCCCTCAGGTTCCTATTAAATCTTTCCCCCCTTACCTTAAACCAATGTCCTCTAGTCCTCAATTCCACTACACTGGGCAAGAGACTCTGTGTGCCTACCCGATCTATACCGCCCCCAACCTTCAACACCTCCGCATAGTCCGCATTAACCAACCTGATCTCCCAGTGACTCAGTATTTCAACTCCCCCTCCCATTCTGAATCCAACCTTTCTGTCCTGGGCCTCCTCCATGGCCAGAGTGAGTCCCACTGCAAATTGGAGGAGCAGCACCTCATATTTCGCTTGGGCAGTTTACACCCCAGCGGTATGAGCATTGACTTCCCCAATTTCAGGGGAAGTCCTTGCTTTCTCCCTCCTTCACCTCCCCTTCCCAGCTCTCCCACAGCCCACGGTCTCCGCCTCTTCCTTTCTTCTTCCTGTCCCCCCCCCTCTCCCATCCCCACATCAGTCTGAAGAAGGGTCTCGACCTGAAACGTCGCCTATTCATTTGCTCCGTAGATGCTGCCTCACCTGCTGAGTTTCTCCAGCATTTTTGTCCACCTTCCTTTCATGCAGTCACTCAGTTCTAATCTGTGTCCTCCCCAAGATATCAAAACTGATATCATATCAATTGCCCCCAGGGACATTTCTATTAATTGTATGGACAGAGCCAATGATCGAGCATGCATGGCTACCTGGACCTCGTTGATAGTCCACCACGTCACCAGCTTGCCATTATCATTGCTGTCAGTTTTCTAGCTGATAACCCTGCTGTTAATTGCTGTCGCAGTAGATCACGTTTCTGGTCCTCCCTCTAACAGCAATGTCTAAAACTCACTCAAGTAGTGTCTGCAGACTCTTTAGTGTTGCAGCTCACTAAAGCAAATAATGGAGGTCGAACTATTGACAACAGTAAACTATCATGTAATGGCAGTCTCTAACACAACAGTCTGCATCGACAGTCATACCGCATGGCATTCACACTGTTTAAAAAGGACTATGTATGTACACTGCATCACCAATAAATGTTACATAAGGTATTGCAGTCAAGCATTGAAAGATAGATGTTTCACCCAATACAACCATATGATATTCCCATTTGAAACAGATCACAGAAACATACAGCACGGAAACAGGCCCTTCAGCCCAACTCGTCCATGCCGACCAACAAGCCCCATCTAAGCTAGTCCAATTTGCTTGTGTTTAACCATTCCTATCTACGTCCCTGTCCAAGTGTCATTTTATCTGAATTAAAGGACGTTCTTTGAGGAAAAGGGATGAGGAGAAATGTCTTCAGACAGAGGGTGGTGAATCTGTGGAATTCTTTGCCACAGGAGGCAGTGGAGGCCATCAGTGGATATTTTAAAGGCAGAGATAGATTGATTCTTGATTAGTACAGATGTCAGAGGTTATAGGGAGAAGGCAGGAGAATGGGGTTAGGAGGTAGAGATGGCGGAGATTGAACGGCAGAGTAGACTTGATGGGCCGAATGGCATAATTCTACACCTATTCCTTATGACGTTATAAATGCTGTTATATATAACCTCCTTCAACTACCTCCTCTCTCAGCTCGTTCCATACACCCACCATCCTCTGGATGAAAATGTTGCCCCTCAGGCTCCTATTAATCTTTCCCCTCTCACCTGAAACCAATGTCTTCTGGTTTTTGATTCCCCTGCCCTGGGTAAACGGCTCTGTTCATTCACCCTATCTATTCCCCTCATGATTTGAAGCACCTCTATAAGATCATCCCTAAGTCGCCTGTACTCTAAAGACCGAAGTCCTGGCTTGCCCAACCTCTCTCTATAAACCATGCTCCCGAGTTCCGGCAACATCCTCGTAAAGTCATGAGTAACATATCCGAAGAAATGAATCCAAATAAGATACAAGCTTTCCTGAAATGCCGACATGATGAGTATTTCTGGTTTTATTTCAAATGACCTTTGTTTGCAGTTTGGAGGTAGACAAAAATGCTGGAGAAACTCAGCGAGTGAGGCAACATCTATGGAAGGAAGGAAATAGGCAACGTTTCGGGTCAAGACCCTTCTTCAGACTGATGTGAGGATGGGTGGGGGGGGGCAGGAAGAAGAGAGGAAGAGGCGGAGACATTGGGCTAAGGAAGAGCTGAGAAGGGGAGGGGAAGGATGGAGAAAGCAGGGACTACCTGAAATTAGAGAAGTCAATGTTCATACCATTGGGGTGTAAACTGCCCAAGCGAAATATGAGGTGCTGCTCCGCCAATTTAAGGTGGGCCTCACTCTGGCCATGGCGGAGGCCCAGGACAGAACAGTCGGATTTGGAATGGGGGGGAGGGGGAGTTGAAGTGCTGAGCCACCGGGAGATCAGGTCAGTTATTGTGAACCGAGCGGAGGTGTTGGGCGAAGCGATCGCCAAGCCTACGCTTGGTCTCACCGATGTAGAGCAGCTGACATCTAGAGCAGCAGATGCAATAGATGAGGTTGGAGGAGGTGCAGGTGAACCTCTGTCGCACCTGGGAAGACTGCTTGGGGCCTTGAATTGAGTCAAAGGGGGAGGTAAAGCAACAAGTGTAGCATTTCTTGCGGTTGCAAGGGAAAGTGCCAGGAGAGGGGGTGGTTTGGGTGGGAAGGGACGAATCGACAAGGGAGTTACGGAGGGAGCCGTCTCTGCGGAAAGCAGACAGGGGAGGGGATGGGAAGATGTGGCCAGTGGTGGGATCCCGTTGGAGGTGACGAAAATGTCAGAGGATTATTTGTTGTATGTGACGGCTGGTAGGGTGGAAGGTGAAGACAAGGGGGACTCTCCCCTTGTTACGAGTGGGGGGATGGGGATGGGGAGTGAGAGCAGAGTTACGAGGTATAGAAGTTTGATATAACCATATAACTATATAACAATTACAGCATGGAAACAGGCCATCTCGACCCTTCTAGTCCGTGCCGAACACGTATTCTCCCCTAGTCCCATATACCTGTGCTCAGACCATAACCCTCCATTCCTTTCTCGTCCATATAACTATCCAATTTATTTTTAAATGATAAAAACGAACCTGCCTCCACCACCTTCACTGGAAGCTCATTCCACACCGCCACCACTCTCTGAGTAAAGAAGTTCCCCCTCATGTTACCCCTAAACTTCTGTCCCTTAATTCTCAAGTCATGTCTTATACATTTATACATTTAACTGAATTTTATGGTGAATTAAGCAAGAATTCCATCAGCCCTGAAATCTCTTGACTGTTTTCCAACCTGGATCATGTTAGGAATTAGACACTCTATGATGGCCATTTCCTGTGGACCTCCATAGACCTGTTGAATGGACCTCTTCACATGCCAGTTTCCTGGTGTTAATTTCATGTGAGGAGGAGTCTGTCTAATAGGGATACCCTCTGATGTGACTCTGGAGATCAATATCTCCAGAATCTGGAGAGAAGTCAGAATTATAGGAAAGATATTATCAAGCTTGAAAGGGTTCGGAAAAGATTTACGTGCATGTTGTCAGGACCAGAGGGTGTGAGCTACAGGGAGAGGTAGAGTAGGCTGGGTCTCTATTCCATGGAGTGTAGGAGTATGAGTGGGAATCTTATAGAAGTATGCAAAATCATGAAAGGAATAGATCGGGTAGATGCACAGAGTCTTTTACCCAGACTAGGGGAATCGAGGACCATAGGACATAGGTTCAAGGTGAAGGGGAAAAGATTAAATAGGAATCAGAGGGGTAATTTTTTCACACAGATGGAGGTGGGTGTATGGAACAAGCTGCCAGAGAAGGTAGTTGATGCCGGGACTATCCTATCATTTAAGAAACAGTTGGACAGGTACATGGATAGGACAGGTTTGGAGGGTTATTGACCAAGCGCAGGCAAGTGGGACTAGTGTAGCTGGGACATGTTGGCCGGTGTGGGTGAGTTGGGCCACACTGTATTAATCATTGGCTCTATGACTCTAAAAGGAGGAATTTCCATTTCCCAAACCTCACAGGACGTTTCCACAGCCACAATGGAATGGATGTCTCAATCATAAGGGTGGCACAGTGGTACAGTGGTAGAGTTGCTGCCTCACAGCGCCAGAGACCCAGGTTCGATCCTGACTACGGGTGTTGACTATGGAAGTTTGCATGTTCGCCCTGTGACCGCATGTGCTTTCCCCGGGTGCTCCACTTTCCTTCCACACACCAAAGGCGTCCACGTTTGTAGGTTAACTAGCCTCTGTAAATTGTCCCTAGGACAGTGCTTGTGCATGGGGTGATTGTTGGTCGGCGTGGACTCAGTGGGCTGAAGGGCCTGTTTCCACGCTGTATCTCTAAACTAAACTAAATGAGACTCAAAACACATTACCTGCATTCATGAAAATTACATAAAATCTCCCACTAATAATTTACGGAATAGGAATACTTTCTTGTCACATGTGACCAGGCACAGTGAGATTCTTTGCTTGTTTACCCAATATGTACCAATAGCAGCCACCTATGGCGCTGACAATGTTACAAAGTTTGCCGGCTCCCTCTTTTGTCCCCCCCTTCCCCCAAAGCAGTTCCCCCAACCTGGGTCCCCATTGTCCTTTGTTTCCCCCCCCCACATATGGTCCATTGCTCTTCTCCCCCTCTCTCACAGCGGTCCTCCACATGCTGGGTCCTCCATTGTCCTTCCCCTCCCGCCCTCACAACGGTCCTCCACGCTCCCCTCGATCGCAGGTCGACCCACGAGGCTTCACTTACAGAACCAAACTGATCCCTTCGACTGGGGAGGAGTGGAGTTGAGCTGAACTACAACTGTTCACCAAGTCTGTAATTTACCCCATCAGATAAAGCATAAACATAAGTTTAATTTGACACCAAATTCACTTTCATATCTTCAGTATTAAAAAAGTTATGGATATTTTCATACTCTGAAATTAGCATCTTGTTTTAGAAATTAGCACCTATTGCTTTTCCATTGACTTAACACAAAATCTGTGATCGAGGACAGTCAAAAGCCCATAACTTTCTTAAAAGTTAAGAGAACTGAAAGAAATGTTCAGTTATTATAGATTGAAGCATTCTGAAACAAATATGAAACAATCTTACTTAGATGACTTGAAATTAAAGCATATAATTAGTTAGTTACCTAATTGTAGCTAATTACAAAATTCAATTACTAGATCTAAACATCTATCAATTTCTTAAGAATAGATTAACATTGTTAAATAGCCTAAGTGTCCAAATAAAATTCACACAAGAATTCACAATATAACATAATTTTTAAATCTCATTGTCATGGATTTATAGGCCAACTGGAAGGAATTTAGTGTTTAATACCTGTAAATTAAAGGCCATTTAAATCATCTTGCGAGTGGGTTTTTCTGGAACGCGATCAATTGGAACGTTGCAGTTGCAGTGAATTTAAACCCATATCGGCAGGAAAAATACTGCCGGTTCCTATGGGGAAAAAAATCACCGTTTCGCAACCTAAAATGTGAATTAAAGTCATCTTAAGGAGCACTTTTATACATACGTTTCATTTACCTGTTCTGTACGTGAAATCCGTCCCCGTTGTCGGCGTTGACGGCTTTAGAAGCTGCTTTTAAAATTACTCCAGCACTGAACTTGTTGGGCGATTTAAAAAAAAAATACACAGAACGGCCGTCGGAAGGATTCTTCAGCAAAAGCTTGCACTCCAACCAAATATAATCCAGGACAAGGTAGGAAAAAACAGGCGTTTTAACCCCCCGCCCCTCCCCCAAAGGCACCAAAATCGCGCACACGGCCAGTGGCAGAATTGCAACGCCGCTGAAGGTAAGTATTGTAACATACCTACAAACTGCTTCCCGCAACTTATGTAAGAAATTATTTTAACAAGTCAAGTCAAGTTTATTTGTCACTACGCATACGAGATGTGCAGTGAAATGAAAAGTGACAATGCCTGCGAATGTGAAAAAAACTACAAAACATTGGTGGTAAAAAAAATTAAAAAATTAAAAGATAAAAAAAATATATATATATGTCAATATGCAAGGGTCTGCACAGTATCAATTAACTGTGTTATTGAACAATCCCAATAGCTAGTCGCAGTGCAAACTGGTGTTTAACATAAGTTAGTTCTGCCATAATCTTGATTAATAGTGAAACACTGGAGGTGCTCAGACTGCATGAAATAACTATTTGTTTACGATGAAATAAACTATATGGAACAACTTTATATTAAATGGTTATCTGGTTATATCCATGTATGAATTGTCAAGACAGACTAAAAATGTTTTTTTTTCTTGACATTCCTAAATACTTTTTTTTTTTCTCCAATCAAGTAAGTGAATGTTACAGCAAATGTAACCAACATTGTCTCTGATGCCGTTGCATAACTTGGTTCTAACAAACAGAGTCAGGAAATGGCCAATAATTTCTGTCTAATTCTGTCATATCATCCCCATATCGTTCACCATGGTGCAGCACAGTGGCACGGCGGTACACTTGCAGCCTCACAGCGCCAGAGACCTGGATTCGATCCTGACTACGGGTGCTGTCTGTGTGGAGTTTGTACGCTCTCCCCGTGAGTTGCATGGGTTTTCTCCGGGGTCTCCAGTTTCTTCCCACACTGCAAAGATGAATTGGCTTGGTATAAGTGTAAATTGTCCCTAATGTGTTAATGCGTGGGGATTGCTGGTCGGCGCGGACTCGATGGGCCGAAGGGCCTGTTTCCGCCCTGGATCTCCAAACTAAACTCAACTAAAACCAATCAGTTTGTGAAGGCTTGATGGCAGAATTTAGACTCAGTATTTACAAGAAACTGTAAATGAAAAAATCTGATGAATTTCATAGTTGAGAATGATGGAATGATTTGCCAGAATGAGCTACATGGAGCATATAAAAGTAGTGCACAGTATTAGCCCCTTTGGCCCACAATATCCGTGCCAAACAAGATGTACGATGTAATGTTTCTTGTCCATTGTATGGCAATTCTGAAACTTGGCTCTCTTGAAGTTAGGTACAAATAAACTTTGAAAGCAAACTCCGTGACACCAATAAAGAATTTCTGACTTGGCTACGCAGTCAAAGACTATGTTTCATTTTGTACCTTTGTCTCTGTGGATTTGGCTGCAAAGCCCTTGAGAAAAGCACCATTACCTACTGTGGGGGGGAAGTGAGTGCCTTGTTAAACCCAGATGGCATGGCTGAGGATGGTCCATGCTATCAGGACAAGGAGCATGAAGCCAGGTTCACTAACTCCAAAGTGATTTCACCTGGAACCTGCTCCAGTCTCCTCCCACATCCCAAAACATGCTGGTCATTAATTGACACTATGAACAGTCCCCAATGTGTAAGTGAGTAGTGGGAAGAGAGTTGATGAGGATATAGGGAGAATAGGGAGAGTGTGGAAACCAGATTCAGGGACAGCTGTAAACTGAACTAGAGTTGCTGCCTCACAACCAGTTTCAGAGACAGCTGTTATCAGGCAACTGAACCACCCTACCACAATGAGAGAGCAGTCCTGAACTACTATCTACCTCAAGGGTGACCCTCGGACTACCTTTGATCAGACTTCAATGGCTTTACCATACACTAAATGTCATTCCCTTTATCACGTATCTGTACACTGTAAATGGCTCGATTGTAATCATGTATTGTCTTTCCGCTGACTGGTTACCATGCAACAAAAGCTTTTCACTGCACGTGACGATTAACTAAACTGAACTGAGAATAAAAATATATAGTATTAATTGTAGGTTTTGCGTAAATGGGTGGCTGATGGTCGATGCAAACTCAGTGGGCCAAAGGACTTGTTTACGTATAGCATCTTTCTATTTCTGCATGACTACAGGCAGCGCAGTGCCCCACAGCGCCAGAGGCCCGGGTTCAGTCCTGACCTCGGGTGCTGCCTGTGTGGAGTTTGCACGTCCTCCCTGTGACCGTGTGGGTTTCCCCCCGGGTGCGTCGGTTTCCTCCCACATCCCAAAGACATGCAGGTTTGTGGGATAATTGGCCCTCTGTAAATTGCCCCTAGTGTGTAGGGAGTGGGTGTGAAGGTTAGACAACTGTGTTAACTGTGATCGATGGTCAGCATGGACTCGGAGAGCCAAAGGGCCTGTTTCTATGCTGTATATTTCAATCAATCAAAACCACAGAGTATGTAATTCTGGTTTAATTTCACATAAAAAAATATCCCTGGTCAGGACTTCTTCCCTGCTGGTGGTGATAACATTGCAGGCCCACTGTGAACAAAGCAGCCAGTTCAGTCCCTCACTTCAAATAAGCAATCTTGAAAGTGGCCTGGAGGCCACTATTCACTATTTATTGACATTACTGCCATCAAATCTCCTGCACCTGAGCCGCCAGTGTTGCCACTGCTGAACAGATCAATGCAGGCAGTGGTCGTGACCAGACCAAAGCATCAGGGAAGACCAGCCAAGAGATACGAGGACTACGAGATGTGTTCACATGTGGGGATGATGCATCATCAATGTAGCGAATGTCGTATCCTAGATGGTGTTGGAATGCTCAGTTCAGTTTAGTTGTGAGATACAGCGCGGAAACAGGCCCTTCGGCCCACCGGGTGCACACTGGCCAGCGATCCCCTCCACACCAACTCTATCTGCACACACTAGGGACAATTTACAAGGTTGCCAAACCCAACTAACCTACAAACCTGAAACAGTCTGAAGAAGGGTTTCGGCCCGAAACGTTGCCTTTTTCCTTCGCTCCATAGACAGAGGGTGGAGGGCGGTGTGGGGGAGTCCAAGAAGAGGGGGGCCCGGTGGAGACGGGAGACGGGGTCATCACTGGGTGGTGAGGTCTACATCCCCTTTATCTCATTTTCACACCTTACACTTCCTTATCTCTATAGGTACACAAAAATGCTGGAGAAACTCAGCGGGCACAGCAGCATCTATGGAGCGAAGGAAATAGGCAACGTTTCGGGACGAAACGTTGCCTATTTCCTTCGCTCCATAGATGCTGCTGCGCCCGCTGAGTTTCTCCAGCATTTTTGTGTACCTTCGATTTTCCAACATCTGCAGTTCCTTCTTAAACACTTAACCTACTAACCTGTAAGGATTTGGAGTGTTGGAGGAAATTGGAGATCCCGGAGAAAACCCACGTGGTCATGGGGAGAACCTGCAAACTCCGTACAGACAGCACCCGTGGTCAGGATTGAACCCTGGGTCTCTGGCGCTGTGAGGCAGCAACTCGAGCTCAGTTTAGTTTATTGTCACGTGTACCGGGGTGCAGTGAAAAGCTTTTGGTGTGTGCCATCCAGTCAGCGGAAAGATAATACATAACCATATAACCATATAACCATATAACAATTACAGCACGGAAACAGGCCATCTCGACCCTTCTAGTCCGTGCCGAACACGTATTCTCCCCTAGTCCCATATACCTGCGTTCAGACCATAACCCTCCATACCTTTCCCGTCCATATAACTATCCAATTTATTTTTAAATGATAAAAACGAACCTGCCTCCACCACCTTCACTGGAAGCTCATTCCACACAGCCACCACTCTCTGAGTAAAGAAGTTCCCCCTCATGTTACCCCTAAACTTCTGTCCCTTAATTCTCAAGTCATGTCCCCTTGTTTGAATCTTCCCTACTCTCAGTGGCAAAAGCTTATCCACGTCAACTCTGTCTATCCCTCTCATCATTTTAAAGACCTCTATCAAGTCCCCCCTTAACCTTCTCAGATTCAGATTCAATTCAATTTTAATTGTCATTGTCAGTGTACAGTACAGAGACAACGAAATGCATTCTGCGCTCCAAAGAATAAAGCCCTAACTTGTTCAACCTTTCTCTGTAACTTTCTCTGTTGCTGAAACCCAGGCAACATTCTAGTAAATCTCCTCTGTACTCTCTCTATTTTGTTGACATCCTTCCTATAATTAGGCGACCAAAATTGTACACCATACTCCAAAATTGGCCTCACCAATGCCTTGTACAATTTTAACATTGATCATCCCAACATGATCGCAATCGAGTGTACAGATACATGATAAGGGAATAATGTTTAGTGCAAGGTAAAGCCAGCAAAGTTCGATCAAGAATAGTCCAAGGTGCAGATCAAACAGTATTGCTGGTTGCCAGGCCATCCGTGATTGATGACAGAGGCGAGCTTCTGCAGGGTGGCATCTTCTGCTGTGCGAACCACCAAAGTACCCAGATGGGAAGGATGAGTGAAATCAATTGCCATGACGTCAAATTCAACGATTACATTTTTGGCAAGGCTGTTGCCGTAGAGACCGACCACCAACATTTGGGTACCATTTTAAACAAGCCGATACATGCTGCTCTGGCACGGCTGCAGAGAATGATGCTGCAGCTCCAGAAGTGTGATGGCTCTCTCCAGGAGCGGATTAAGGCCATTGGTGCCCTAAGCACTGACCAATCTTGGTGCCCCCCCCCTCCTTTCCACACTGACCCAGTCCATTTTAGTTGTTGACATAGAAACATAGAAACATAGAAATTAGGTGCAGGAGTAGGCCATTCGGCCCTTCGAGCCTGCACCGCCATTCAATATGATCATGGCTGATCATCCAACTCAGTATCCCGTACCTGCCTTCTCTCCATACCCCTTGACCTTGTGGTACAGCTGGGAAGATAACCCTAGGGTGCACCATGATCAAGAAACAGAACATTATGATCAATTTGCACAAGTTTTATCAATTTTTTTTTTTTACAAATCTTCTTTTGTTTTTTTTTCTTTTCACCCTTTTCCCAACTTTGTGGTGCCCCCTTTGGCCCTGGTGCCCTAAGCACGTGCTTAGTCTGCTTGATGGTTAATCTGCCCCTGGCTCTCCCACTTACAAGCAGGGTAAACACATGTATCTGGCTGGCATATATAATCCCATGCTCCCAGGAGGTCGAGCGCCCAGCACACATCAAAACCAGACATGGATCAAAGGAGCAATACTGTTTGATCTACACAAGGGTCAACAAAGATGTAGGCAGTAGTTCAGCACCGCTCTCTGGTTGTACTTGGGTGGGAGCAGTGCTGAACTATTATCTACCTCCTTGGTTTACAATATGATGATGCAGATATCCTTTTTGTGTAGGAAGGAACTGCAGATTCTGGTTCAAACCGAAGATAGACACAAAATACTGGAGCTCATCAAATAAAAAGGATCTCTGAATCATCACACAAAGAGCTCGACCCACTCCTTCTCTCCAGAGATGCTGCCCGTCCCGCTGAGTTACTCCAGCTTTTTGTGTCTCTCTTCGGATCTCCTTTTTGTCTGATAAGGGAGGGATGTCGCGGTAACTGACGATTAAATGTACCACGAAGGTAGACAAAAATGCTGGAGAAACTCAGCGGGTGAGGCAGCATCTATGGAGCGAAGGAATAGGTGACGTTTCGGGTTGAGACTCGAGACTGATGTGGGGGTGGGGGTTGGGCGGGAAGAAGAAAGGAAGGGGCGGAGACAATGGGCTGTGGGAGAGCTGGAAGGGGAGGGGAAGGATGGAGAAAGCGAGGACTACCTGAAATTGGAGAAGTCAATGTTCATATCGCTGGGGTGTGAACTGCCCAAGCAAAATATGAGGTGCTGCTCCTCCAATTTGCGGTGGGACTCACTCTGGCCATGGAGGAGGCCCAGGACAGAAAGGTCGGATACGGAATGAGAGGGGGAGTTGAAGTGCTGAGCCACCGGGAGATTGCTGTGAGTCAGAAAGGAGGGAGGACACATGTTGCCAGGATGTAAAGGAATGGAGGGCGAATGAAACATAACGCCTGTGTTCTGCTGTCCTTGGAGCGGGTTTATCCAGGCGAGGATCTGACAACTGTCTCCTCACCTTAAATTAATTCACCAAAATAAATAATTTCCCCACATCCCACCCCACCACCTCCCACGCCAAACCATAAAGGTGCCGAACTGAACTCTGAAGATCCCCGAGTCCTGAAGAAGGGCCCTGACCCGAAACGTCACCTGTTTTTCTCCCGAGATGCTGCCTGAGCTGCTGAGTTACTTTACAAGTTCAACTTCAAGTTCAAATTTATTTGTCACATTCGCCATAAGGTGCAGTGAAATGTAATTTACCATGCAGCGTTACAATGGAAAAAAGGACACATTGCACAACGCAATTCAACACAGACATGAATTCCCCTCCCTGATAGATATTTACACCTCCCGCTGCCTTAGCAGGGCAAAGAATATCATCAAAGACAGCTCCCATCCTGCGTTTGGACTGTTCGACCTGCTGCCCTCTGGAAGGCGCTATAGGTGCATCAAATCCAGGACAAACAGACTCAGGAATAGTTGTTTTCCGAAAATTATAACTACTCTTAATTCAAATTCACACATGCACTGACTTCACAGCCCAACACCTGGACTTCCATCTGTATATATGTATATAGCGCCGCAGAATTGTGCACCTATCCCCCCCCCCCCCCCCCTTCTCCCTTCTGTTTTTGTTTTCTGTTTCTTGTTTTTTGTACTAAATTATATGTATGCACTGAGTACGAGCAGCTTTTAATTTCATTGTACATGTATAGTGACAATAAATGGCATATCATATCATATCATATCACATCCACCACAGCATTCTTCACTGTGGTGCAAGGCAATACCGTTCAGACAGTCACCCTACTGCAGCACTTTGTGTCTGTCCTCATTATTCCACATGGTCTCTGTTTCAGGAGTCGTGATATTTGCCTGCCCGGGTGCCCTGGAAACCCTCAGCAATATCTGGATCTCTGAAAGAGAAGGACTCTCACCAATGGCAACTGAATTTCCTGGATTTCCCCAATAGTCCAGCGGTGGGCCCGAGGTGTCACATTCCTCTCGAACAAACCATTTTACAGGTGGCACAGTGGCGCAGCGGGTATGAACAGAATAAAACTGTGACAAGTGGACAATGCTGTAATCCCCGGTGAGAATTAGACTTTAGACTATAGAGAGTTGCTAGAGTTGCTGCCTATAGAGAGAAGTGTGCACAATTGGTGCTCACAAGGTAGAGAGAAGAAGGAAGATGAACAGAAAAACTGTGACAAGTGGAACAATGCTGTATTCCGGTGAGATTATTTAGACTAAGAGATACAGCGCAGAAGAAGAACAGGCCCGTGGCCCCACCGTGTCCGCGCCGACCAGCGATCACCCCGTGAAATACAGTGCCAGACTCCAGTGTTCAATCCTGGCTACAGGGGCTTGCTTGTCTGTACGGAGTTTATACATTCTAACCCGTGACCTGCACCGGTTTTCTCCGGACGCTCTGGTTTCCTCCCACACTCCAAAGACGTACAGGTTTGCAGGCTAATTGTCTTGGTATATTCGTAAATTGCCGCTAGTGTGTGTAGGATAGTGATAGTGTGCAGAGATCGCTGATGGCACGGACTCGGTGGGCTGAAGGGCCTGTTTCTGTGCAGTGTATCTAAACTAAGCTGGGCTAAGGGAAGATCAGAGGTTGGCCATCAATGAGGGATTCCACCAATCTGCCCACTTTACAATACGAGACGTAAGGATTAAGTGGAGACCCTCGGACTGTCTTTAATCGGACTTTACCTTGCACTAAACGTGATTCTCTTTTTCATGTTTCTGTACACTGTGGATGGCTCGATTGTAATCATGTATAGTCTTTCTGCTGACAAAATAGCGCGCAATAAGATCGTTTCACAGTACCTCAGTACATGGACGTGACAATAAGCTAAACTAGACTAAGGAGCAATGGCAAGAATTTTGCTCAGGGGTAAGATAATGCGATGCAGTATGAAGTTAAAATCATCCAAACTTAACTTTTGTTCAAAAGTGCATTAGCTTTCAGGACAGGAAAGCAGCTAATGAATGAATCATGCTGCCATAAACAATGAATGCAAGTAGTCCAAGTAGTCAATAGATGATCGCATGGTTAGCTTGCTTGCTCACTCATAGTGGATATATCAGTAAGTGGTCTGTTCTGCTTGGCAATACTCTTTCCTACTCTTGCAGATCTAAAAAATCCCATCAGATAATACTCCTGATAGAACCATTTAAAGTGTAGCAATCTCAGTTGCGTTAATATGAAAATAGAGCAGCACAATACTTAACTCTCTGAGGACTCGCATGTACATTATTGCTGTTATTTGGACAGCTACAATGAATCCTTAATGGGGCCAGGATGCCAAAAGCAAAACTCTTAGTTTTTAGTTTTACAGGCACAGCGCGGAAACAGGCCCTTTGGCCCACCGAGTCCGCACCAGCCAGCGATCCCCGCACATTAACGTTATCCTACACGCACTAGGGACTATTTACACTTATACCTAGCTAATCAACCTACAAACCTGTACGTCTTTGGAGTGCGGAAGGAACGTAGGTCACGGGTACAAACTCCGTACAGACAGCACCCGTAGTCAGGATCGAACCCAGGTCTCCGGTGCTGCAAGCGCTGCAAGGCAGCAACTCTACCGCAGCACCATTGTGCTGCCCAAGGTATGAACAGAATAAACTGTGATAAGTGGACAATGCTGTAATCCGGTGAGATTAGACTTTAGACTATAGAGATACAGCGCAGAAACAGGCCCGTTGGCCCACCGTGTCCGCGCCGACCAGCGATCACCCCGTGAAATAATAAAAATGTTAAAAATGAATAACTCACATGCAAAAAATAACCCAAATTACAGAATGCAACCAAAATCTGTTGATAATTCACCGGTTAGTGTTGTGTGGTGTTCAAGAGCTTGGTGGTTGTTGGGAATACGTTATTCTTGATGGTCATGTTTTTCTGACTCCTATGGTCAAAGTGAAATAAGAGCGTGGATAGGGTGGTGTGGGTGACTTTATTACCGCAGACCAGTGATGAATGGTCACTCTGTGTTTTGCTCATGACACCCAGTATCTGCAGTTCCTTGTGTCTTCATTAATAAGACAGGCAATTTACCTGTAGTTTGAGTTTGGGAAGTGAAGCTCGAAGGGGTATCAGTGGAAGAACATTCTTGCAATGGTGCAACAGGCACAAGAGGCAAAATAGTTTGGTTACTTATGCATCTATCTTCTTTGCCATATACACGTTCACAATGTTATAGGAGCAGAATTAGGCCATTCGGCCCATCAGGTCTACACCGCCATTCAATCATGGCCGATCTATCTTTCATAAGGTCATGTTCATAAGTGATAGGAGTAGAATTAGGCCATTTGGCCCATCACATCTACTATGCCATTCAATCATGGTTGATCTATCTCTCCCTCTTAACCCCATTCTCCTGCCCTTTCCCCATAACCCGTTACTAATCAAGAATCTATGAATCTCTGCCTCAGAAATATCCACAGCTGTCTGGTGCAATGAATTCCACAGATTCGCCACCCTTTCCCTCTCAACCCCATTCTCCTGCCTGCTCCCCATAACCCCTGACCCTTGTACTAGCCAAGAATCTTTACTCTCTCCAAATTCCACCAGATGGCGCCGCACAACGGCAGCCTCGCCAACAGTCTGTCTGTTTTTCGTCTTTTTTTGGTGTTATTTTTAGTGCTTTAGTGTTTTAAAATTTTGTGTAAATGTTCTCTGGTTTGTTTGATGTGGGAGAGTGGGGGAGGGGGTCGGGGGAAACTTTTATTTAGTCGCTTACCTTGCCGGAGATGCGATTGTTTTCCGGATCGTATCTCCGGTCGCTCTGCGGCCTAACATCGTGGAGCTGGCGGCCTCGCTCGGGACTGGCTTTGAGCCCCACCGCGCGGGCGTGGACTTACCATCAGAGCCGATCCGTTGCCTGGGCTCCAACTGTGGCCTGCGGACTTCAACATCGCAGAGCTCGCAGTCTCGCAGTTTCGACCAGCCCTGACCCGGGGTAGATTGCCCAGCGCGGGAGAGCTTGACATCCCCCCCCGATGCAGGAGCTTGATCGCCCCAATGCGGAGGGCCCCGCTGCCGGCTACGGGAGCCAAGATCGTCCCGTCAACAGAAGGCTCGAGGCCCCAGGCCACGGGAGAACAAAGGGAAGGGATTGAAGAGATTTCTCTCGCCTTCCATCACAGTGAGGAATATGGAGGAGTCACTGTGGTGGATGTTTATGTTAAAATGCATTTTTTGTGTTCTGTTGCTTTCTAATAATATGACTGTATAGGCAAATGAAATTCCTCGTATGATGCAAAACATACTTGGCGAATAAAATATGATTATGATTATGAATCATGACGGTTCCAATGAAGTATTAATTGCTTTCTCGTTCTCTCTCTCTCCCTCCCTCCATTACTAAATGTCACCAATAACTTTAATTTACAGAGCAGAGATGTCACGCATTCACGTAGCCTCCCACCTTCACCCTCCTAACCACTTCATCCACATGTACACTTATGGAGACCTTTAAATGATTCTTGGTGCCAGGTAATTTACCCCAAACTGCGCAGTTACCTCAGTGAGTTATGTACTTCTTGTCAGGAGAGTCAGGCATTATACGAGGTTCAGTTCACTATAGAGTGCAAGGACAGCAGAAAGTACTGTACGTGACTGGATGTGCAAACAGCAGATTTTCTGGCAACTCGGCCCGAGGACTGCAATATATGTCCCTATTACTGCAGAACACACCATAGAACAGGTACTTTCCCCCACAAGGATGCACGTTCTTAAGACCAGGTTATCTCACACGTACTGTGAATGCCACTTTTTATTACCAGTAAAACTACACTTAAATTTGAAGATTCAAAGCCATAGTAAAGAGATTTAAAGGTGAAAAGAAGGTCAGGTCCTTTCATTGTTTTGTCTCTCAGTTCCATCAAAGTCGAGGGAGAGTGCTATGATTATTAGATGGTGATTCTGCTGGGCAATGCTCCAAATAACAAAACACCAGCCAGGAATGAGCTCAAAAGACTGATTCTGCTTTCATTAATATCTTGCAGTTGTTAACAGGCAGCACTAGGAAATTCCTAACTATTGATCAAAGTTTTAGTTTAGTTTAGTTTAGTTTAGTTTGGAGATACAGCGTGGAAACACCGAGTCCACACTGACCAGCGATCCCCGCACACTAACACTACCTTATGCCCCTGTCCCACTTAGGAAACCTGAATGGAAACCTCCGGAGACTTTGCGCCCCACCCAAGGTTTCCGTGCGGTTCCCGGAGGTTTTTGTCAGCCTCCCTACCTGCTTCCACTACCTGCAACCTCCGGCAACCACCTGCAACCTCCGGGAACCACAGCGAAACCTTGGGTGGGGCAAAAAGTCTCCAGAGGTTTCCGTTCAGGTTTCCTAAGTGGGACAGGGGCATTACACACACTAGGGACAATTTACTGTTATACCAAGCCAATTAACCTACAAGCCTGGAGTGTGGGAGGAAACCAAAGATCTCTAAGAAAAGCCACGCAGGTCACAGGGAGAACATACAAACTCCGTACAGACAGCACCCGTATCCGGGATCGAACCCTGGTCTCTGGCGCTGTAAGTGCTGTAAGGCAGCAACTCTACCGCTGCGCCACAGTGCCGCCCCAAGTGGGTGGTTTATAAACACTGACCGTATATATTTAACAGAGTCAAAACAGATGCATCAGACAGATAATTACTGCTTAATGAAGCTTGATGGAGTGGGAATAAGAGTTGACGTATGCAGCACAGTGGCACAACGGCAGAGCTGCTGTAGAACATGACTACGTCAGAGACTCGGATTCGATCCTGACTACGCTGTCTGTTTGGAGTTTGTACGTTCTCCCTGTGACCATGTGGGTTTTCCCCGGATGCTCAATCCCAAATTTGCGGAGGGCACAAAGCTGGGCGGCAGTGTTGGCTGTGAGGGAGATGCTATAAGGGTGACTTGGATAGGTTGGGTGAGTGGGCAGATGCATGGCAGATACAGTATAATGTGGATAAATGTGAGGTTATCCACTTTGGTGGCAATAACAAGAAGGCAGATTATTATCTGAATGGTGTCACACTAGTAAAAGGGGAGGTGCAACGAGACTTGGGTGTCCTTGTACATCAGTCACTGAAAGTAAACATGCAGGTACGACAGGCAGTGAAGAAAGCTAAATGCATGTTGGCCTTCATAGCGAGGGGATTTGAGTATATAGGCAAGGAGGTCCCACTGCAGTTGTACAGGGCCCTGGTCAGACCACACTTGGAGTATTGTGTGCAGTTTTGGTTTCCTAACTTGAGGAAGAACATTCTTGCTATTGAGGGAGTGCAGCATAGGTTCACCAGGTTAATTCCCGGGATGGCGGGACTGTCATATGATGGATCGACTGGGCTTATAGTCACTGGAATTTAGAAGGACGAGAGGGGATCTCATAGAAACATTAAAAATTCTTGGCATTGGACAGGCTAGAAGCAGGAAAAATGTTCCTCATGTTGGGGGCGTCCAGAACCAGGAGTCACAGATTAGGAATAAGGGGTAGGCCATTTAGGACTGAGATGAGGAAAAACTTTTTCACCCAGAGAGTTGTAAATCTGTGGAATTCACTGCCGCAGAAGACAGTGGAGGCCAATTCACTGGATGTTTTCAAGACAGAGTTAGATAGAGCTCTTAGGGCTAACGGAATCAAGGGATATGGGGAGAAAGCAGGAACGGGGTACTGATTTAGGATGATCAGCCATGATTATATTGAATGGCAGTTAAAATTGTAAATTGTTGCTAGTGTGTAGAATAGTGGTAGTGCATGGGGTGATCACTGATCGCTGATCAGCCGAAGGGCCTGATTCTATGCTGTCTCCATGCCAAAGTTTAAAGTCTAAAGTCTATGGTTTTCAGATCGTAAAGAGGTTAAAACTAAACAGTGTTGTCACAATATTTACTAATGATACAATCACAAGCTGTGATCAGATGGATGATCATGTGATTTCCCTGCCACCAGGATCAGTCTGAACAAAACATTACCTATCAATGTTCTCCAGAGATACTGCCTGGCCTGCTGAAATACTCCAGCACGTTGGGCTTTCTTTCGTAAACCAGCATCTGCAGTTCCTAGTGTCTCCAGCAAATGAAACGGAATGGGTTGAATTGAAAAGTGAATCACGGTACTAATACTACTGGGTATGTTCTTTACAACTTCAATTAGACCAAGGAAGATTAAGGGCAATTTTGCAAGCAATGGCATGTTTCAAAAGCACCAGGCCGGTATCTGTGGGAAATTCCAATTACCTGATCTTAATGGAAAACAGCCAGTACTGATCAATTATGTAACAAAAACATCAAAAATGGTTATGAAGAACTATCGCAATCCAAACATTCCCTCCACAGATGCTGCCTGACCCGTTTGAGTTACTGTAGAACTCTGTGCCTTGCTCAAGATTCCACCACCTTGTGACTCCATCAAAAATAAAGGGAATTTATTCTTAGCTTTACTATTAGAAATAAGTGGAATAATGTTTACTTTAGACTTTGGGAATTCAGCGGGGAAACAGGCCCTTCAGCCCACTGAGTCCATGATGGCCAGCGATCACCCCGTACACTCGTACTATCCTACACACTAGGGGCAATTTACAATTTTTACCGAAGCCAATTATCCTACAAACCTGTACGTCTTTGGAGTGTGGGAGGGACCCGGAGCACCCGGTGAAAATCCACGCAGGTTGGATTTGGACAAATCCAAGAAGAGTGGACAAACTCCACACAGACAGCAGCCGTAGTCAGGATTGAACCCGGGTCTCTGGCGCTGCAAGGCACCAGCTCTACCGCTGCGCCACTGTGCTGCCCCTTGCAGTATTTTCTTGCAGTAATGTTCTTGCAGTATTTATCATAATTCTGTTTTAAGAAGGAACTGCAGATGATGGAAAATGGAAGGTACACAAAAATGCTGGAGAAACTCAGCGGGTGCACTCGCTGAGTTTCTCCAGCATTTTTGTGTACCTTTTATCATAATTCTGTCAGCCTTAGCATTGCGATGGATTATAATTTACAGAAGCCAATTAACCGACCAACCCGCACTATTTATCTTAGAGATAAAATAAGAATAACGGTTCCAAATGCAAGCATGGTCACTTTTGTTAGAGTGAGTTTGCAAAAGTGAACTGGAAAAAAAGCTACTCAAAAGCAAATCTGGCTCAGTGAACCATGAGGGATTTAAGGGAGAGATATAAAAGATAAAGAACAAGACGACCAAATCTAGAGAACTCGCCCATTTAGAGGCGTAGGGGTTAAGATGGAACAAATAAAAAATAAAACCAATATGAGGCCACAAAAGCTTAATACAGCAATAAATCTGGAAAAAAACATGGATCATGTAGGAGTGAAAGCCAAAGGGGATTAAAAAGGCATAAAGAAAAGTAAAATCATCAAATATCTTTGGATTTTATGTATGTAAAGAGCCAGAGCATAACAGTGAGGAGAGCATCCCACGAGTGACCGAGAAGGAGGTGGGCTCGCTTCCTAATAAATATTTGATGACATTTTCCACAAGAGAGGGGGATAATGCCACTGTTGTCGTTTAGGTGCGCAAGTGTGAAATATTCGACAGAATAATTGTAGAGGAGGAAACAACGAGAGGTTTAACATCTTTGGAAATAAATATAGTTGTCAGACTTGTGTGAAATATGTCGCATGTTGTTGCGGGCAGCAGAGGAGGATGTTGTAAAGATCCCAGATCGCATCTAGTTGCTCGAGTGGCCCCAGGAGACTGGAGGCGACTGACTGAGCGGTAGAGTTGCTGCCATACTGCGCCAGAGACCCGGGTTCGATCCTGACCACAGGCGCTGTCTGTGCAGAGTTTATACTTTCTCCCTGTGACCTGTGTGGGTTCTCTCCGAGTGCTGCGGTTTCCTCCCACGCTCCAAAGACGAGCAGGTTTGTAGGTTATTCGGCTTCTGCAAACTGTAAAATTTGTCCCGAGTGTGTGTAGGATAGTGCTAGTGTGCGGGGTGATGGTTGGTCGGCACGGACTCAGTGGGCCTGGATCTCTAATAGTAAAAGAAAGTCTAAATCCACTCTAGCTGTACGAGGAGTTCCAGAAGATTGGAGAACTGCCAATATCATACCAGTCTTTCAAACTGTCCAAAATAAAAATACAGTTAATTATATGTTGATTAGTTTAACTTCAAAGGAACTTAATGTCAGGACTTTCATAGAAACATAGAACATAGAAATTAGGTGCAGGAGTAGGCCATTCGGCCCTTCGAGCCTGCACCGCCATTCAATATGATCATGGCTGATCATCCAACTCAGTATCCCGTACCTGCCTTCTCTCCATACCCCCTGATCCCCTTAGCCACAAGGGCCACATCTAACTCCCTCTTAAATATAGCAATATGAAGAAAGACTGGATAGACTCGGTTTGTACTCGCTAGAATTTAGAAGATTGAGGTGAGTTTCTTATAGAAACTTACAAAATTCTTAAGGGGTTGGACAGGCTAGATTCAGGAAGATTGTTCCCGATGTTGGGGAAGTCCAGAACAAGGGGTCACAGTTTAAGGATAAGGGGGAAATCTTTTAGGCCTGAGATGAGGAAAACATTTTTCACACAGAGAGTGGTGAATCTGTGGAATTCTCTGCCACAGAAGGTAGTTGAGGCCAGTTCATTGGCTATATTTAAGAAGGAGTAAGATGTGGCCCTTGTGGCTAAAGGGATCAGGGGGTTTGGAGAGAAGGCAGGTACAGGATACTGAGTTGGGTGATCAGCCATGATCATATTGAATGGCTCGAAGGGCCGAATGGCCTACTCCTGCACCTATTTACTATGTTTCTATGTTAAAGGGCCTGTCCCACTGCGGCGACCTAATCCGTGAGTTCTGGCGAGTTTGCCCTCGACTCATACTCGCAGCATGGTCGACACGAGGTCCTAGGAGGTCTTTGTAACTCTCCTTCATGCTCGAGAGTGGTCTCCGCGTACTCGAGGCCTCAGCTAGGCCGCGGCATATTTTTTAACATGTTGAAAAATGCCCGCGAGTAAAAAAAGGTCGCCATGGAAAAAATCGATACTTTTTTTACTCATAGGTTTAGTCGTAGTAGGTTGTAGTAGGACGGCATGTTAGTCGTAGGTAATCGAGGGTAGTTGAAGGGAGTCGAATGTAGTCGTAGATAGTCTTCATCATAGTCAAAGGAGATCGAAGGAGGTCGTCTTCACTCTCCACTGTTCAGTGTCCAATTTTCCCGAGGTTAGTCGTAGCTAGTCGAAGCTGGTCTTCAACATGTCGAAGGAGGTCTTCAACATGACATTTTTTTCAAACTCTTCTAAACTCGCCAATTAGGTCGCCCAAGTGGGACAGCCCCTTTAAGCTCTGGAGCTGAACTCACTGGAGAATGAGGGGGGATCTCATTGAAACTTACCGAATAGTGATAGGCCTGGATGGAGTGGATGTGGAGAGGATGTTTGTTTCCACTAGTAGGAGAGTCTAGGACCAGAGGACACAGCCTCAGAATAAAAGGATGTACCTTTGGAAAGCTTATGAAATTATAAGGGATTTAAGATCGGAATTCCAGAATTTAGAGACTTGGTAACTGAAAAGTTAATGTGATAGAAGCAGAATTAGGCATTCGGTCCATTAAGTCTACTCTGCCATTCAATCATGGCTGATCTATCTTTCCCTCTTAACCCCATTCTGCTGCCTACTCCCCATAACCCCAGACACCCGCATCAATCAAGAATCTATCTACCTCTGCCTTGAAAATGTCCATTGACTTGGCCTCCATAGCCTTATGTGGCAATGAATTCCGCAGATTCACCACCCTCTGACGAATGAAATTCCTCTTCTTCCTAAAGGAACATTCTTTAATTCCGAGGCTATGACCTCTGGTCCTAGACTCTCCCACTAGTGGAAACATCCTCTCCACATCCACTCTATCCAGGCCTTTCACTATTCGGTAAGTTTCAATGAGGTTCCCCCTCATCCCGCTAAACTCCAGCAAGTACAGTGTTCAAGAAGGAACTGCAGATGCTGAAAAATTGAAGGTAGACAAAAATGCTGGAGAAACTCAGCGGGTGCGGCAGCATCTATGGAGCGAAGGAAATAGGCAACGTTTCAGGACAAAACCCTTCTTCACACTGAGTGGGGTGGGGGGGAGAAGAAGAAAAGAAGAGGAGTCAGAGGGTTGAGGGAGAGCTGAGAAGGGGAGGAGAGAGCCCTTGCTGTCTGACCCCCCCCCCCATCAATCTGAAGAAGGGTTTCAGCCCAAAACTTTGCCTATTTCCCTCGCTCCATAGATGCTGCCTCACCCGCTGCGTTTCTCCAGCAGTTTTGTCTACCTTCCGGCGAGTACAGGCCCAGTGGAGTCAAACACAAAACAATGAAGCAACTTAGGCCAGAATGGCTCCACTGCTCCTTAATTTTAAACCGCCCACACGAGAAATATGTAAAGCAATGTCTAAATATTCATGACTATTTCATAATCATTTCCGTGTTGATCTTGTTGCTTTTGTCTGCCCGTGAAAGAAAAGTGTATTATGTTATCGGTTCCACTTGATGTTGTAAGCGGCAGACTCAATTGCCCAATAACTTGCACCCATGTCCAAGGCTTTCCCAAACTATTTACCTGACAGCGCCAACAATAAATGCAAGCCACTTAATGCCAAGTCAAAAGGTTTTGTGCCATCAATCGAAAGAGAATTCTTCATTCTTTCATTTGCATTAATCTGGCACATTATTCAATGTCATTTGAAGAGGCAATCTTAATTGAAACGCGGCATAATTGTATTCCAATTTACTCAGCGGCACACGGACCGATTCAGCTCAATTCTCCGCGTTAATACAGCTTGATTTTTCCTCCTTTAAAATGCAGGAGTAAAATTGGCAGGCACGAGCAAACGCAGCAAGCCGACCCTTTTGCCAGCTGACATGTTAAATTAAAATTAAACTTATTGTTTTCATGAACAATGAGTTTAATTTGTTTTAAAGTAGAAAGACTGTATAAATCAGCCGCTTCACATCTGCTGCTTGGGCATAAAACATTCCAATTTGTAACCAGTTTTATTCGAGACATGTCGGCATACATTTGTAGCTTTAATCACTCGGACCAGCTCATCGGGGAAGGGTAATGTTTGTGATGTCCTGAGTTTAGAATACAGAGATACAGCACGGAAACGGCCCTTCGGCCCACCTAGTCCGTGCCGACCAGTGATTCCCGTACACGAGCACTATCTTACACACTGGGGCCAATTTGCAATTTTTTACCAAAGCCAATTAACCTACAAAACCTGTACGTTTTTGGAATGTGGGTAGAAACCGGTGCACCTGGAGAAAACCCACGCAGGTCACAGGGATAATGTATAAACTCAGTACAGGCAGCACCAGTAGTCAGGATCGAACCCGGGTCTCTGGCGCTGTAAGGCACCAACTCTACCACTGCACCACCGTGCGCCATGTCCTTAGTTTGGTTTAGAGATACAGCAGAGAAACAGGCCCTTTGTCCCACTGAGTCCACACTGACCAGTGTTCACCTGTTCACACTATTTCTATGTTATTCCACTTTCTCTTCGTTTTGGTTTACAGAGACCAATTCACTTACAAACCTGCACATCTTTGGCATGTGGGAGGAAACCGCAGAACCCGGAGAAACCCCTTGCGGTCACAGGGAGAACATGCGGACTCCACGCGGACAGCATCCGAGGTCGGGTACGAACCCTGATCTCTGACTTTGTGGGGCAGCAGCTCTACCAGCAGCACCACCGTGTAGCCCTGCATAAGTGAAAGATATTCAAGCTGCCTTGGCGAGATAATAAATAGAATCACAAGGCGGTACGGTGCCGCAGCGGTAGAGTTGCTGCCTTATAGCGCTTGCAGCGCCGGAGACCCGGGTTTAATCCTGACTACGGGTGCTGTCTGTACGGTGTTAGTTGGTTCTCCCCGTGAATGCGTGGGTTCTCTCTGAGATCTTTGGTTTCCTCCTACACACCAAAGACCTACAGCTTTGTTGCTTCATTGTCCCTAATGTGTTAATGTGAAGGGATTGCTGGTCAGTGCAGACCCGGTGGGCCGAAAGGCCTGTTTCCACACTGTATCTCTAAACTAGAGAGTCAAGAGTGTTTTATTGTCATGTGTCCCAGATAGAACAATGGAATTCTTACTTGCAGCAGCACAACAGAATATGTAAACATAGTACACTGTAAATAAGTGAGAAAATAAAAGTTCTGTGTGTGTATATACACACACTCACACATACGTACACATAAAAAACAAACATACAATAATCATGCAATAATAGTCTATGTAGTTCAGAGCTTAATGATGATTAAAGGTTTGGACACGCTGGAGGCAGGAAACATGTTCCCGATGTTGGCCGAATGGCCTACTCCTGCACCCAATGTCTAATGTCTTATTGAGGTTGTAGTGTTTAATAGCTAATGATGTAGGGAAGAAGCTGTTCCCTGCTAACTAAACCAAACTAAAAAAAATCACAGTATGTAGCGGTTTTTTTTAAAAGAACCAAAATGTCCAGGAAAGTTTATTTTCAAAATCAGTTCTCTCCTTTGTTCAAGTTTTTTTTATAGCATTTCCAATCTATATTTTGGTCATAAATAACCAATTAATGTTTCAGTCTTTTGAAATCACTCATATGGGGATGTTTCTCTACAATTGGTTTCATATTTCACCGGTTAAATATCTTGATTTTGTTTTATATTAACACTGGTGAGATTGCAATACACTTCTGTTTGACAGAAGTCTATTCGCTTTCAGACATGTATCCAGAAATCCAATTCACACATTTTGTTTCACAGTCCACAATCAATTCACTAAGTTCCACATATTTTCTTTACTGATCCAGTTTCTCAAGAAAAGTATAAAGGTTGTCGTAGGTTGTCGTAGATGGACGTCCCAAGTCGCGAGGAATTGGGTCATTGGTTGTCGTAGCTTGACATCGATTAGATGGTAGCTTGTCTTGGACATTGTCGTGGGATGGGTCACACCGCGACAGTGACTGTCGCCACAGTCGTCTAAAAAATCGCCTAAGTGGGACAGGCCCTTAAACTGTACTAAAATCATAGACTAGATTTTCAGAATGTTACATATTTGCTACTAAAGGTGCTGAATCAATACCTTGGAATTATATCTCGATTTTAGACTGGGGTGAGAGTGCTAAAGAGCACGCACTTTCTTTTTTCTCCCAAGCAAAACTTCTGTACATGTGGAGCAGTAAAGGTCATGATAGTTGGTGGATGGATTCCAAACAAGCGCCAGCAGTCACACATGCGGCAATTAATGTCGGGCTTCAGCCATTCAATGACTCCCACGCAGTCCAAGATAATATGGTTCCCCTTTTCCAGGGTTAGGTCCTTCCCGGGTGGTACTGGAGAGGGACCTCGCGTTGTCCACGGGCACCCTGGGGGATTTATGGGACTGCTGGGCACCGTGGGGGGGGGGGAATGCATCCTTGACAAAGACTGCAAGGACAAGGTCATGACTTCAGAATTAAGGGACAGAAGTTTAGGGGTAACATGAGGGGGAACTTCTTTACTCAGAGAGTGGTAGCGGTGTGGAATGAGCTTCCAGTGGAAGTGGTGGAGGCAGGTTCATTGGTATCATTTAAAAATAAATTGGATAGGCATATGGATGAGAAGAGAATGGAGGGTTATGGTATGAGTGCAGGCAGGTGGGACTAAGGGAAAAAAGTTGTTCGGCACGGACTTGTAGGGCCGAGATGGCCTGTTTCCGTGCTGTAATTGTTATATGTTATATGGTTATATGGTTAAGGTCACGCCGCAAGACGCGCGCATGCGTGCATTATGCGTGTGGTGAGGCGTGGTGACGTAGGCAGTGACGCGCGGTGAGCGCACGGCGCCCCAGGATTTTGGGATGCTCTAAATCCTCACGCACCACCAGCGTGACGTGCAAATGACGCCCAAGTGGGACAGGCCCTTTAGTCTCTGTGACAGGCCCATTCTACACAGTGCAATGCTTCTTATCTATCTACACATTCGTTGGTCCATTACTCAATGTGTACCATGCATACAATTCTCGCGAAACATTAACACCAAATGCCGGAGGAACTCAGCGGGTCAGGCAGCATCTCTCGATGGCAACATCCCCGTAAATCTTCTCAGCACCCTTGCCAGCTTCACAACATCGCCTCACTCTTCCGTGGAGGTTCTAAGGAATCATGTTGAGCCCAGGACATCACAGATATACAAGCCCGGGAATTTTACTTTAGACTTTAGAGACAGAGCGTGGAGACTGGCCCTTTGGCCCATCGAGTCTGCGCCGACCAGCGGTCACCCCGTACACCAACACTGTCCTACACACTAGGGACAATTTACAATTTTTTCTGAAGCCAATTACCTTACAAACCTTCACGACTTTGGTTTATGGCAGGAAACCAGAAACCCTACTCGGTCACAGGGAGAACGTACAAACTCCGTACAGACAGCACCCGTAGTCAGGATCGAACTCGGATTCTGTGGCGCTGTAAGGCAGCAACTCTACCGCTGCGCCACCGTGCCACCGTAACTTGAAGCTGTTTGCTCTCTCCACCACCATCCCTTCAATAAAGAAGACAGCTTCATAGATTCCCACCTTACCATTCCTGCATTTAGCCTTCAGTAGCTTGGTTTTACTAACACACACAGAGAGCAAGCCTGATGTTCTTGCAGCATTCAAGCATCTTACCAGCATTTTTGCATTTGTTATAAAGTTTTCTTTTGCAAACAATAACAATGGTGCTTTTCATGTCCATTTAATCGTGTTAGCTTAAACCGTGACATGATTTAATTCCGCCACAGAGAGACACAAGGAAACAAATGGTCAGAACTGCAAACAGGACAAGGCCATTGTACGACATCTCAGCCAGTCACAGGCTGCAATCTTTCAGCCGCTTCCTTTCAAAGTATAATTATAAATGCCAGAGAGGAGATCGTAAATAACTAAGACATAGGGTCAACTGAGCTCTCTTATTCAATATAAAAGAGATATATAGAGCAGTTGCACTGTAGTGAAACTCATAGTCATACAGCATAGAAACATAGAAACATAGAAAATAGGTACAGGAGTTGACCATTCGGCCCTTCGAGCCAGCACCGCCATTCAATATGATCATGGCTGATCATCCAAAACCATTCCTGCTTTCTCCCCATATCCCTTGATTCCGTTAGCCTTAAGAACTATATCCAACTCTCTCTTGAAAACATCCAGTGATTTGGCCTCCACTGCCTTCCGTGGCAGAGAATTCCACAAATTCACAACTCTCTGAGTGAAAAGGTTTTTCATCATCTCAGTCCTAAATGACCTATCCCTTATTCTTAAACTGTGACCCCTGGTTCTGGACTCCCCCAACATCAGGAACTGTTCCTGCATCTAGCCTGTCCAATCCCTTAAGAATGTTTTATGTTTCCATAAGATCCCCTCTCATTCTTCTAAATAAGAACCCCTCAGGCTCTTATTAAATCTATCCCCCCACCCCGCCGTAAACCTATGCCCTCTGGTCCTAGATTCCCCTACTTCGGGCATGTGGAGGTGATGAATTCACGCATCCAGCCTCCACCTCATCGCTTTCCCAAGCAAATTAATCAGTCGTGATGGCTATTACCACTCACACAGTCTGTAGTTCTTGGTACAAAAAAAAAGACTCCTTTCATCAAATTTACGGTTGCCAAATTTACTATGCAGGTGGAGATATATCTTTTGCTATTACTTGTCCAAGATAGACTCAAAGTGCTGGAGTAACTCAGCGGGTCAGGCAGCATCTCTGGAGAAGAAGGATGGGTGACGTTTCGGGTCAGGACCCTTCTTCACACTCAAAACGTCACTCATCTTTTTTCTCCAGAGATGCTGCCTGACCCGCTGAGTTACTCCAGCATCTGCAGTTCCTTCATTACACACAATTATATATCCATCTTAGAGCTGCAGTTTGACTAGCAAAGGGCAAAGCAAAACAAAGTCCAGGCACACAATAAATCAAAAAGATACACCTCCTAATCAATACTGGCAGTGTTTAAACGCCTGAGATTCACAGCATGAAGATTCAGTGGTCATGCTCGCACTTCACTGCACACATTGAGTGGGTTTTCTCTGGATGCTCCCGTTTCCTCCCACACTCCAAAGACATACAGGTTTGCAGGTTAATTGGCTTCAGTAAAATTGTAAATTGTCCCTAGTGTGTAGGATAGTGCCAGTGTAAGGGTGATCGCTGGTCGGCGTGGGCTGAAGGGCCTGCTTCTGCACTGTATCTCTAAAGACTAAAGCGTAAATTCAGTACCAAATAGTTTTGAGCGGCACGGTGGCGCAGCGGTAGAGTTGCTGCCTTACAGCACCAGAGACCCGGGATTGATCCTGACCACGGGTGCTGTCTGTACGGAGTTTGTACGTCCTCACAGTGACCTGAGTGGGTTTTCTCCGAGAACTTCAGTTTCCTCCCACACTCCAAAGACGCACAGGTTTGTAAGTTAATTGGCTTTGGTAAAATTGTAAATTGTCCCTGGTGTGTGTAGGATAGTGTTTGGTGTGCGGGCATCGCTGGTCAGTTCGGTCTCGGTGGGTCGAAGGGCCTGTTTCCGCGCTGTATCTCTAAACTAACCTAAACTAGCCATGATGGTTCCCTGATCATTCCCCACTTCACTGCACACATTGGGTGGGCCACTGGGAATATAAGGTAATCCTCAAAGACGGGCTGCGTATAAACGATATCTTTATTAGAAAGTAATGTTCAGTGACTGGGGTAAGATGCAAAAATGCTGGAGAAACTCAGCGGGTCGGGCAGCATCGTTGGAGAACATGGATAGGTGACGGTTTGGGTCGGGACTCATCTTCGTCATCTATCCATGTTCTCCAGCGATGCTGCCCGACCCACAGGGTTACTCCTGCGTTTTGTGTCTTTCCTTAGTAAACCAGCACTTTGTGTTTTTCCATTTTAACTGCTCTTTACAGTTAAGCTGCTGAGATAAGTGGAACATCAAAGGATACAGTGTGTCTCCAAGGCAACTCGTCTCAGTCTCCAATTGCTGGTCTTTGGGTTTTCAATCGTAAAGGGGGCTTTTGCAACGGTTTAGTTTAGTTTAAGATGAAGCATGGAAACAGGCCCTTCGGCCCACTGAGTCCGTGAGCACCAGCGCTCCCCACACATTAACACTATCCTACACACACACTAGGGACAATTTGCAATTTACATTTATACCAAGCCAATCAATCTACAAACCTGTATATGTTTGGAGTGTGGGAGGAAACCGAAGATCTCAGAGAAAACCCATGCATAGAAACATAGAAAATAGGTGCAGGAGTAGGCCGTTCGGCCCTTCGAGCCTGCACCGCCATTCAATATGATCATGGCTGATCATCCAACTCAGTATCCTGTACCTGCCTTCACTCCATACCCCCTGATCCCTTTAGCCACTAGGGCCACATCTAACTCCCTCTTAAATATAGCCAATGAACTGGCCTCAACTACCTTCTGTGGCAGAGAATTCCACAGATTCACCACTCTCTGTGTGAAAAATGTTTTACTCATCTCAGTCCTAAAAGATTTCCCCTTCATCCTTAAACTGTGACCCCTTGTTCTGGACTTCCCCAACATCGGGAACAATCTTCCTGCATCTAGCCTGTCCAACCCCTTAAGAATTTTGTACGTTTCTATAAGATCCCCCCTCAATCTTCTAAATGCTAGCGAGTACAAGCCGAGTCTATCCAGTCTTTCTTCATATGAAAGTCCTGGCATCCCAGGAATCAGTCTGGTGAACCTTCTCGGTACTCCCTCTATGGCAAGAATGTCCTTCCTTACATGTCACGTAGAGAACGTACAAACTTCTGACAGACAGCACCCGTAGTCAGGATCGAGCCCAGGTCTCAGGCAAGCGCTGTAAGGCGACAACTATACCGCTGCGCCACCGTGCTGCCCTTGAGTGAGAATAGAATAATTGGGCAAATTGGATCAAAAACCCATCACAGACACAATGTGTCAGAATTATTTATCACGATTTGAGCACAGGAGCAAGGAGGTCCTACTATAGTTGTACAGAGCCCTGGTGAGACCACACCTGGAGTATTGTGTGCAATTTTGGTCTTCTTATTTGAGGAAGGACATTCTTGCCATTGGGGGAGTGCAGCGTAGTTTCACCAGGTTAATTCCCAGGATGGCGGGACCGACATATGATGAAAGAATGGATCAACATATTCACTGGAATTTAGAAGGATGAGAGGGCATCTTATAGAAACATAAAATTCTTAAGGGATTGGACAGGCTAGATGCAGGAAAAATGTTCCTCATGTAGGGGAAGTCCAGAAACAGGGGTCACCGTTTAAGACTAAGGAGGTTGCTGCTTTATAGTGCCAGAGATCCGGGTTCTATCCTGAGTACGGGTCCCGTCTCCCTGTAACTGCATGGGTTTCCCACAGGTGCTCCAGTTTCCTCCCACACTCCAAAGTCATTAGGTTTGTAGGTTAATTGACTTCTATAAATCGTCCCTAGTGTGTGCAGGATAGAACTAGTGTACGGGTGATAGTTGGTCGGCATCTGCAGCATTTTCGGTTTTATTTTTAGTTTTAGAGATATAGCGTGGAACCAAGCCCTTCGAGTCCACTGAGTCCACTCCACCAGTGATCCCCGCACATTAGCACTATCCTACACACACTGGGGACAATTTTACATTCATACCAAGTAACCTACAAACCTGTACGTCTATGGAGTGGGGGAGGAAACCGAAGATCTTGGAGAAAACCCGCGCTGGTCACAGGAAAAAACGTCCAAACTCCGTACAGAAAGCACCCGTGGTCAGGATCGAACCCGGGTCTCTAGCGCTGTAAGGCAGCAACGCTACATAGAAACATAGAAACATAGAAATTAGGTGCAGGAGCAGGCCATTCGGCCCTTCGAGCCTGCACCGCCATTCAATATGATCATGGCTGATCATCCAACTCAGTATCCCGTACCTGCCTTCTCTCCATACCCCCTGATCCCCTTAGCCACAAGGGTCACATCTAACTCCCTCTTAAATATAGCCAATGAACTGGCCTCAACTACCCTCTGTGGCAGAGAGTTCCAGAGATTCACCACTCTCTGTGTGAAAAACGTTCTTCTCATCTCGGTTTTAAAGGATTTCCCCTTTATCCTTAAGCTGTGACCCCTTGTCCTGGACTTCCCTAACATCGGGAACAATCTTCCTGCATCTAGCCTGTCCAACCCCTTAAGAATTTTGTAAGTTTCTATAAGATCCCCTCTCAATCTTCTAAATTCTAGAGAGTATAAACCAAGTCTATCCAGTCTTTCTTCATAAGACAGTCCTGACATCCCAGGAATCAGTCTGGTGAACCGTCTCTGCACTCCCTCTATGGCAATACGCTACCGCTGCGCCACCGTGAGATGGAGACTATAAAAACCAGGACAAAATCAGAGCTTGATTGGTTGATTGAAAGATACAGCATAGAACATGGATCATGTAGAGGCAGACGAGATCAGTTTAACTTGGCATCATGTTTGGCACGAACAGTGTGAGCTGTACTATTCTATGTTCTATGTTCAATCACAAGAAGTCTGAAGAAGGGTCCTGTCATGGAACGTCACCTATCCACGTTCACCAGAGATGCTGGCTGATCTTCAGAGTTACTCCTGTACTCTGTGTCCACATTTTAGCTAGTCCTAATCTGCTATGAGTAAGGGCCTGTCCTACTTACGCGACTTTTCCGGCAACTGCCGGCACCCGTCATAGGTCATTGCAGGTCGCCGAACGTTTTCAACATGTTGAAAATCCAGCGGAGACCAGAAAGACACTACGACTCTTTGGGCGACTGAGGAGACTGCTCATCAAGTCAAGTCAAGTCAAGTCTATTCGTCACATACACATGCGAGATGTGCAGTGAATTGAAAAGTGGCAATGCTCGTGGACTTTGTGCAAAAAAAACAAACAAACAAACAAACAAACTACAAACAGACTGGAACAGAATCACATATTCTTTTACATATTAAATATTGTGGGCGGAAGGAAAAAAGGAAAAAAACCCCAGCAATTTTGAAAAAAACTGTAGATTGGTACAGTAAAGTTAGTCCCTGGTGAGATAGGAGTTTACAGTCCTAATGGCCTCTGGGAAGAAACTCCTTCTCAACCTCTCCATTCTCACAGCATGACAGCGGAGGCGTTTGCCTGACCGAACGCACTACTCTCTGCAGAGCCTTCTTGTCCTGGGCAGAGCAATTCCCAAACCAGATTGTGGTATTTCCGGACAAATTGCTTGACCATACAGGCGACATGTCGTGGGGTGAAGCCTGTATGGCCGTGAGCAGTCGCCCAAAGTACCTTGTTCTGGTCGCCGCTGGATTTTCAACATGTTGAAAATTTTCGGCGACCTGCAACGACCTATGACGGGTGCCGGCAGTAGCGTAAGTGGGACAGGCCCATTAAGTGTCTGATTTAGATCTGTAATGTTACAATTTGGCTCACTGGCACATAATGCAGAGCAGTGTTACTCAGGGAGCTGGTGTTAATCACTCTTTAATGACTGCTGCAGCACACAAGTGGATGAAATGTCGGGTAAAGATAGTTTGAGCTAATCTTCTCCTCCACATTTTTGCTTATTGCAAATGAATAATGAAACCAAGGATTGTTAATGACAATAAAACCAATCCTTCAATAGTCAATAGGTTTATATGAAACACAATTTTCCAGAGGTTAGCAGCATGGTTCAATGGTTTAACGGTGTATTATTTGTCGCATCTGCAACTGCGCAGTGAAATTCTTTTTTGCATATTTACACGTGCGGGCGCTGCCATGTTTCGGGGCCATTTCCAACGTCCGTACGCTCGGTGTACTGGAGTTCTTGATCCAGGCGAGCCGCAGGCTGCTGCAGAGCCTTCCTCCGTCAACCTCGACCGGTTCGGCCCCAGGACCAATGTCCCTCTCCTCTCCGCTCCTCGCCCGGCCATCATTGTGTCCCGGAGTCGCCTCCGCCAGCCGACCTTGAAAGTGCTGGAGACGTTACCCTGGTCCACCCTCACTAGGTCATAGGAAATAAGAGTAGAATTAGGCCATTCGGCCCATCAAGTCTACTCCTGGATAATCTATCTCTTGCTCCTAACCCCATTCTCCTGCCTTCTCCCCATAACCCCTGACACCCGCACTAATCAAGAATCTATCTATCTCTGACTTAAAAATATACACTGACTTGGCCTCCACAGCCTTCCGTGGCAAAGAATTCCACAGATTCACCACCCTCCTACTGGCCCTCAATCCTCACGTCCGTCGAGCTTTCGGGTCCCTCGGGCGTTTTGAAGGTGCGTCAAGGTGCGTCAAGCTTTTGGGTCCCCCCAGCAGGATTCCAGAACCGCGGTTCCCCAAAACTTTGGGTATAATTTATATTAATCATTTTTAACATAGACAGGAAACTCACGGCCATGCCTTTGGACTGTGCAGCATAAGTCTGTACAAAGTTTTATTTCAGGGGAACTTGATATTCTATTCTGTTCAGGGCAATGTGAGACTCTGGCTAGTAATCTTTGAACCTCAGGCCCCAAGAAATACTCAGAATATGAATAAAGATAAGAATCTGCTCGGCTGACTTCTTCACTAAATCACAAAACAATGAAGACTGGGAACCAGGCGATATCGGTGGGATTAGAGCGGGTTTTTGAATGAAAAAGAGAAATAGCTGAAACAAGAAACTGCAGATGCTGATTTAGAGTCAGAGAAGAGTCATAGAATTAAACAGTGTGGAAACGCCGTTTCTGTATGTGACACCGAGTGCTGGGGTAACTCAGTGGGTCAGGATGTTGCCAGTGGCTCGGTGGCATAGTGGCCAAGTTGCTGTCTTGCAGTGCCAGTGACCAGGATTCGATCCTGACTACGGGCGCAGTCTGTATGGAGTTTGTCCCTTCTCCCCGTGACCTGCGTGGGTTTTCTCCGAGATCTTCGGTTTCCTCCCGCACTCCAAAGACGTACAGGTTTGAAGTTTAATTGGCTTGGAGTAAATGTAAAAAATGTCCCCAGTGTAATGTTAATAGACAATAGGTGCAGGATTAGGCCATTCGGCCCTTCAAGCAAGCACCGCCATTCAATGTGATCACGGCTGATCATCCACAATCAGTACCCCGTTCCTGCCTAATGTGCGGAGATCGCTGGTCGGTCTGGACTCAGTGGTCCGAAGAGCACTGTATCTCTAAAACTAAAAAAAACTAAAAGGAATAGTTACACAAAAAAGCTGGAGAAACTCAGCGGGTGCAGCAGCATCTATGGAGCGAAGGAAATAGGCAACGTTTCGGGCCGAAACCCAAAAGAAATAGTTATTTTGCGTGTGAGTAAGGCATTCAGGAAGTTGGGTCCAATAATTAATTGGTGAAACCATAAGTGAAGTCAGGGGAAAAATTAAACACTTTTTACGCGGACTTTGTTTTTATGTTGCAATGATATTGAAGGTACTTTTATTTCAGGTGTTTCCTGTGCACCAGGTCCACTGTGTTTATGATGCTCATCACCACTAGCCAGCTGCTTCTGTCAGAGAGGGGTTTCCAATTTCCGCTCCCCCGCCTCCCACTCGCCATCATCCCCAGTAACTGCTCGAAACACATTGATTACTACCTCAAAAATGACACAAAGTGCTGGAGTCACTCTAGGGGTCAGGAAACATTCCTGCAAGAACAAGGATAGGTGACGTTTCAGGTCAAGACCCTTCTTCAGACACAATACGACCTCAGTGCCACAACAACGATATACATCATCCTTGTCAGAAAAGGTCACAGGAGTCTCTCTTGACTCTCTGACCTGCTCTGGAAAGAACGTGCGTCAATATTTTGTCGACACATTTTAGTAGAACTATGGTAGCAATCATTAAAAAGGTCAGACCCACACCACCCTGGCCACACTCTCGTTTTACTCCGACTAATGCGAAGAAGGCACAGAAGCCTGAAAACCGTGACCACCAGGTTCAAGGATAGCTTCTTCCCAGCAACTCCCAGTCTCTTGAATACTTCACAACACCAGCCTCAACAAAGGTACACAAAAATGCTGGAGAAACTCAGCGGGTGCAGCAGCATCTATGGAGCGAAGGAGATAGGCAACGTTTCGGCCCGAAACGTTGCCTATTTCCTTCGCTCCATAGATGCTGCTGCACCCGCTGAGTTTCTCCAGCATTTTTGTGTACCTTCGTTTTTCCAGCACCTGCAGTTCCTTCTTAAACGCCAACCTCAACAAACTATGAATGTCTACGGGAATGTCTTTGACAATAGACAATAAACAATAGACAGCAGGTGCAGGAGTAGGCCATTCGGCCCTTCGTGCCAGCACCGCCATTCAATGTGATCATGGCTGATCATCCCCAATCAGTACACTAGTTAATACATCAGTGCTTTGGTTGCACTTAGGACTTTGATTTTTTTTTTACTAGTATTACAGTTATTAATTTGTTGAATTTTAAAGTAACGATTATATATAATCTTTATGTCTACAGGCCTATTACGCTGCTGCAAGTAAGAATTTTGTTCTTCCTTGGTCGGTACATATGACAATTAGAGGGGTAGGGGAAGGGGTGGGGGGTGAGAGGGGGGAGGGAGGGGGAAGGGAGGGGGAGAGAGAGGGGTGGGGGAGGGAGAGGGGGAGGGGAGAGGGAGAGGGGTGGGGTAAGTGGGAGAGAAGTGGAAGAGTGGGGAGGGAGGGGTAGGGGGAGTGGTGGAAGAGGGGACAGAGGGGTAGGGGGAAGGGGGCGGAGGGAGAGAGGGAAGGGGGTGGGGTAGAGAGGGAAGGGGGTGGGGGGGGAGAGAGGGGATGGGGGTGGGAGGAGGGAGAGAGGGGTGAGGAGAGGGAGATGGAGAGGGGGAGGGGAGGAGAGAGGGGAGGAGGGGGAGATGGAGAGGGGGAGGAGAGAGGGGAGGGGGGGGGAGAGGTGTGGGGGGGGGGGGAAGATGGGGGTACCACCATGAGGTACTACCATTTAAAATCCATTTGGAATATTCTGGATGACCAAGAAACCAAGAACCAAGACACTTTGGTTTAAATAAACAGCGTGGAAACAGTCCCTTCGGCCCACCGAGTCCACGCCGAACAAAGATCACCCATACACACGCAATATTCTACACAATACGGATAATTTACAGAGGGGACCCAAAAGATATATTACAATTAAAGTCTGTCAAATCACCCTCTAGAAAATATGAGATCTTCTGACTCAAATTGATATTTTCAAGTTCCATAAAAAAAATAGCAACAATGCTGAGGACTGACAACAACTTACAGCAGTAGATATTTATACAGCAGAAGGAATGACAATTGCAAAGGGCGGCACGGTGGCGCAGTGTTAGAGTTGCTGCCTGACAGCACCAGAGACCCGGGTTCGATCCTGACCACGGGTGCTGCCTGCACGGAGCTTGTACCTTCTCCCCGCGACCTGCGTGGGTTTTCCCCGAGATCTTCGGTTTCCTCTCACATGCCAAAGACGTACAGGTTTGTAGGTTAATTGGCTTGGTATAATTGTAAATATTGTGAATGGCCCCCAGCGTGTATATAGAATAGTGTCACTGTGTGGGGGTCGCTGGTCATGGAAACATAGCAACATAGAAAATAGGTGCAGGAGTAGGCCATTCGGCCCTTCGAGCCTGCACCGCCATTCAATATGATCATGGCTGATCATCCAACTCAGTATCCTATCCCTGCCACCTCTCCATACCCCCTGATCCCTTTAGCTACAAGGGCCACATCTAACTCCCTCTTAAATATAGCCAATGAACTGGCCTCAATTAGGGTTTCGGCCCGAAACGTTGCCTATTTCCTTCGCTCCATAGATGCTGCTGCACCCGCTGAGTTTCTCCAGCTTTTTTGTGTGGCCTCAATTACCTTCTGTGGCAGAGAGTTCCACAGATTCACCACTCTCTGTGTAAAAAATTATTTTCTCATCTTGGTCCTAAAAGATTTCCCTCTTATCCTTACACTGTGACCCCTAGTTCTGGACTTCCCCAATATCGGGAACAATCTTCCTGCATCTAGCCTGTCCAACCCCTTAAAAATTTTGTAAGTTTCTATAAGATCCCCCCTCAATCTTCTCGGCGCTGACTCAATGGGCCGAAGGGCCTGTTTCCGCGCTGCATCTCTAAACTAAACTACAACTAAACTAAACAAAGAATTTAGTCTTCCAATTATAGTAAAGCACTTAAGAACACTTTTCAAGATCTTAGTACCAATCATGTAAAGAGGCCAGCCACCTTTGGGCCTGTGGCGATTATTTTAGAAGCATTATCGGACACAATGTGCATCCATTGAAAGTTAATGGAAGCTTTGGGCATGGGGTAGTTCTACTTGAAATACGTTTATAATTTCAAAAACATTTCGCCAGCATAATCTCTCAGTCTTTAAGAAATGGATGAATGTCACAACGGGCCAAACCTATTAAAGTAGGAATTGCTATTAGGAACAAGAAAATGGTGCTAAATGGGGATTCGTCCATGGGTAGAATTAGTGACTAATAAGTGCAAGTATCAATTGCAGCTCTGCTTGCTGTGTCAGCACTCAATGGACAGAGTAGATCATTTTACTCAGGGCAGCCACGGTGGCGCAGCTGTAGAGTTGCTGCCTCACAGCGCCGGAGACTCCGGGTCGATCCTGACTACGGGTGCTGTCTGTACGGAGTTTGCCCGCGTGGGTTTTTTATCCGAGATCTTCGGTTTCCTCCCACACTCCAAAGACGTACAGGTATGGAGGTTAATTGGATTGGTGTATGTGTAAACTGTCTCTAGTGTGCGTAGGATAGTGGTTGTTTGCAGGGGTCGCTGGTCGGTGCGGACTCGATGGGCCAAAGAGCCTGTTTCTGTGCCGTGTCTCTAGACTAAAATTTGTACTCAGATCAGATTTACTTTCAATAGTACGGTACCCCGGGAACAATGGTGACTATCATGTTCAAAAGATGCGGTGAAAGGTTAATGATGTTATACCTGCAATTGGATTAGGAGGGAAAGATAGATCAGCCACGATTGAATGGCAGAGTAGACTTGATGGGCCGAATGGCAAAGTTCTACTCTTATCCCTTGACCTTATGAAGCAGGAATGAAACATCAAGTAAAATCAATCCATCTTTATATTGATTCTGCCTTTTGGCACTGGAAGGAGATTCCTTCATTCCTAGGTATTAGATTCTCACATTTTGGTCTTGACAACAAAAGGAGAGAAGAAAAGCAAACCTAGGTAAATGTGTAGGAAGGAACTGCAAATGCTGGTTTACACCAAAGATAGACACAAGATGCTGGAGCAGCTTTGTGGGACAGGCAGCATCTCTGGAGAAAAGGAATGGGTCTGAAGAAAGGTCTCAAACCAAAACGTTACCCACTCCTTCTCTCCAGAGATGCAGCCTGTCCCGTTGAATTACTCCAAGTTTTTGTGTAAACTATGAGGCATGAACCATCCACAAAAATTACCCTGAATGGAGGGGAGTTTAATTTAGTTTACTCTCGAGATCCAGCATGGAAACAGGCCCTTCAGCCCACGCGGACCATTGATCACCCGTTCACACTAGTTCTATGTTAAACCCACCTTCACATCCACTTCCTATAAATTCAGGGCAATTTACAGAGGTGTCTGAACATCTGGGATGTGGGAGGAAATTCGACCACCCAGAGGATACCCACGCCGTCACGGGTTGAGCGTGCAAACGCCGCACAGACGGGTCTCTGGCACTGTGAGACAGTGCACCACTGTGCTGCCCAGTTCTATCAAGAAGGATCCCAACCTGAAACATCACCTGTCCATTCCCTCCACAGATGCTGTCTGACCCATTGAGTTCCTTCAGCACTTGGTGCTTTGGTGCAGATTCCAATGTCTGCAGTTCCTTGTGTCCCCATTGTGTCTTCACTTTGGCCAGAGTAAAATCATGGGATGGGTTTACAGTACATCTTTCAGCTGTTTCAATTGAGCTAAAAGCACAAGGTGCTGGAAGAACACAGCAGGGCAGGCAGCATCTCTGGAGGAAATGGACCAGCAACATTTTGGGTTGGGTTGGGACTCTTCCTCATCTCTTTAGCACCTATTTGGATCTGTCTTTGTTACAATGCAGTTGGGTTCTTTGTTTATTGATTAAGCAGTGCTTTCAACACCTGCCCACCCCCCTCTCCCCCAGCCCCTCGTTATAGCAAGAGAGGACAAGACTCTCGTCTTGTTGATGGTTTCCAGATCTTAATTAGGACGCATTGAACCTCATTCATGTTGACAATAATCTAAAGCAACAGAATATATCTCGATGTGACCTCAACAATTTACAATAGCAATGTTACAAAATTTTGAGATTTAAAAAATCAAGTCTGCAATTTATCCCATCAGATAAAGCATAACAATAAGTTTAATTTGACACCAAATTCACTTTCCCTCAAGTATTAAAAAAGTCCCCCAGCATACTCGGAAATTAGCATCTTGTTCCCTATTGATTTTCAATGGACATTAGGCTGTGATCAAGTCAAAAGCACATTTCTTAAGGAAAGATTAACATTGATGGTTTCCAAGATCTTAAAATAGGACGTATTGAACCTCATTCATGTTGACAATAATCTAAAGCAACAGAATATATCTCGATGTGACCTCAACAATTTTCCAAATTGAAATTATATTATAGTACGGGAATTTAGGTTCAATTGCTGTAAATAATGCCCATTTAAAATCGGGTTCTAATCAATTGAATACTGCGGGAATAAAAGCCCCAAAAACTCCTAATTGGGTTATATACATGCCCCATTTAATGAAAAATTTTAGACAATTAGGGTTTGCTTTAAAAAACCCTGGGGCTGCGATTGCGAACCAGAGCTAGTGAGGCCTATGCTTTTGGACAGCGAAAATTTACCAACATAGGAACAGCCTAGTAAAAATGGGTTTTAAACCCGCCCCCTCCAAACCTCCAAAATCACACACAAGGGGTGGGGCAGATGCTCAGCCACGATTCAGGTAGGTTTTGTAACATACCTAAATTGAATAAATAAACTCCTAATTGCCAATTTTCAGACAATTAGGAGGTAAATGGGACAGCAAAACCAATAGGAAGAATGGTTGATTGTACCTACATTTTGGGGGTGGCGCAGTGGCACAGTGGTAGAGTTGCTGCCTCACAGCGCCAAAGAGCTGACTACAGGAGCTGTCTGTACTGAATTTGTATGTTTTCCCTATGGCCACTGTGTTTTCTGTGGGTGCTCTGCTTTCTTCCCACATTCCATAGACGTATAGGTTTGTAGGTTAATTGGCTTTGGTTTAAAACAAAAAAAATTGTCCCTGGTATGCAGGATAGTGTCAGTGTACGGGATGATGGCTGGTCGGCATAGCCCCGTGGGCCGAAAGGCCTGTCTCCGCGCTGTATCTCTACACTAAACTATTAGCCAGGCTAAAGTAGCAGACGTTTTGTGCTCCTCAGTTCATAAGATCATAAGTGATAGGAGTAGAATTAGGCCATTTGGCTCATCGAGTCTACTCCGCCTTTCAATCATGGCTGATCTATTTCTCCCTCCTAACTCCATTCTCCTGCCTTCTCCCCATAACCTCTGATCAATAATCTATCTATCTCTGCCTTAAATATATCCACTGACTTTGCCTCCATAGCCATCTTTGGCGAAGAATTCCACAGATTCACCACCTTCAAAGAGTCAAAGAGATTCCTCCTTATCTCCTTCCTAAAAGAATGTCCTTTAATTCTGTATCTCTAACCTCTAGTCATGGACTCTCCCACTAGTGGAAACATCCTCTCCACATCCTCTCTATCCAAGCCTTTCACTATTCTGTACATTTCAATGAGGTTCCCCCTCATTCTATTCAACTCCAGCGAAGATAGGGCCAGTGCCATCAAGCGCTGATCATACAGAAGAGTCTCGACCTGTAAACGTCACCCATTCCTTCTCTCCAGTGATGCTGCCTGTCCCGCTGAGTTACTCCAGCTTTTGGTGTCTATCTTTGGTTTAAACCAGCATCTGCTTACCTTATGGTTCAAACCAGCATCTGATTATGTGTAGCATTCCTACACATATGTTAACCTATGTTCATGCACATCCCTTTGAATGGGAGCTTTCTCCCACTTCCATGCATCTTTTGTTTGCTCCATCGGATCCATTACTGATATCGTTGCCATTAAGAATGTGTTTTCGGCAGCTTCACTGATTACTATAACCATATAACCATATAACAATTACAGCACGGAAACAAGCCATCTTGGCCCTTCTAGTCCGTGCCGAACACGTATTCTCTCCTAGTACCATCTACCTGCAATCAGACCATAACCCTCCATTCCTTTCCCGTCCATATAACTATCCAATTTAATTTTAAATGATAAAATCGAACCTGCCTCCTCCACCTTCACTGGAAGCTCATTCCACACAGCTACCACTCTCTAAGTAAAGAAGTTCCCCCTCATGTTACCCCTAAACTTCTGTCCCTTAATTCTCAAGTCGTGTCCCCTTGTTTGAATCTTCCCTACTCACAGTGGGAAAAGCTTATCCACGTCAACTCTGTCTATCCCTCTCATCATTTTAAAGAGCTCTATCAGGTCCCCCCCTTAACCTTCTGCGCTCCAAAGAATAAAGACCTAACTTGTTCAACCTTTCTCTGTAACTTAGTTGCTGAAACCCAGGCAACATTCTAGTAAATCTCCTCTGTACTCTCTCTATTTTGTTGATATCCTTCCTATAATTAGGCGACCAAAATTGTACACCATTCTCCAGAATTGGCCTCACCAATGCCTTGTACAATTTTAACATAACATCCCAACCTATACTCAATGCTCTGATTTATAAAGGCCAGCACACCAAAAGCTTTCTTTACCACCCTATCTACATGAGATTCCACCTTCAGGGAACTGTGCACAGTTATTCCCAGATCCCTCTGTTCAACTGCATTCCTAAATTCCCTACTATTTACCATGTACGTCCTATTTTGATTTGTCATGCCAAGATGTAGCACCTCACACTTATCAGCATTAAACTCCATCTGCTATCTTTCAGCCCACTCTTCCAACTGGCATAAATCTCTCTGTAGACTTTGAAAATCTACTTCATTATCCACAACACCACCTATCTTAGTATCATCTGCATACTTACTAATCCAATTTACCACACCATCATCCGGATCATTGATGTACATGACAAACAACAGTGGACCCAACACAGATCCCTGTGGCACCCCACTAGTCACTGGCCTCCAACCTGACAAACCGCCATCCACCATTACTCTCTGGCATCTACCATTCAGCCACTGTTGAATCCATTTTGCTACTCCACCATTAATACCCAACAATTGAACCTTCTTAACCAACCTTCCGTGAGGAACCTTGTCAAAGGCCTTACTGAAGTCCATATATACAACATCCACTGCTTTACCCTCATTAATTTCCCGAGTAACCTCTTCAAAAAATTCAAGAAGATTAGTCAAACATGACCTTCCAGGCACAAATCCATGTTGACTGTTCCTAATCAGATCCTGTTTATCCAGATGCTTATATATATTATCTCTAAGTAACCTTTTCATTAATTTGCCCACCACTGACGTCAAATTAACAGGTCTATAATTGCTAGGTTTACTCTTAGAACCCTTTTTAAACAATGGAACAACATACGCAGTACGCCAATCCTCCGGCACTATTCCCGTTTCTAATGACATTTGAAATATTTCTGTCATAGCCCCTGCTATTTCTACACTAACTTCCCTCAATGTCCTAGGGAATATCCTGTCCGGACCTGGAGACTTATCCACTTTTATATTTTTCAAAAGTATCAGTACTTCCTCTTCTTTGAATCACATAGTTTCCATAGCTACTCTACTTGTTTCCCTTACCTCACATAATTCAATATCCTTCTCCTTGGTGAATACCGAAGAAAAGAAATTGTTCAAAATCTCCCCCATCTCTTTTGGCTCTGCAGATAGCTGTCCACTCTGACTCTCTAATGGACCAATTTTATCCCTTGTTATCCTTTTGCTATTAATATAGCTGTAGAAACCCTTTGAATTTACTTTCACCTTACTTGCCAAAGCAACCTCATATCTTCTTTTAGCTTTTCGAATTTCTTTCTTAAGATTCTTTTTACATTCTTTATACTCCTCAAGCATCTTATTTACTCCATACTGCCTATAATTATTGTAGATCTCCCTTTTAACATTTTAACATTTGGCAACACATTCTTTCTAGGTGTATCCCATTGCAAACAGTGTGTGTACATTTTAACATTTCTTTCTAGGTGTACAGATGCTCCCCGATTTACGATGCTGCGACTTGCGATATTCCCATTGTACGACGGTGCAAACACTGGGCAACGGCAGCGAGCCAGAGCTCACGTCCGGTCACGTGGTTAAATTGTATTAAATGCGTTTTCGACTGATGATACTTTCGATTTACGATGTATCGGAACGTACCCCATCGTAGGTGGAGGAGCAGCTATGAACCACTTGCTTTGGATTTTGATAAATTTCCTACAAGGTTACGCACTGAAAGATTAATCTTTAGATTTTAGACTTTAGCAAAACTGCACGGTAACAGGCCCTTTGGCCCACAAAGTCCGCGCCGACCAGCGATCGCCCATGACTCTAGTACTATCCTACACACAAGGGACAATTTATAATTTACAGAAGACAATTAAACTACAAGCCTGCACATTCCGTGGAGTGTGGGAGGAAACCTGAGCACCGGAGAAAACCTACGCAATCACAGGGAGAACGTGCAAACTCCTCACAGACAGCACCCGAGGTCAGGATCGAACCTGGGTCTCTGGCACTGTGAGGCAGCAACTTTTAGTTGCGTTTAGTTTAGTTTAGAGTAACAATGCGGAAACAGGCCCTTCAGCCCACCAAGTCCACGCTGACAAATGATCATCCCATCACTAGCACTATCCTACACTCTAGGTAGGTAGATACACAGAGTCTCTTGCCCAGAGTTGGGGAATCGAGGACCAAAGGGAGGTTCAAGGTGAAGGGGAAAAGATTTAATATGAATCTGAGGAGTGACTTTTTCACACAAAGGGTGGTGGGTGTATAGATCAAGCTGCCAGAGGAGGTAGTCGAGGCTGGGACTAACCCCACGGTTAAGAAACAGTTAGCCAGGTACAAGGATAGGACAGGTTTGGAGGGATTTGGGCCAAGTACAGGCATGGTGTAGCTGGCACATGTTGGCCAGTGTGGGCAAGTTGGGCTGAAGGGCCTGTTTCCACATTGCATCACTCTATGACTAGGGGTCAGGATGGAACCCGGGTCCCTGGTGCTGTGAGGCAGCAACACTACCAGCTGCACCACCAAGCCGCAGTGAAGAGGTGTTTATGACAATCCGACAAAACTGCATGAAACGGTTCTGACGGTGAAGATTCCCGAGGACAGAGAGTTTATCCTAATCCTGCAGTGCCTGAGTGTAAATCACAATTGTAGTCAATGTGCAGTTTTCACACACAATTTGTAATGACACCTTAAAGCTGCTTTTTAAATGCAAAGCTCAAACAATGAAAATCAAGCAGCTGATGGATGATTTCATTAAAAAGAGTTTGTCTTCTGGGGATCCAACAGATGTTTGAGCCAAAACAGGTAGCAGTCTATTTTTTTTTTAATGGATAATTTCATTGTCCAGAGAGTATTTAATTGATTTATAACTCAGCAGCTTCTGTTAATCATATGTACCTTGGTTAATGATAGGAAATGAATCACTCTTAGGCCTACATTAACATCCTCACATTGTTTGAAAACTCTCCAGGTAAGGGGGCGCTGTCCTGTGCACGGCTGCCCAGCCAGCAGCTGTCTGTCTTTTCATCGTTTTATTTTTATTTTTAGTTAGTTAAAGGGTCCCTACCTGGTCGGAGAGGCAGCTTTACTCCAGGCTGCAGCTTCGACCCGTCCTCGCGGCCTACCAGCAGGCCTGGAGCAGCGTTTCCTGTCGGGGACCGCCCAGAACCTCGGCTTCGGCGGCGGCACAGCGCTGGAGCGCTATCGCGGAGCGGGCGATGCCTTGCCCGGGTCGCCGTGCTGGAGCTCCGGCGAGCTGGGATCGCCGGGTACAACATTGCGGAGCTGCGGGACTGTGGAGCGACCAGCTGCGGGCGGCGGCGCTGAACTTTACACTGGGAGCGTGGGATCTCGCGGCGAGATCACCAGTAGTGGAGCTCCAACCGGCGCGGCCTTGTCGGCTTCGGAAGCCGCGGCCTCCAGTACGGAAGCAGCCGTTCCAGGGTTCCCATGCCGCTGAGAGGACTCTCCCAACCCCGGAGCAACATCACCCGGCGAGAACGGCCTGGAACATCGGGCCTCCATAGAGGCAACTGTGGAGGCCTCAATAGGCCCGACTATGGGTGAACTGGGGTTGGGGACTGGACTTTGTGCCTTCCCTCATGGTGGGAGCCATTGTGGGGTGGTGTTCTTTGTGTTTAAGAGTCTTATTGGTGTTATGTCTGTATTCTTTTTTTGTGTGCTGCAAAATGGCAAAAAGCATTTCACTTCACTGCACCTCGGTGTATGTAAATGTGACCAATAAAATACCTTTGATACCTTTGAAGCTCTTTACAATAAGTTATTTGAAGCCAAAAGTTCCTCTCAAAAAGTAACAATCATCCGTACGGGAATGATGTGCCAACTATGGCGGCACGGTGGCGCAGCGGGGGAGTTGCCGCCTTATGCCCCTGTCCCACTTAGGAAACCTGATCGGAAACCTCTGGAGACTTTGCGCCCCACCCAAGATTTCCGTACAGTTGCCGGAGGTTGAAGATGGTTGCCGTAGGTTGCAGGTAGTGGAAGCAGGTAGGGAGACTGACAAAGAACCTCCGGGAACCGCACGGAAACCTTGGGTGGGGCGCAAAGTCTCCAGAGGTTTCCGTTCAGGTTTCCTCGGTGGGACAGGGGCATTACAGCGCTAGAGACCTGGGTTCGATCCTGACCACGGGTGCTGTCTGCGTGGAGTTTGTACGTTCTCCCCGTGACTGTGTGGGTTTTATCTGGGTGCTCCGGTTTCCTCCTACACGTGCAGGTTTGTAAGGTAATTGGCTTCTTCTGTAAATTGTAATTGTCCCTAGTGTATGAGGATAGTGTTAGTGTGCGGGGATTGCTGGTCGGAGCAGACTCGGTGGGCTGAAGGACCTGTTTCGGCGCTGTGTCTCTAAACAACTAAACTATGGTGGCTTAAGGGCCTGTCCCACTTGGGCGTCATTTGCGCGTCACGCAGGTGGCGTGCGAGGATTTTGAGAATCCCAAAATCCTGGGGCGCCTCGTGCTACCACGTGTCACTGCATACGCCACCATGCCTCGCCATGCGCCACGTGCAAGTCATGCGTCATGACACGTAAATTACGTCGCGTATATGACGCCCAAGTGGGACAGGAGCTTCAGGTAACGTCATGAAATTTGAAAGGAAATCATGGCAGTAATTAATTTGCTGATCTTAAATACTCAGGAATGCCCAGGAATGAAGGGGCTACAGAGAAACGTAGACCTGGCCCAGTCCATCACAGGTACTAATCTTCCCCCATCGAAGGAATCTACATGAGATAGATACTGCCATGAAAAGTCAGTCAATGTCATCAGGGACGATAATCACAAATAATCTGAAGAAGGATCTCGACACAAAAAGTCACCTATTCATTTTCTCCAGAGGTGCTGCCTGACCAGCTGAGTTGCTCCAGCATTTCATCTCTATCTTCGGTGTAAACCAGCATCTTGAGTTCCTTCCGACACAGCAAAGGCATGCAGTGCTGGAGTAACTCAGCCAGCCCCACTGAGTTCTTTGAGTTCTTCCAGTTCTTTGAGTATTTTGTTTGTAAACTAACATCTGCAGCTCCTTGTATCTCATCAAAGACATTCACCACCCTGGCCACACTCTCATTTCACTTCTACCTTCGGGAAGAAGGTGCAGGAGCCTGAAAACTGTGGCAAACTGGTTCAAGAACCGTATGTAGAAACAAGGAACTGTTTCGGCGCTAAACACCTAAACTATGGTCTGAAGAAGGGTTTCGGCCTGAAACGTCGCCTATTTCCTTCGCTCCATAGATGCTGCTGCACCCGCTGAGTTTCTCCAGCAATTTTGTGTACCTTCGATTTTCCAGCATCTGCAGTTCCTTCTTGAACACAAGGAACTGCAGATGCTGGTTTATACCAAAGGTAGACACAAAGTAATGGATGTCTGGCAGCATCTCTGGAGTAAAAGGAATAGGTGACGTTTCGGGTCGGGACCCTTTTTCAGACCTCAATGGTTTTTTTTAACCTAAGCTGTTTTAAGCATGGAACAAACATCCAACACTGAGCCGTTTATAGGTTAGTCTATTGTCACGTGTACCGAGATATAGTGAAACTTTTTTTATTGCTTGTTATCCAGTCAGTGGAAAGACAATACATGATTACTATTAAGCCGTCCACAGTATACAGATACAGAATAAAGGGAACAGGCGTTTAGTGCAAGATAAAGTCTGGTAAGGTCCGATAGAAGATAGTCCAAGGGTCTCCAATGTAGATGGTAGTTCAGGACCTTGCGTTGCACGATAAATGTGGACTTCAAATACAAACGTTGCTTTAAGATCCAGGGAATAATGATTAGTATTTTGGTCTGGCTGACGAGGAAATCCAGCTGACAAAAAATGTCATCGCACCAGCTAGATGCCTCCAATAAACTGAGCTCCAGGTTTATTTGGAGCTTGTGTAAGAAGGAACTGCAGATGCTTGTTTAAACTGAAGATAGACACAAAAGGCTGGAGTAAGTCAGCGGGACAGGACTTTGCTCTGATTCGAACTTGGAGATTTACGGTAATGGCCACTCGCCGGCACCCGGGGCTCTCGTGGACATTTTTCAACATGTTGAAAATTCTTCATGAGTCTTCCCGTGCTTACCTGCCGTTAGCGAGTCTTCCCGAGTACCTGCCGTTAGCGTTACGAGCCGCTAAGAGCTCCGACGTACCCGCTACGTTCATTCTCCGTGCTTACCGCGAGTTTGATTTTTTTAAAACTCGTTGAGAGCTCTTAGATGAACTCGTACTGTGGGACAGGGCCATTAGGCTGCTGGCAAGGAACCTTCTCAGGTGTCTATTAGCATATGTTGATTGTTCAATTAGAGCAGTGGTTCTTAACCTGGGGATCGTTTGTGGCTTGACCAGGGAACATGAATGGATCATAAATATCATAGCCATTTGTTGACCCCATTTTTAGGAACCTAACAAAGGTACATTCCACATACAATAATTTGTTCATGTCCATATGCCATAAAGGTTAAGAACCACTGAATTAGAGGGATATTATGGTTGATCTTTGTATCAAGTATCCCATCTTTGTTGAGCCCATCAGTGCAGGCAGACTGAGGGAACTGAATAATCCCATTGGAAATTCCTCAATGAATATTCCTGATTTCAGAGAAAAATAGAGTGACCAGGAACTGCAGATGTTTGTTTGCAGAAAGAGACACAAAGTGCTGGAGTAACTCAACAGGTCAGGCAGCATCTCTGGAGTGGTGACGTTTAGGGCCGAGACCTTTTTGGTTTAGTATTTTAGTTTAGTTTAGAGATACAGCGAGTCCACACGGACCAGCGATCCCCACACATTAACACTATCCTACACACACTGGGGACAATTTACAATTGTACCGAAGCCAGTTAACCCACAAACCTGCGCGTCTTTGGAGTGTGGGAGGAAACGGGAGATCCCGGAGTAAACCCACGCAGGTCACGGGGAGAACGTGCAAACTCCGTACAGACGGCAGCCGTTGTCAGGATCGAACCAGGGTCTCCAGTGCTGAAAGGCAGCAACTCTACCGCTGCGCCACCGTGCCGCCCTTCATTAGGCTGATTTTAAGGAGGGAAAGGTGAAAAAGGGGGAAAGGCAGGAAAAAGTGTGGTGGGTAACAGGGGGACATCGGCGAGGGGGGGGGGGGGGGGGGGGGGGGTTGGAACAAAGACCAGAGATAAGAGCAGAATATATGCTACAGGTTTGAATTGCAGATTGTGAAGAGGGAGGAGAATGGCAGGGAGGGTGGGAGTCCAGGTGGGGCCCAGGAGATGGAATGGGGAGGGGGGTAAAAAGGAGCAGTGTAGTGTAGTGAATTCTACAATTGTAGTGAATTCTACAATTTTAGGGAACCTGCAACTAACTCTCCCAAGCCCTCTCTAGAGGGCTTGGGAGAGTTAGTTGCAGGTTCCCTAAAATTGGAGAATTCAATGGCTAATTGTAGGCTAATTTGACATTTCAAATCAGATACAGCGTGGCAAGAGGCCCTTCGGCCCACTAAGTCCACGCCGACCAACAATCACCCTGTACACTACCCGAAACACCGGGGACAATTTCCAAAAGCCAATTAACCCACAAACCTGCACACCTTTGGAGGAAACTGGAGCAGGGAGAACGTACAGACAGCACCCGGAGTCAGGATCGAACATGGGGCTCTAGTGCTGTGAGGCAGTAACACCGCTGTGCCACTGTGCCTCTACTCTGTACCAAGTTCTTGGAATTACAAGTACTCACACCCTGGAATTTCAGAGGGAACGCTTTGCCTGAGGAAGAGGGAGTTTTCTATAATGAGAACTATTATGAGAATGAGAACAGTAATTTGCATGACAACCTTTCTAAGAACGCAAGGAGTATAAACTGCATGTTATCCTATTTTCATTACCATAAGTACTAATCTTCCAATTAGTCATCCACTTACTAGAGAATATTTCTCAGAAGTGGCATACTATAAACTCTTTCGGCAATCCCAAAGAGACAATTTATTATTTCCTGATACATAGCAAATTGCAATCTGGTACCTCTCCAAGCAATGTGGCATTGAATGAATGAGCATTTTTAAGACATAAACATTTAAGATTATTAATGGTTCCGTCATGCTAGAGGCAGAAAACATGTTCCCGATGTTGGGGGAGTCCAAAACCAATAGGCAATAGACAACAGGTGCAGGAGTAGGCCATTCGGCCCATCGATCCAGCACTGCCATTCAATGTGATCGTGGCTGATCATCCCCAATCAGTATACCGTTCCTGCCTTCGCCCCATATCCCCTGACTCCGCTATTTTTAAGAGCCCTATCTAGCTCTCTCTTGAAAGCATCCAGAGAACCGGCTTCCATCGCCCTCTGTGGCAGAGAATTCCACAGACTCACCACTCTCTGTGAGAAAAAGTGTTTCCTCGTCTCCGTTCTAAATGGCTTACTCCTTATTCTTAAACTGTGGCCCCGGTTCTAACCCTAACCCTAACCCTGTTTTTGCTACCAAAGTGGGTAAACTCACATTTATCCGAATTAAACTTAATCTGCCATGCCATCTACCAGGGGCCACAGTTTAAGAATAAGGGGTGAGCCATTTAGAACGGAGATGAGGAAACACTTTTTCGCACAGAGAGTTGTGAATCTGTGGAATTCTCTGCTTCAGTGGGCGGTGGAGGCCAGTTCTCTGGATACTTTCAAGATAGAGCTAGATAGTGCTCTTAAAGATAGCAGAGTCAGGGGATATGGAGAGAAGGCAGGAACGGGCTACTGATTGTAGATGATCAGCCATGATCACATTGAATGGCGGTGCTGTCTCAAAGGGCTGAATTACCTACTCCTGCACCTATTGTCTATTGTCTATTTTGATGTATCTTCTTTTTGTTACAATATATAAAATTATGAGGTGCATAGACAGGGTAGACAGTCAGAACCTTAATCCAGGGTGGGAAAGTCAAAGACCAGAGGGCATAGCTTTATGATGAGAGGGGCTAGATTTAAAGGCGATGCGTGGGGCAAGTTTTTTTTTTACACAGACAGTGGTGGATGCCTAGAACATGCAGCAAGAGGTGTTGATGAAGGCAGATACGATTGTGGCATTTAAGAGGCTTTCAGATTGACATGGATGTGCATAGAATGGAGGGATATGGATCACGTGCAGGCAGGGAGGATTAATTTAGGGAAACAAGGAAGAAGGGTCCCGACCCGAAATGTCACCTATTCTTTCCACCGAGCTGCCTGACCCGCTGAGTTCCTCCAGTACAAAGGAACTGCAGGTGCTAGATTACCAAAAAAAGACACAACGTGCTGGAATAACTCCAGTCCAGGAATAACTCCAGGAATGAGTGAGTTAGTATATGATGGGCGTTGGACAACACTGGGTCGCTGCTCGCTGGAGTTTAGAAGATCGAGGGCGGACCTCATTGAAACTTACAGAATAATGAAAGGCATAGATAGAGTGGGTGTGGAGAGGATGGTTCCACTGGTGGGAGAGTCGAGGACCAGAGGCCATAGCCTCAGAATTAAAGGGCGCTCTTTGAGAAAGGACGTGAGGAGGAACTTCTTTAGTGAGAGGGTAGTTAATCTGTGGAACTCATTGCCACAGAGGGCTGTGGAGGCCAAGCCAGTGGATATTTTTAAGGCAGAGATAGACAAATTCTTGATTAGAACGGGTGTCAAGGGTTATGGGGAGAAGGCAAGAAAATGGGATTAGGAGGCAGAGATCAGCCATGATTGAATGGTGGTGTAGACTCAATGGGCCGAATGGCCTAATTCTACTCCTATGAACTCAGCAAAGTCAGGCAGTTTCTCTGGAGAACATGTATAGGTGGCTTTTTCAGGTCGAGACCCTTCTCCAGACTGATGGCATAATTAAATTAGTTAAACCAGCCATCATCTTTGGCACTGACATTATGGGCCAACGTTCTCCATCCCTGTGCTGACCTGTTTTATGATCTATGTTACCAAGAACAAAAATATATTTCAAAGTTCAAAGTAAACTTTATTGCCAATTCAATTATGCAACAGTAGTTACACAGAGGATCGAAATTACGTTTCCCCATATATAACATTTAATGGGCTTTCTAAGCCATGCTGTGACCATTCTAGGATTGTAAATGTTACCACTTGTTTTCTCGTATCACCAGCGATTTTAAAGCTTTTTCTGTGGTCGCTTCTTGAAGGGAAGGATGGATGGATATTCAGGAGGTTCGGCAGGTCACTGGTAGAAAGGAAGGGGGCGCCATCAATTCTGCAGAGTGGGTTCAGCGATGGCAGTGTGATAACTGCCGTACGTTCCAGAGTGCTGGCTATATTAAATTAAACCATGTATAAAGTGTATAAAATCATGAGAGGAATAAATCGGGTAGATGCACAGAGTCTGAAGAAGGGTTTTGGCCTGAAACGTTGCCTATTTCCTTCGCTCCATAGATGCTGCTGCACCCGCTGAGTTTCTCCAGCATTTTTGTGTACCTTCGATTTTCCAGCATCTGCAGTTCCTTCTTAAGCACAGAATCTCTTGCCTAGAGTAAGGGAATCGAGGATCAGAAGACTTAGGTTCAAGTTGAAGGGGAAAAGATTTAATAGGAATCTGAGGGTTAACTTTTTCACACAAAGAGTGGCGGGTGTATGGAACGAGCTGCCAGAGGAGGTAGTTGAGGCTGGGACTATCCCAACGTTTGACCAGGTACATGGATAGGACATGTTTGGATGGATATGGACCAAATGCAGGCAGTTGGGACTAGTATACCTGGGACATACATGTTGGCTAGTGTGGGCAAGTTGGGCCGAAGGGCTTGTTTCCACACTGTATCACTCTATGACAGGGAGATAGAAAGCCATGTTAGTAAAGGGCCGGTCCCACGAGCACGCGACTGCATGCGACAAGCGCAACCAAACCGGAAGCGGGGGCCGCGCGGAGGTCGAGTGAGTGACGTGAAGTTCGAGCGAAGTCCGCGGGAAGTTCGCGCGTGATGTACGGCGTCAAGACACTGGGTCCGGTGTCGAGACGCTGCGTATGCCCGTCGAGGCGGTGCGTACAGCATCGAGGCGGCTGCGGGCCGGCAGGCCGTTGCTGCGCGGAATTTTTGAGCACTGTCAGTTTTACGGAGCCCCGCGCGATGTCGGGACCAGCTCCGCACAACTCCACACAGCTCCGGCGATCGAAGTGGGACCGGCCCCGCGAGGCCGTACGGCTCGTGGAGCAGGCCCTAAGCAGTGGGATGCGTTTCAACATCAATTTACTTTGTTAGTGAATTATTTAACTTGAGCCTTGCTCAGCTTTATGCTAAGTAAACACAGTAAACTGCTGAAACATGCTATTTGTGGCTTTTTATTCCAGTGTGTTACAAGCCCAGCATGTGGCCTCCTGCACTGCTCACTGATTATTCTTCTACGCTATTAATAGACCAGTCTTATTTTACACTATCCATATTTAGAACTTTAACCAAACCTAATTGTAAAATGCTGGTTCAGCTATTTAGTCCAAGGATCTTTCCTTTCAACATTAGGAACTGTGGTAATTAAATATGACACACTGTCCATTAAATAATTAAGTTAGGCAGTGTCTCTTTTGTGAAGCTACTATCTTGCTAAGGAAATAGACACAAAATACTGGAGTAACTCAACGGGGCAGGCAGCATCTCTGGAGAGAAGGAATGGGTGACGCTTTGGGTCGAGTCCATATAAGACCCTTCTTCAGACTGGTCTGAACTAGGGCCTGTCCCGCTGAGTTACTCCAGCATTTTGTGTCTATCTCCGATTTAAACCAGCATCTGTTGTTCCTTCCCACACATCTTGTTAAGGAGCTTGGACAAGTAAAGTCACAGTCAGCTGTTCATTTCACTAGCGACTGATTAGGAGAAGATAATGGCGGAAGGGAGACAAGGAGATCACTCAAGGCTTGGTGATCATCTGCGAGAGAAGGGGCAAGACCAGGGCTTTGATGGTGTTCAATGATCAAAGGGCCTGTCCCACCTGGGCGTCATTTGCGTGTAATTTACGCAACATCATTTACGCGTCAGGATACACGACGCGCGCATCGTGCCGCGTACGTGATGCATACATGGTGTGCATGACGCACGCATGGTGCGTGGTGACGCAGGCAATTACGCGCAGTCGCGCACGGCGCCCCAGGACTTTAGGATGTACAAAATCTTCGCGCGCCACCTATGTGATGCGCAATTGACACCCAAGTGGGACAGGCCCTTAAGTAAGCAGATGAAAGTGAATCTGTGAGAGAAAGAAAGGAGATTGAAATCTTGTGAAAGTGCCATGGAAAGATTAAAGGCCAAAGTCAAAGAACGGCGCGGTGGCGCAGCGGTAGTGTTGCTGCCTTACAGCACCATCGACCCGGGTTCGATCCAGACTATGCGTGCTGTCTGTACGGAGTTTGTACGTTCTACCCGTGACCTGTATGGGTTTTCTCCGGGTTCTCCCCACACTCCAAAGATGTACAGTTCTGTCGGTTAATTGGCTTGGTATAATTGTAAATCATCCCTGGTGTGTGTAGGATAGTGTTAATGTGCGGGGGTCGCTGGTGGGTGTGGCCTCGGTTGGCCGAAGGGCCTGTTGTCCCCGCTGTATCTCTAAACTAAACTAAACTATGTCCCCTGGTTCTTCATTCCTCTACCCTGGTCACCTTCTAATCAAGTCCACAACACAAGATTAGAAATTGTTCAGCCAGAGCTAAACACACTTCTCGGCATCTGCATACAATGGCGTCCTGCGCTTCTTGCGCTTCTTGCGAGTTGTGGTGGAAAGATTGGTGGAAACAGGGCCGCGACGAGAATGCTCTTTCGAAAGTGGCGGCGCTGCCTTAGCAGCTGCGGCTCGCCTGCAGTCCGTCTGTTTTTTCTTTTTTTGTTGTTTTCTTGTCCTGTTTTAGTTAGTTAATTTTAGTTATTAGGTTGCGTATGTGTGGGGGGGGGGGGGGTTGGGAGAAACTTGTTTTAGTTTCTTCCTTCGGGGGGGATGAGACTTTGTCTTGTCGTATCCCCCGTCTCCGTCCCCGTATGCGCTGAGGCCTAATCGTGGAGCTGGCGGCCTCCAATTGGGACCCACCTCAAGGCTCCGGTGGCAGAGCCAACCAGGACTTACCAGCGCGAGGCTGGCCGACTTTGGGGCTGTGGCGGCGTTCCGGCGGCGGCGACCTGAATCCGGGGCTCGGCCGCGGGCCCAGTGGACGTCATCGTCGGGAGCTCGCAGGTCACAGGTTGGTGACCTGTTTTTCCGGAGCTCCCGCAACAACAGCTTCGTCCGCTGGACTGGAGGGCAGCAGCTTCGATCACCCCGGGCCGCGGAGTTTGAACCGGCCCGTTCGCGGAGCTCGGATTCAGCCGCGGGACTGACTTACTCACCATCACCCGGCGGGGTCACGACATCGGAAGCCTGGATCGCCTCGGCGCAGAGGGAGAACAAGGAGGGAAGAGACAAAGACTTTAAGACTTTTGCCTTCCATCACAGTGAGGAGGTGCCTGGTGAACTCACTGTGGTGGATGTTCAATTTGTGTTTATGTGTGTTTTTGGTATTTTATTATATGTATGACTGCAAGGCACAAAGTTTTGTTCAGATCTAAAAGGTCTGAATGACAATAAAGGATACTCCCTACACTGGTAAAAGAGTGGATAGTATGCTTAAATGTAGTAAGAAGGAACTGCAGATGCTGGCTTACCAAGGAAAGACAGAATCCTAGATGGTACACTTGTAGAAAGGAGATATTATACCATGCAGTACAATATTCTATTCAAGTAGAGTTTAGCCCTTGACCTGATGATCTGGTTAATCACATTATTGGGATTTGAGCATGGCTGCTTTGTGAAGTCAGCCATCCCTGACGTATATCGTGATTTCTTGCACATGATGAGCAGATATAAAGAGCCTGCTCACTTGTCTGACTTTAATAACTGCCATTGTTTAATGGAAGTTTGCTCACCCTGAAACGAGAGGCACTTTTTTTCTCCCCTTGTCAGAGCCAGTATATAGCTGTCGGAGTGACTGAAGGCAGCATGGGTGACTGTTCCTGTTGGCAGGGGCTTCCTGGTGGCAAATGCACCATCACATGTTGTCTAGAAGGAGGTGACAGAGCAGATTAATGACTTTCTCTTCTCCGCTCAGACGGGGAAGTCAAAACAGCTTCACTCACCCGATTGTACGATGTACAAAGTGTATGGACTCTGCACATTGTTCTCCAGGATAGCTTCAACAGTCTTATATTTTAGAGGGACAGCGTAGAAACAGGCCCTTCAGCCCACCGAGTCCGCGCCAACCAGCGATCACCCGTACACTATCCTGCCCACACACTAGGGACAATCTACAGGAGCCAATTAACCTACAAACCTGCATGTCTTTGGGATGTGGGAGGAAACCGGAGCACCCGGGGAAAACCCACGCTGCCACAGGGAGAACGTACAAACTCCGTACGGACAGTAGCCGTAGTCAGGATCAAACCCAGGTCTCTGGTACAGTAAGGCACCGACTCTGCCGCTCGGTTCGATCCCGACTACGGGTGCTGTCTGTACGGAGTTTGCTCGTTCTCCACGTGACCAGGTGTGTTTTCTCCGAGATCTTCGATTTCCTCCCACACTCTAAAGGCGTACAGGTTTGTAGGTTAATAGGCTTGGTATAAGTGTAAATTGGCCCTGGTGTGTGTGTAGGACTCGGTGAAGGGCCCGTTTCCGCGCTGTTTCACGAAGCTAAACTAGACTCGCTGAGCTACTCCAGCACTTTGTGTCCTTTTGAAGCTGCAGTGGCCGTAGCTACCATTCGCACAAACCACCTTCTTTAATCTGAAACATGAACTCTGGTTCTCTCCATAGAGAATGTGCTACTTGGCATGAAATGGCCACGCCACGAGCAGAATAATTCACTCACAGGCTTCTGCTACTCCTCAGAACTGGAGTCTTCCCTCATCCTGTCCTCCCTTTCTCTGTAACTTTACACAGACTGTGGGAGGATTACAGAGAGATGGGCCAAACGCGAGCAAATGGGACTAGCTTCAATTGGGCATCTTGTCAACATGGATGAGTTGGGCCGATGGGCCTGTTTCCCCGCGTAATTAGAAACATAGAAACTAGGTGCCGGAGTAGGCCATTCAGCCCTTCGAGCCAGCACTGCCATTCAATATGATCTTGACTGATCATCCAAAATCAGTAGCCCGTTCCTGCTTTTACCCCATATCCCTTGATTCCGTTAGCCCTAAGAGCTAAATCTAATGCCCCTGTCCCACTTAGGAAACCTGAACGGAAACCTCTGGAGACTTTGCGCCCCACCCAAGGTTTCCGTGCGGTTCCCGGAGGTTCCCGGAGGTTTTTGTCAGTCTCCCTACCTGCAACCTTTGGAAACCACCTGCAACCTCCGGGAATCTCAGTGGGGCAGGGGCATAATAACTCTCTCTTGAAAACATCCAGTGAATTGACCTCCACTACCTTCCGTGGCAGTGAATTCCACAGATTCACAACTCTCTGGGTGAAAAGGTTTTTCCGCATCTCAGTCCTAAACGGCCTACCCCTTATGCTTAAACTGTGCCCCCTGGTTCTGGACACCCCCAAGATGGGGAACATTTTTGCTGTGTCAATAGCAAGAATGCTCTTCCTTAAATTAGGAGACCAAAACTGCACACAATACTCCAGGTGTGGTCTCACCAGGGCCCTGTACAACTGCAGTAGGACCTTCTTTGCTCCAATTACTCTCAAACTCCATGACTGCATATCTAACTTGTCTCAGTTATGAAGAAAGATCATCAATCTGAGTTATGGATCATCAGCCTGAATGTTCTCCAAGGACACTGTCTAATCTGCTGAGGTATTCATTCCTCACAACTAAACGATCAAATTTCCCATGATGAATATTGATTTCTCCAACAACAAGTAACCCTTGCTTTCCCTCTCTCTCCGTTCCTCCGCCTCCCTAGTTTTTTCGACTAGTTTCACTGTCCTGATTAAATACTACTGATTGCACGCCTCGTTGTCAAACTTCCCCTCAGCTAACGATAAACCATTCTATATAACCATATAACCAATTACAGCACGGAAACAGGCCATCTCGGCCCTTCTAGTCCGTGCCGAACACGTATTCTCCCCTAGTCCCATCTACCTGCACTCCAGACCATAACCCTCCATTCCTTTCCCGTCAATATAACTATCCAATTTATTTTTAAATGATAAAATCGAACCTGCCTCCACCACCTTCACTGGAAGCTCATTTCACACAGCCACCACTCTCTGAGTAAAGAAGTTCCCCCTCACGTTACCCCTAAACTTCTGTCCCTTAATTCTCAAGTCAATTCTACTTTTCCTTATCAGCATCTGCTTTGATCTGTCATTTTCACACCTTTCCCTTCCATATCTCTAGATTCCCTTCCCCTTGACTCTCAGTCTGAAGAAGGGTCGCGTCCCGAAACATCGCTCATTCCTTCTATCCAGCGATGCTGCCCGTCCCGCTGAGTTACACCAGATTTTTGTGTCTATCTTCGGTTTAAACCAGCAACTGCTATTCCTTCCTGCACATCTTGTCAAGGAGCTTGAACAAGTAAAGTCAAAGCCGGCTCTTCATTTCACCAGCGACTGAGCACGAAAGCCCAGTGTTAAGAGATTAGGAACAGATAACGGTGAAAGGAAGACAAGGAGATCAAGGCTTGGTGATGGTCTGAGAGTGAAGGGACTCAAGAACAGGGCTTTGATGGTGTTCCTTCTCTCCAGAGATGCTGCCTGTCCCTCTGAGTTACTCCAGTCCCAGGTTACACACTGATTAGTCTTTAGACTGGAGCACTTTAGAGATACAGCACGAAAACAGGCCCTTCGGCCCACCAAGTCCGTGTGCACCAGCAATCACCCCGTACACTAGCTCTATTCTACGCACTAGGGATTATTTTGAAATGTACAGAAGCCAAACCTAAACATCTTTGGAGTGTGGGAAGAAACTGGAGCACCCGGATAAAACCTACACGGTCACGGGGAGAACGTGCCAACTCCGTGCAGACAGCACCCGTAGTCAGGATCGAACCTGGGTCTCTGGCGCTGTGAGGCAGCAACTCTACCACTGCGCCACCGTGCCGCACAGGCTCTCAGTCTCTCAAGGTTTTGGAATATCATCTCCAGGTTGTAGCAGAGAGAACATATATTAGCCCCTGTGTAGGAAGGAACTGCAGATGCTGGTTTAAATTGAAGGTAGACACAAAATGCTGGAGTAACGGGGCAAGGGCAGGCAGCATCTCTGGAGCGAAGGAATGGGTGGCGTTTCGGGTCGAGACCTTTCTTTAACCTCTTCCATGTTATTAACAGAGATAAGACTCGTCAACTTTCAATACAAAGCCTCCATGTTACTGGTCTGCCATGATTCCTGAAACAACTTGTAACGTTTTGAAGATAGAAGTACACAAAATGCTGGAGTAACTCAGCGGAATTCTTCAGATCCTTCTTCAGATGTTTCGACCCGAAGCGTCACCTATTTCTTTCCTCCAGAGATGCTGCCTGGCCCGCTGAGTTACTGCAACATTTTGGACGTATCTTGGGGTATAAACCGGCATCTGCAGTTCCTTCCCACACATTTTGTAACACTTGTAGTTGAAGGACCTAACCACTAGGTGGCTTTGTTGGCAACTTCAAGAGTCTGAGAAGATGGACACAAAGTGCTGGTGTAGTCGCCAACCGCCTGTAACTTCTGCGGTGAGGAAAATACTGTACTCCACGTGTGTATATGGAGTGTGAGAGGCTGCAGCCCCTGTACGAATATCTGAAGGGGCTGCTCCTCAAGTTTTGGTTGTTTTTTAGTCCCACGATTCTGGTATTTGGGCACAAGGCAGGGAGTGGGGAGGGTGGATCGCGGGGGTGGGACCTCCCTGTTGGTTTGCTCCTGGGCCTGGCCAAGATGGCCATTCGCGTGTGTCTAGGCAGTGGGTAGTCAATGGTCAAACCGGAGTCGGCTGCCTGCCCATCTTCCGGGTCTATGTCCGTGCTCGCGTGTCCATGGATAGGGTTCACGCAGTATCCACGGGGACTCTAGCGGCCATCCGTGAATGCTGGTCGCCGCAGGGAGGTAGAGTGCATTGTAGATAAATTTGCCGTTATTGTATTATTGTGAAGGCTGCGTGTTCACATCACGTCGGGGTCACCAATGTGGTGCGTGGGTCTCAAAAGGAGGCACGAAGTCCAGTGTTTGAGAAGCACCTTTATTGTATTCCTCCCGGTTGAAGGGAAGACGAAAGCAGAGGAAGATGGCACCCAAACCCTGCCTTTTAAACCCTCCGGCTGAGGGCCGCCTCCGGACTGCACCACTCCTGTGCCGAGGGGTTCGGCAGTATAATGGCACGACCCTTAGGAGCCGCCACATTATAATGATTGCCTGATGCTATGTGACTAGTGAACGTTTTTGCACCTTCTGGTACACTGTCATGTGCAATTATTGAATATAGTCCCTGGAAGGAAATAAAAAAGAAAGAGAAAAAAAAAGTGCAGGAGTAACTCAGTGGGTCAGGCGACATCTCTGGAAAAACGGAACAGAAGATGTTTCAGGTCGAGACCCTTCTTCAGACTGTCTAGAGTGCTTAATTGTCATATGTACTGAAAACAGAACAATGAAATTCTTATTTGCCACAGTAAACACAGAACTCACAGATAGCACAATAAACAGGGGAAAGTTCAATCAATAAAAAAAAACGATATTAGTGTAAAACAAAAGCCTGAAGTCCCCAGTGTATCCAAGACATTGCATCGTTCGTAGTTTAATTGGGGTTTGTAATGTTCATGCTTGTTGGGAACAAGTTGTACCTGATCCTGGAGGTGACAGTTTTCAGACTCCTGTGGCTGTGCCTTCTTCCCGATGGTGGGACGGTAGCATGGCCAGGGTGGTGTGGGTCCTTGACGATGCTCACTGCCTTTTCTCACCAGTCTCTCCCTCTGGAAAAAACGATGCTGCGACGGTCTCATTGATGTGAATGGGAGGTCAGGCGTCCAGCTCCCACACAGGTCAGTCGAGAGTCAAGGGTTCGATGGTTCAATGGTTCTTTATTGTCACGTATGCACAGCACAGTAACATTCTTTTGCACGGCCCACAAATGCGCAGTCTCCATATTTTGGTGCCACCTACAAAGAAAAAGTCCAAAGTCTGGTCCACATGCTGGAAGTACTGGAGTGTCAACGTCTTTGTCAGTATTTGGAAAACAATTTTTCTCACCGAGAGTTGTGAGTGAGTGTGGAATTCTCTGCCTCAGAGGGCGGTGGAGGCGGGTTCTCTGGATGCTTTCAAGGGAGAGCTAGATAGGGCTCTTAAAAATAGCGGAGTCAGGTGATATGGGGAGAAGGCAGGAACGGGGTATTGATTGGGGATGATCAGCCATGATCACATTGAATGGCGGTGCTGGCTTGAAGGGCCAAATGGCCTACTCCTGCACCTATTGTCTACTGTCCCCGATCCAGGTAAGCACAGGTAAGCCAAAGGCAGCTGCAGGCCCGCGCGCCGACATCCTTTCTTCTCCCGACTGCCTCTGTGTCCCAGGGGAACATCTTTCATCTGACCCTGAAGGCACTTGAAGAGCCAAGAGTGTTTTAGTGACATATGTCCCGAAACGGAACAATGACATTCTTACTTGCAGCAGCACAACAGATTTCTAAACATCTACCAGCAATGTTAAAGACACCGTCCCCAGAAATATGTTTCAACTCAACACGTTCCAATGACTGTTGAATTTCCTTTATTATCGGGAAACGTGGGAATAAAAATGTTGTCGGAGCAATGTCTACCATCGCACGTTTTCTAAACACAGCACGATGTTTTTAACCTACATCGAAAAGCTTAATGCATGGAGTGCCAGCCTTCAGTATTAAACCCAACCTTAATGTCTCCAGTGTAACAAAATCATTTTTTAATAGGATTTGAATATAGTTTTGTTTCAGCAAAAATCTTCAATAACATTTTCTGCTTTGTTGATAATGCTAATGCGATTAAGCTTTCATGGGAGCTGACGGTCCTGTTTTTTTTTTTTTTAGCCGAGAATTTTCCAAATATATATTTCCATGTATGATGTGACAAAATCTGCAGATTTAAGATCCCCAAAGGGGATAACTGCACAATTAATCCTCTACTTCTTCCTCAGCAGCCCCTCAGGGTCCAGAACGACTTACTTTCCCTGTAATACAGAGCAGTGAAAGACGCCTGTGTTACAGGCCTGTCCCACTTAGGTGATTTTTTAGGCAACTATAGGCGACTAGTTTGTTGCCGCAGGTTTGCCGGTGGTCGGCGGGAGTAGTCTCCTCAGTCGCGCAAAAAGTCGTGGCGTCTTTCTGCTCGACGCTAAATTTTCAACACGCTGAAAATTTTTCGGAGACAGCGGGTTTGACGCTACGTAGTGCTGTTGTAGAGCGCAGTTTGACGTAAGTGCCGCCATGTAGGACAGGCCCATCAGGATTCCTTAAATGTACAGTGGCCATTCCACACCAGTAATAGAGTCATAGATTGATACAGCGTGGGAACAGGGCCTTCGGCCCAACTTACCCATTCCGACCAACGTTCCCCATCTACGCTAGTCCCACCTGCCTGCGATTGGTCCATATCCCTCTAAACCTGTCCTATCCATGTACCTGTCTAAATGCTTCTTGAACATTGCGATAGTACCTGCCTCAACTACCTCCTCTGGCAGCTCGTTCCAGACCGCCACCACCCATTGTGTAAAAAGGTTCCCTCTCAGGGTACTATTAAATCTTTCCCCCCACTTGCTCCTTAAACCTACGACCTCTGGTTCTCGATTCCCTTTTCAAATGGATTTGAGGGAGTGCAGACTTATTCCAATGTCAATGAGTTAGAACATAGAACAGTACAGCACAGGAACAGGCCCTTCAGCCCACAATGTCATAACCACCCACACACAAAAGCTTTTCACTGTACCTCAGTAGACGTGACAATAAACTAAACTAACTTATGAAGTAACAAACTAATGCATTTCTCCATCAGGTCCCTGTTCCCATTTGCACAGCCCACCTCCTTTACTTGGTCCCATGCTCCACCTTCCTTTAGTTTAGTTTACAGCATGGAAACAGGCCCTTCGGCCCACTGAGTCCGTACCGACATGCGATCACCCCAAACACTCGTTCTGCCCTACACAATAGAAGCAATTTACAGAGGTCAATTAACCTATAAACCTGCACGTCTTGGGGATGTGGGAGGAAACTGGAGCAGCTGGAGAAAACCCACGCAATCACAGCGAGAACGTACAAACTCCATACAGACAGCACCCGTAGTCAGGATTGAACCCTGGTCTCTGGTGCGGAAATGCAACAACACTACCCCTGCGCCACCGTGCCGTACCTATCACTTGCCAGGTCTTACCGCAACCTCCTCACCTCTTTATCCTGGTTATCCTTGCGGCACGGTGGTGCCCTGGTAGAGTTGCTGCCTTACAGCGCCAGGGACCCGGGTTCAATCCCGACTACGGGTGCTGTCTGTACGGAGTTTGGACAATCTCCCCGTGGTCTGCATGGGTTTTCTTTGAGATCTTCGGTTTCCTCCCACACTCCAAAGACGTACAGGTTTCAAGTCAAGTCAAGTCAAGAGAGTTAGAAACATAGAAACATAGAAAATAGGTGCAGGAGTAGGCCATTCGGCCTGCACCGCCATTCAATATGATCATGGCTGATCATGCAACTCAGTATCCTGTACCTGCCTTCTCTCCATACCCCCTGATCACTCTAGCCACAAGGGCCACATGTAACTCCCTCTTAAATATAGCCAATGAACTGGCCTCAACTACCTTCTGTGGCAGAGAATTCCAGAGATTCACCACTCTCTGTGTGAAAAATGTTTTTCTCATCTCGGTCCTAAAAGATTTCCCCCTTATCCTTAAACTGTGACCCCTTGTTCTGGACTTCCCCAACATCGGGAACAATCTTCCTGCATCTAGCCTGTCCAACCCCTTAAGAATTTTGTAAGTTTCTATAAGATCCCCCCTCAATCTTCTAAATTCTAGCGAGTACAAGCCGAGTCTATCCAGTCTTTCTTCATATGAAAATCCTGACATCCCAGGAATCAGTCTGGTGAACATTCTCTGTACTCCCTCTATGGCAAGAATGTCTTTCCTCAGATTAGGAGACCAAAAATGTACGCAATACTCCAGGTGTGGTCTCACCAAGACCCTGTACAACTGCAGTAGAACCTCCATGCTCCTATACTCAAATCCTTATGCTATGAATGAGTTTATTGTCATGTGTCCCAGATAGGACGATGAAATTCTTGCTAGGACAATTGACTTGGTATAAGTGTAAATTGTCCCTAGTGTGTGTAGGATAGTGGTAGTGTGCGTGGCTCGGTGCACTGAAGGGCCTGTTACCACGCTGTATCTCTAAACTAAAATAAACTTATCTCCTCTCCACTCTTTTGATCCAGACCTGAAACGTCATCTGTCCATTTCCCTCCACAGATGCTGCCTGAGCCGCTGAGTCCTCCAGCGCTTTGTGTGGTTTGCTTGCAGCATGATGGAATGTACGGCCATGGATTGTATAGTTGGAACAACCTTGAAAGCAGCTTGCTGAAGGCCAGGCCTAGAGGCAGCCAACTGTACGCACTGGCCCCTATTCCCCTCACGCCCTGCCGACTGCAGCAGCTTGTTATGAATACTTGTTATTGAACTAGGCAACTTTGTAAGACAATAAAACTTTTAAAAAAGGGTGAATAAAGACTATCAGGTGAAACAAAAAAAAATTAAAGACCTATAGATGCCAATCTCATGTGTTTCATACCCTTAGGATATTCTAATGTGGTTTTACAGTCGATATAATAATTTTGTTGTTATAATGCTTTCTTGATTACTGCGGGCGTCGGGGGTTATGAATGAATGAATACGTTTATTGGCCAAGTTTTCACATACAAGGAATTTGCCTTGGTGCTCCGCCCGCAAGTGACAACATGACATACAGTGACAGTTAGGAATGACCCATAAAGGGCCTGTCCCATGATGCGAGTTTACCCAAGAGCTCTCCCGAGTGAAAAAAAAATCAAACTCGTGGTAAATACGTAGAATGTACGTAGCGGTTATGTCGGAGCTCGTGGATGTGTCGTAGCGGCTCGTAATGCTAACGGAAGGTACTCGGGAAACACGGAAACTCGTGAAGTTTTTTCAACAGTGTAAAACATTTCCAAGAGTAAAAAAATACTCGTGATAAGGCCACGAGTTTGATTTTTTGTTTTAACTTGGGAGAGCTCTTGGGTGAACTCACATCGTGGGACAGGTCCTTAAAACATTAAACATTAATAAAACATTATCGATTAAACATGTGAATTATATAAAATACCAGAGCAAAAGGAGGCTACAGATTTTTGTCTATTGAGATGAGCTACTACTCGTGGGGAAAAAGCCTGGCTGTGGCAACTTTGACAGTCCAGAGTCGCCTTCCAGAGGGAAGTGATTCAAAGAGTTTGTGGCCAGGGTGAGAGGGGTCAGAGATGATCTTCCCCGCTCACTTCCTGGCCCTTGCAGTGTACAGTTCGTCAATGGAGGGAAGGTTGCAGCCAATAACCTTCTGGGGAGGTTTATGGGGAGAAGGCAGGAGAATGGGGTTGAGAGAGAAAGTTAGATCAGCCATGTTTGAATGGCGGAGTAGACTTGACGGGCCGAGTGGCCTAATCTGGCTCCAAGAACTTATGAACTTGTTGGTGCAGTCATAAGGTGGAGACAAAAGATGGACACAAAATGCTGGAGTAAATAAGCCGGTCTGGCAGCATCTGTGGAGAAATGGAATAGGTGATGTTTTGGGTCAAAACCCATCTTCAGACTCTGTACTAAAGGAAGGGGTTGGGAACAAGTTGGAAACTGAGTACACAATTTGTGCACAGCAAGTTCCCATAAAATATAACATTTATTTGGGTGAGATTGATTGACCTATAAATATTTCCAGGGCACCAGAATGACTTCCTGGCCCTGTTTGCTTGTGAAATCCTTCACGTCCTAGACAGCACGGCGGTGCAGATGTTAGAGCCGCTGCGTAACAGCGCCCGATACACGGGTTTGATCCTGACGTGGAGTTCGCACGTTCTCGAGTCCGCACGTTCTCCCCGTGACCGCATGGATTTCCTCCAGGTCCACATCCCAAAGACGTGTGAGGAAGGGTCCCATCCCAAAAGTGCGTATCTCTTCTCCTACGCGGGCTCTCGAATCAAACTGAAATTGCCCAGTTGAATTCTTGAACAGACTGGAGTATTCCGGCCAATCTATACTCTGTGCGTCCAAGCCCAGTACCTTCTCGAGGTTCTTTGTCCGTCACTTCAGGGAGAGACTGAGATGCCTTCACACAGGCACTGCTCTCTGCTGGGCACCGAGGATCCAGCGCCTAGCCGATTTCTGCCAACTATGACCAAAGTTTTGGGCCTCTAACCCATGAAAGGGACTCTAACCCAACCCCAGCAGGGCCTCTAACCCCACCCTGGTTTTATGGGCCTCCGATCCAAAGTTGTGCTAACCACTCCCCTGTGCTTGCTGGACTCAGTTCTAATGATCTCGATTAGACCCTTTCCCAAGCCCACAATCTGCTCCAACTAACAAAGTGCCGAAAATCAATGCAAAAACCACACCGTGGGCCCAATTTCTGCACCTTGATCGAAACAGCTCAACTCCCTTGATCGCAAACTTGTGTTTGGGGGTCTTTTGAGATCCCGGACGCACCCCCAATATAATTTGTTCGTTTCTAAGTTTGCCCCCAGTCTAGTTTCAGTAAAAACACTTAATCAAGCATTTGAAACAACTAAATTTTATTTTAACAAAAGCGTATTACAGTTCGCCTACTGTACCTATCCCACCGCGAGTTTGATCCTCGTATCTGCGTATTCAAGCCCTCTAGGCCTCGCTCAGACAGAGACACTCCAGAAGTTCACGCAGCCCCAAGCGCTCTCCCAGAAGATCGACGCTGGACCTCGTGGTAGCGGACTTTTATAGGTTTCGGGACCTCGAGAGGCCCGGGACCTATAATAATCAAATTACAGATATTGATTAACGCCATACATAACAGACATTTCCCTAACCCAATAATACAGCAGCTCAATACACTGTATTCAAACCGGACTTCTCAAGAAAGCCAACTTAGAAACATTTACCCTGATCTGCAAGAAGCCCAGACAAGGCTCAATACCTCATCCAATCAACACTCTGCAAAGCAGAACTCTGCAACATTAGTCACAATTATTTACAAGGTGTATGTCTGGTTTGCAGCCATCCAATCCATGCTATGCATTTTACACCTAATTGACAGGGTCTGCAGATTCTTATTCTTTGCTTGCAAATTGTATCTGAGCTCTAGACACACTGGCACCACTCCGCAGCTCTGCAGAGAACAATTCCAAATTGACCAAATCTCCCAGCAGCCCTGAAGCTTTTACCCCATTTTTGAGTCCTAGCCTCTCCAATTTAGCCAGGATTAACAGTTCGGCCCCTGATGGTTCGGGAACCTATAAAGGCTAGCTCCCACGAGGTCCTGTGTCGCTCCTATGGGAGAACGCTTAGGACTGTGCGACCTTCTGGGGTGTCTCTGCTTGCACGAGGCTAGGAGGGCTTGGTCAGGCAGATACAAGGATCAAATCCGCAGTGGTTAGGTAGAGTAGTGGTGTTTTTCCAAAATAAAGTTTAGATGCGCAAGTGCTTGACTCAGTATTTTATTGACTGAAACTAGACTGGGGGAAAGCTTAGAACGAGCTATTTACAATTGCCTGGAGTAAAGAGAGCAAGGATGAGTTACAGCTAAAGGAACACAGTTTTGAAATAATAGTCGCACTGAGAAACTATAAAAGATTTGCTAACACATTAAACCTAGAAACATAGAAAATTGGTGCAGGAGGAGGCCATTTGGCCCTTAGACCCTGCACCACCATTCATTGCAATCATGGCTGATCATCCACGATCAGTAACCTGTGCCTGCCTTCTCCCCATATCCCTTGATTCCACTAGACCCTAGAGCTCTACCTAACTAAATATCTTAATATTTTCCTTTCTAAGTAAACATGTATTTTCTAAATATATGCACATAATAGTGAAAGCAAGGAATGTTTAACAACCATAACAATCTATATTTTAGTTTTTGCTCCAGTTACAATCAAGCAGCACTAAATCTTCTTACTTATTCCAATCCATTGCATCTCCCCATCCTAACAGTAAATATTCATATCATAAATTATAGGCAAAGCCTTTAGTGCAGTGATATTCTCAGGTTGAAATTGACAGATTCGTGATTAGTAAGGGTGAATGGCCCAATCCTGTTCCCAGAACTTATAAACTAGTTAATGCAGTCAGTGTTAATACTGGCCAAGTTAAAGACACCATCAAATGGAGGATCCCTGCACTTGTCAGAAGCGCTTAGCCCTTGTCAGCTGAAATTTACAGGCTTTGGATGGTGCCAGCCAGTCTAGGCTCAGACAGGTATGCAGGATGGTGAGGGGTCCTCCTTGTTTCCCAGGTGTTCTCCTTGTTTCTCCTAAATTGAGAAAAGGCATAGCAGTTTTGCAAACGAGCTATTTACATCAACTTTAAAACGGTTAAAACAGAAGATGGGCCCAAAATTCTGGAGTAACTCAGAGGGACAAGCAGCATCTCTGCAGAGAAGGAATGGGCGACGTTTTGGGTCGAGAGGTATCTGGAGAATGGGGTTGAGGGGGAAAGATAGATCAGCCATGGTTGAATGGCGGAGTAGGCTTGATGGACTGATTGGCCTAATTCTGCTCATCGAACCTATGAACTTATGATATATTAACAAAAAGTTCGGACAGATTAGTTTCGACCAATTCCATAGAAATTCGACCAAGAAACATAGAAACATAGAAAATAGGTGCAGGAGGAGGCCATTCGATTCTTCGAGACAGCACCGCCATTCATTGTGATCATGGCTGATTATCCCAAATCAATAACCCGTGCCTGCCTTCTCCCCATATCCCTTGACTCCACTAGCCCCTAGAGCTGTATCTAACTCTCTCTTAAATCCATCTAGGGATGTGGCCTCCACTGCCCACTGCGGCAGGGAATTCCACAAATTTCCAACTCTCTGGGTGAAAAAGGTTTTTCTCACCTCTGTCTTAAATGGCCTCCCCTTTATTCCAAGACTGTGGCCCCTGGTTCTGGGCTCGCCCAACATTGGGAACATTTTTCCTGCATCTAGCTTGTCCAGTCCTTTTATAATTTTATATCTTTCTATAACATGCCCCCTCATCCTTCTAAACTCCAATGAATACAAGACTAGTCTTTTCAATCTTTCCTCATATGACAGTCCCGGCATCCCAGGGATCAATCTCGTAAACCCACGCTGCACTGCCAAAATCACAAGGATGTCCTTCCTCAAATTAGGAGACCAAAACTGTACACAATACTCCAGCTGTGGTCATTCGTGAGCCCTGTACAACTGCTGAAGAACCTCTTTACTCCTAAACTGAAATCCTCTTGTTATGAAGGCCAACATCCCATTCGTTTTCTTCACTGCCTGCTGTACCTGCACGCCAACGTTCAGTGACTAGTGTACAAGGACACCCAGGTCTCGCTGTACCTCCCCCTTACCTAATCTAACCCCATGATGGAGCTCTGGGCAGTGCTGTGTCACGGTGAATCATAGCACCTCCCTGAAAGTGGCGGCACATGTGGATAAGGTGGCGGAGAAGACCTTTGGCTCACTGTCCTTCAACAGTCAGGGAGTTGAATGCAGAAGTTGGGATGTTGTGTTGCAGTTCCACAAGGCATTGGTGAGGCCGCATTTGGAGTATTGTGTGTAGTTTTGGTCACCCTGTCATACAGTGTGGCAGCGACTGCGGGACCAACATGCTCGGAAGGCCCCCATGACCACGGTTGCGATGAACACGGAGGGGAGGCTGGCTGGAAATCTATGGTGCCTTCAACCTCACCTGGGTGCAAGATTTGTGTTTATGTTGTGGACTTTATGTGCCGGCAACTGGCTTTCCCCCCCCCCCCCCCCCCCCACCCCTCTGCTTTTAAAAATTAGTTTGTAATTCAATTTCAACGACAACCTTTACAATTTTATTTTTAATATGTTTCTATTATTTGATTTCACCGAATTATTTATTTTTATTATTTTTCTTGTGATTTTTTTTTAACGATACTGCCTGTAAGGAAAATTCATTTCGTTGTCTCAAATTGAGACACTGACAATAAATTTGAATACAATACAATACAATACAATACATACAGGTACATAGGTTAATTGGCTTTGGTAAAATTGTAAGTTGTCCCTAGTGTGTGTATAGGTAGGATAGTGTTAGTGCGCGGGGATCGCTGGTAGGCACCGACCCGATGGGCCAAAGGGCCTGTTTCCACGTGGTATCTCTAAACCAAACTAAACTAAACTAAATATTTGAAATAATCTGAACAGCATTAAATAAATAGGCAATGTGCTGTTTAAAACAGCTGGAGGCAGCCCAGTGAATTGCTGACTATCAAGATACTGATCTCTGCAGGGTGGCCAAAATTCACCCTCAAGAAAACAACTTACGTTTATATAACTCTTTCCATTAACGCAGAGTATTTCATATCTCATAAAGTAATGGAGTGATTATTGTGAAATGGCAGCTAAACAGTGCACAGGATGGAAAAACAGCAATGATATAAATAATCAGTTAATGCGTTTAGGTATTAAATTGTAGTAGTGCGTTTGCAGAACACACTAACATTGGCGGGGTTGCTGGCAGTGGTTAGAGGCTGTCTCAGTGAAGGACTGTATACAGCATGGGTTATTTATTTATTTCATTATTTATTCAGAATCTGTTTCCCCAGAGTGGAAATGGCAAAGACCGCAGGGCAGAGCTTTGAAGTGGAAGGGGCAAAGTTTAATCATGTGTGAACACGAGTGGTCACGGGACTGAAAACTGTCGGGAAAACAATCTCGGGCGGCCCGGTGGCTCAGCGGCAGAGTTGCTGCCTCACAGCACCAGAGACCCGGGTTTGATCCTGCCCACGGGTGCTGTCTGTACGGAGTTTGTACGCTCTCCCCGTGACCTGCGTGGGTTTGCTCCGGGTGCTCCGGTTTCCTCCCACACTCCAAAGACGTGCGGGTTTCCACAGGAAAGCGTTACAGGTCCATCAAATCACACGCCGCAAGATTAACGAACAGTTTCTACCCCAAGGCCATCACCACTCTGAACTCCGCACTGAACACCCACCCATAGCCAATATTTTGTACTGCCACAACACTAGACTGTGAAATATTGCACATTATGGCTTGGCGACGTTTTCTTGCTGTTTTTGTCATTCGTTATTCGTTATTATTTACGTTGGAGCTCCGCTCGGGCAGTCCGCCTGAAATGTTGTTGTATGTAATTACAATGACAATGAGGTGTATCATTATTATTATTGGTTTATAGGTTAATTGGCTGTGAATAATTGTAAATTGTTCCTAGTGTGTGTAGGATAGTGCAAATGTGCAGGGGTTCGCTAGTTGGCGCGGACACAATGGGCCGAAGGGCCTGTATCTATAAACTAAACTACATAACATGACAACACTCAGTGTTCCATGACCAACCCAATTTTGGATCCAATTTACCAACTCACCATGTTATTATTCCAGGCTTTAAACTAATCTGCCTTACTTTACTAGGGTGGCACGATAGTGCACTTGAGTTGTTGCCTCACAGCGCCATCGACCCCAGGTACTGTCTATCCTGGAGTTTATACACTCTCCCTGTTCGACCCTGACCCCAGGTGCTGTCTATATGGAGTTTATAGTTCAAGTGAGTTTATTATCATGTGTCCCTGATAGGAAAATGAAATTCTTGCTTTGCTTCAGCACACAGAACATAGTAGGCATTTACTACAGAACAGATCAGTGTGTCCATATACCATTATAGAAAAATGCAACGCCCGAACAGGGACTTGAACCCTGGACCCTCAGAATAAAAGTCTGATGCTCTACCCCGCTTGGAGTGCATACTGTCGTTGTGTCCTTGGGCAAGACACTTCACCCACCTTTGCTGCGCGTGAATGTGTGTGAATGTGTGTGAATGTGTGTGAATGTGTGTGAGTGACTGGTGGTGGTTGGAGGGGCCGTAGGCGCAGATTAGCAGCCACGCTTCCGTCAGTCTGCCCCAGGGCAGCTGTGGCTACAGAAGTAGCTCACCACCACCGAGTGTGACTTGGGAGTGAAATAATAATGCGATGTAAAGCGCCTTGAGTATCTAGAAAGGCGCTATATAAATCCCATCCATTATTATTATTATCATTATTACCGACTGAGCTATCCGATACACTCTCCCTGTGACCGCGTGGGTTTTCTCTGGGGCTCCCATTCCCTCACACACTCCAAAGACGTGCAAGTTTGTAGGTTAATTGGTTTCTGTAAGTTGTCCCTAGAGTGTAGGATAGAACTAGCGTGCAGGGATCGCTGGACGGGTGGACTCAGTGGGTTGAAGGGCCTGTTTCCACGCTGCACCTCTAAACTAGACTAAACTGCCTCTTCAGTGAACACGAACTTGAACCTCTGAGACTTGGACCTTGCACCTGAGTAGATGGCTGCAGAGTTAACTGCCTACTGTGAGCACAAAGATTATCCATTAACCACCCTTCGCCTCTCCAGGTAAGGACATCGGTTAGCTCTCTCCCCTCTGTGACTTAATCAACCAGAGATGGCTTCACAACAATTACTTGTGGTCACCATTAACGATATTGCCTCTTCAGTTGCAGAATGAATTGAAATGAAATGATTAGCTGCCTTCAGAGTCTTAGACCCATGGAGTTGTACAGCATGTAAACAGGCCCTTCGGCCCATCTGGTCCATGCCGACCAAGTTGGCATATTGGCCAAATTCCCTCTGCCTGCATTTGGGACATAGCCCTCGGAACCCGTCCTGATCCTTGTATATGTCCAAGTGTCCCCTAAAATGATAATTGTATCAATTTCTTTAGCTTCCTCAGTCACCCTGTTCCAGGCATGAACTATCCTCAGAGTGCAATAGTTACCCCTGAGGTCCCCCTTAAATCTCTCTCCTCTCACCTTAATCATAATAAAAGACTGGTCCCACACCTAGCCTCTTGTCCTTGCCCCTGTCTGGCTGTTGGCAGAGTAGCTTCAAAGCGCGTACCATCATATTGAGGAGCAGCTTCTTCGTTATGGTATGGGGTAATCACAGGTTCGTGGACTCGACGGGCCGAAGGGCCTGTTTTCTCACTGTATCTCTAAACCTAAAGATTTTAAGAAATTTGAGTGGGCAATTTTTGCCAGGGCTTTCCCTGAAGAAAGTGTCTGCTTCATTAAGGCAGATCAACTCATGCATTTCCCCATCTTCTCCAGCCTGAAGAAGGGTCCCGACCCGAAACGTCACCTATCCACGTCCTCCAGAGATGCTGCCCGACCTGTTGAGTTACTGCAGCACCTTGCTGGCTCTTGGTCCATAGCTTTCCATGTGTTGGTGATTTAAATGTTTATCTAGACACTTCCTTGATGTTTCTGGGGTCTCCTCTGTCTCTCACGCAGTGCAGCGCTAACTCCAGCCATCCACCAGGAGAGAAAATAAGTCCTTACGTCACCTTTAAACTCCAGCTACACTTCACGCTGCCTCGGAAAAGCAGCCAACATAATCAAAGACTTGTCCCACCCCGGTCATTCCTCCTTCTCCCTTCTCCCATTTGGCAGAAGATACAGAAGCTTGAGTGAGGGCACCACCAGACTCCGGAACAGCTTCTTCCCCTCTGTTATCAAGCTTTGCAATGGCCCTTCCATAAACTAGGGCACTGTCAGATTCACCTCTACCCCATTGCGGACATTGGACTTTGTCTGTGGAACTGGTGCACTACAGTGCTGAGAGCTACATGCTGCATTCTGTATCTTCTTCTTAGTTCTATCATACATGAGTTTGACTCAATTGTATCAACATGTGATACTGTATGTATATCTTTGGACTACTTCACTGCAGAGGGGGCTCTGAACTACTCAGCTCTTTCACAGTGAGAGTCAAATGGAGTTAATATTTCAGGCCGACAACCTTTCATCAGAACGACTTGGACTACCTGCCCAGTCATTTAACCACTTTTGCTGCTGTAATCCCTTAACCGATTAGTCGCATAGAAATGCAAAGGAACATATTCTATCGTCAATCCTCCAAAGATCAGTTTATATCTTTTGAAGCTGGATTCTGCCGAGCATTAAACAAAAGCAAACCGATAGAGACCTACAACAACTGAGCTTCAACATGTAAGATAACTTTAGTGCTGAGTCCACACTTTTTGTGAACATATTTATGAATGAAACTACCTTGAGTGTACAACAGCACACATGACCCTGATGGAAATTATTCTCCACTGGAATTGTATTTTCCCGACTGACTTTCTAAAGATGGATCGTGTGAACACTTGTGGCCTTGATAGATCTTGTGGCCAGGATCCCATTTCTGAGACGCCGATGTGTTACACAGAAGGTGTCCCTAAAGGCACCTCAAAATTGAAAACCTTGACCTCTGTTCCATTCAGGCAGCGCCAGTCACAGTGCATTGACTTGATGAATGACTACAGCAGTACGAGAGGAAGGTTTAAGGTGAGATAAATAGTTGTTCAATACCTTAGACTAAAACCTACTGAAATGTTCCAATTAATTTGGAAGTCCATGAAATAATACTCTGGACGATAAAGCAGTGAGTTAGCATATCGGAATAAGACACTTGCCAAACAGGCCCTTCGGCCCACCAAGTCCAGGCTGACTGTCAAAATGACTGTTCACACTCATTCTATGTTATCGTACTTTTGTATCCACTCCATACAACCATATAACAATTACAGCACGGAAACAGTCCATCTCGGCCCTTCTAGTCCGTCCCGAACACTTATTCTCCCCTAGTCCCATCTACCTGCATTCAGACCATAACCCTCCATTCCTTTCCCGTCCATATACCTATCCAATTTATTTTTAAATTATAAAATCGAACCTGCCTCCACCACTTCCACTGGAAGCTCATTCCACACACTCCCTAGACACTAAGGACAATTTACAGGGGTCAATTAACCAACAAACCCGCCTGTTATTAGTTTAGTTTTACATTGAGAGATGCAGCGTGGAATTAGGCCCGTAGGCCCACAGAGTCCGCGCCAACCACCGATCACGCGGACACTCGTTCTATCCTACACACTCCGAATATCCTTTTAGTGATTGCTGGTGATGTTTGAGGCTACTATTTGTGAATTCCAGGTGAAAGTAGGCTGTTATATGGGTCAGAGTCATGGAGTGATACAACAGGAAAATAGACCCTTCGGCCCAACTTGCCCACGCCAGCCAACATATCCCAGCTTCACCAGTCCCACCTGCCCGTGTTTTGTCCATGTCCCTCCAAACCTATCCTATCCATGTCCCTGAATAACTGTTTCTTAAATGCTGCCTCAACTACCTCCTCTTGCAGCTCGTTCCATACACCCACCACCCTTTGAATGAAAACGTTATCCGGCAACTGAACCATCCGACCACAACCAGAGAGCTGTCCTGAACTACTATCTACCTCATTGGGGACCCTCAGACTATCTTTGATTGGACTTTACTGGCTTTAACTTGTGCTAAACATTATCCCCTCATCGTGTATCTGTACACTGTGACTGGCTCGATCGTAATCATGTATTGTCTTTCTGCTGACTGGTTAGCACGCAACAAAAGCTTTTCACTGTACCTCGGTACACGTGACAATAAACTAAACTAAACTAAGTCAGAAATTAACCAGCATGATTACCCAGTAGCTAAATTATTGATTTATAAAAACCATAAGATGGACAAGATGTAGAAATAGGTAATTGAATTATTATTTTTTTAAACCATGTATTGATTCACATTGATTGAATTTCTGGGAACATTAGTATTTTCCAAAATAGTAACTAATTTGGAAGATTGTGGCAGATTTTCAATGATACTGGATTCCACGCCAGAAAGAACGTTTTACCTGTTTGTTGAGTCAGCACCTTTCGTCACATGCGATTAACCCTGTGGGTTCATTTAAAGAATGCAATTACTTGTGGTGCCATAAGGTTGAAGGGAAAGATCATTAAACCAAGAGTCATAAATAGCGGTGGATTAAACATGGAAATGCAAGAGAACTCTACAATCCTGTCAGTATTTACACCTGTTAACCAGTTGTCAATAGGGCCTGTGGTTTAGTTTAGTTTATTGTCACGTGTACCGAGGTGCAGTGCAAAGCTTTTGTTGCGTGCTAACCAGTCAGCGGAAAGACAATACATGATTACAATCGAGCAATTCACTGTGTACAGATACATGATAAAGGGAATAACGCAAATAAGGTTTAGTGCAAGATAAATCCAGTACAGTCCGATCAAAGCTACTCTAATGAGATAGAAAGTAGTTCAGGACTGCTTTCTAATTGTGGTAGGATGGTTCACTTGCCTGACAACAGTACTCACTGGAGTTTAGAAGGATGAGGGGGTGGATTTCATTGAAACTTACCGAATAGTGAAAGATCAGGATGTGGAGAGGATGTTTCCACTAGTGGGAGAGTCTAGGACCAGTTGGCACAGCCTCATAATAAAAAGACGTACCTTTAGAAAGGAGATGAGGTGGAATTTCTTTAGCCAGAGGGTGGTGAAGCTGTGGAACCTGTACCCAGAGAAAACCCACGGGGAGAACGTGCAAACTCCGTACAGACATCATCTATAGTCAAGATTAAACCCAGATCTCTGGCGCTGTAAGGCAGCAACTCTACCGCTGTCCGCCCCTGATGGTTTACAAAAACATTTACTAAGTGCTGCAGTAACTCAGAGGATCAGGCAGCATCTCTGGAGGACCTGAATAAGCGATGTTTCAGGTTGGGACAATTCTAGAGTCTGAGTCTGAAGAACGCCTGCCCATATTCTACACAGATGCTTTCTGACCGCTGAGTTACTCCAGTATTGTGTGTTATTTTAGTTAGGAGATACAACGTGGAAACAGACCCTTCGGCCCACCAGGTCCGCGCTGACCAGCGATCCCCGCACATTAACACTATCCTACGCCCACCAGGGACAATTGTTTTACTTTTACCAAGCCAGTTAACCTACAAACCTGTACGTCTTTGGAATGTGGGAGGAAACCGAAGATCTCGGAGAAAACCCACGCAGGTCACGGGGAGAACGTACAAACTCCGTACAGACAGCACCGTAATCGGGATCAAACCCGGGTCTCCGACGTTGCATTCGCTGTAAAGCAGCAACTCTACCGCTGCGCCACCGTGGCTGCCGAATAGACGTCCCAATAGAATAGACATATTTTCTATATTTGAGGTATGCATTCATGAAAATCATTACATGTAATAAAATGCTGAAATATTCATTGGTCATTGCATTGCAGGTCAGGGCTAATGAAACGATTGCTATGAAAAACTCACTGCACACTCCAAGTTCTTCAAGAAGATAAATGATCCCTGAGAAATAGGTCGTATAGAATCATGAATCATTGATTCTGGTCTGAACCAAGAATGAGCTTCATAAACGTCATAAAACAATAGGCAAGGAGCATTTCAGACACAAAAATCCTACAACTTCATTCACAAACATTACACAAAAGTGAATTGAGAAATAAAAACAAAAGTAATTTTCTGATGAACTTTTGTTTCCATACTTGTGCATACTCTGAGAGATTTAGTGATTTTAGAGATTTAGAGATACGGTGCAGAAACAGGCCCTTCAGCCCATCAAGCCCATGCTGCCCTGTGATCATCCACACACTAGCACTATCCTACACCCTAGGGACAATTTACAATAGCCAATTAACCTACAAACCTGCACGACTTTGGAGTGTGGGAGGAAACCAGAGAAAACACAGGGAGAACGTGCAAACTCCATACAGACAGCACCCGTAGTCACGATCAAACCTGGGTCTATGGTGCTGTAAGGCAGCAACTCTACCGCTGCGCCACCGTGTCTCCCAACAATGAATTACATTTTAACAACTAAAAACTGAATCTTGATTTTAGGCAAATAATGTTATTAAAATGTTTCATTTTTGGGCCAATTAACGCTCTTATTATTGCTTCCCCCGACCTTTTACCAAGAAACAAGAGTGTTTAATTGTCATATGTACTGAAAACAGATCAATGAAATTCTTGCTTGCAGCAGCATAGCAGGTCTGAAATTTAGACAAATGTTCAATTAATTCAACAAACCCAATATTAGTGCAATATCTTCACCCATTTTCAAGAAATGGGTATTTTAATTTCAAATGATTGGAGAAGAAATTAAAGGATACTTCCATTAAAGGATATCTGTAAGACAATTCCATTATAATCTCATTTCCTCGCCAATTAATCAGAAGCTGCGGAGCCTTGTATAGCTTTTATCAGGAGTGTAGAATTTATCTGCCAGTGATAAAAATAGGCAATGAAGATGAAGATCACTTTAGAAAAAAACAGGAATTGATGTAATGACTGCCAAGGAAGATTGATCACAGAGGATTCATGGTTTGCCAGAAAACTTTTGTGTTTTAAGGATTGTGGTAGCTGTGTATTTATCTTGCATTTGATAAACGAGATTGTTGATCTAGCTCCAGATCGAGATCTAGATTGAGGTGTCCATAAGCAGAGGACATCGGTTTAAGGCAGGGAGTTAAAGGTTTAGGCTTATTTAAGGTTTAGGCTTATTATTGTCATGTACAGTGAAAGCTTCGGAGTCATCGAGTGATACAGGAGGGAAACAGGCCCTTCGGCCCAACTTACCCACGTTGGCCAACAATGTCCCAGCTACACCAGTCCCACCTCCCAGCGTTTGGCCCATATCCCTCCAAGCCTGCCCTATCCATGTCTTCGGAAAAAAGATGTGGAGTGGTTTTGGCCCGAAACGTTGCCTATTTCCTTCGCTCCATAGATGCTGCTGCACCCGCTGAGTTTCTCCAGCACTTTTGTCTACCTGTCCTATCCATGTATCTGTCTGTTTCTTAAACGATGGGATAGTCCCAGCCTCAACTACCTCCTCTGGCAGCTTGTTCCATACACCCACCACCCTTTGTGTGAAAGAGTTACCTCTCAGATTCCTATTAAATCTTTTCCCCTTCCCATTAAAACTATGTCCTCTGGTCCTCTATACACCTTCCGTGAGCAAGGGACTCTGCCCGATCTATTCCCCTCATTTTGCATGCTATCCAAAACGTACCATCAGATGTACCATACATAGATACAATCTTGTCAAACTTAAGTACAATTGGTGAAGCAAAGGGGAAGGTACAGAATGTATCATGTAGTTCTCAGCATTGTAGTGCACAAGTTCCACAGACAAAGTCCAATCTGTGCAATGGGGTAGAGGTGAATCGGACAGTGCCCTAGCTTGTAGAAAGACCATTGGCAAGCTTGACAACAGTGGGGAAGAAGCTGTTCCTGAGCCTGGTGGTGCGCGCTCTCAAGCTTCTGTATCTTCTGCCGGACGGGAAAAGGGGGAAGGATGAATGACCGGGGTGGGACAAGTTTTTGATTATGTTGGCTGCTTTTCCAAGGCAGCGTGAAGTGTAGCTGGAGTTTAAAGGTGACGTAAGGATTTATTTTCTCTGCTGGAGGGTGGCTGGAGTTAGCGCTGCACTGCCTGAGAGACAGAGGAGAGCCCAGAAACATCAAGGAAGTGTCTAGATAAACATTTAAATCACCAACACATGGAAAGCTTTGGACCAAGAGCCAGTTGGAGTAACCCAACGGGTCAGACAGCATCTCTGGAGGAAATGGATGTGACGTTGCGGGTCGGGACTCTTCTTCAGGCTGGAAAATATGGGGAAATGCCCAACTACCCTGTTGTGCATGAATTGCTGCCTCAATGTAGCAGATCACAATCAAACACTTTTTCCAGGGAAAGCCCAGGCAAAAATTGCCCACTCAAAATTTCAAAGTGCTTGAAATTTGGTTTAGGTTTAGGGATACAGCTAGAAACAGCGCGCATCAACCAACAATCTCCCTGTACATTAGTTCTATCGTCCACTCTATGGACACATTACACAAGCCAATTAATCTACAATCCCGCATGCTTTTGGAATGTGAGTGGAAACCGGAGCCTGGAGAAAACCCACGTGGTCTCAGACAGAGAATGTGCAAACTCCGTACAGACAGCACCCAACGCCAGGATCAAACCCAGGTCTCTGCCGCTGTAAGGCAGAAAATCTACCACTCCTGTGGTAGGCAGTCATCTAGTTCCTGTAATAGTTGGTGCTTTAGCAATCTCAGCTGATTGAAACATTGTTAGTTTTCACTGCTTTATCTTCCTGCAGCTAATTCTCCATTTACTCAAGCATCGTATATACAGTAATCTTAAAGTCTTACAAATTAATCAATGGTTGCTTTGCTGAAGTCTGAAAGACGATGGATTAGAATCTAGAGAGGGAGAGGGGAAAGCAATCAAGTTGCTCCATTTATTATAGATGCAGCAACTGGATATGTTGGGTGCAGCGGTAGAGTTGCTGCCATACAGCGCCAGGGACCCGGGCTCAATCCTAACCTCGGACATTATCTGTGCGGCGTTTGAACGTTCACCCTGTGACCACGTGGGTTTTCTCCGGGTGCTCCGGTTTGCTCCCGCACTCCAAAGACGTACAGGTTTGTAGGTTAATTGGCTTTGATAGAATTGTAAATCAGAATCAGAATCAGAATCAGAATGCTTTATTGTCACATACAATGAGATTACTGTGTCTCTCCATTTAAAAGAATTTCAAACATTCACATACACATACTTTTTACACTCCCTCCCTCCCCAAACCCACCCATGGATTCACATTTACATAAATTAACACACTCTCCCACCCCCCCTCCTTCCCCATAACCCGCTCCCGAGACAGAGTTCAGTTCCAAGATTGCTGATGGGTAAAAGCTGTTCGTGAGTCTGGCAGTGCGTGACTTTAGCGACCTGTACCTGTTTCCTGAGGGCAGCAGTGTGAAAAGGTGGTGACAAGGATGTGTGATGTCTTTCACGATATTACAGGTCCTGCTGCGGCATCTGGAGTGGTAAATGTCCTCCAGAGGGGGCAGGGGGAGTCCAATGATACCCTGGGCAGTTTTTATCACCCTCTGGAGAGCTGCTCTGTCAGCTGCTGAACAGTTCCCAAACCAGGCAGTTATGCAGTAAGTCAGTATGCTTTCTACCGAACAGCGGTAGAAAGACTCCAGCAGTTTAGCAGACAGATGGATCAGTGTTCTGAGGAAGTAAAGTCTCTGTTGCGCCTTTTTTTACAACTACAGCAGAGTTCACAGACCATTTAAGATCCTCACTGATGTTGATCCCCAGAAATTTAAAACTAGGCACCCTCTCCACCTCCTCGCCCCCTATCTCCAGTGGCCTGAGCTCCGCTCTATGTCGCCTGAAATCAGTGATGATCTCCTTTGTCTTTTTAGTGTTCAGAGAGAGATTGTTGTGAGCACACCACTCAGAAAGTCTGTGCACCTCCTCTCTATAGGTGACCACGTTCCCATTTGAGATGAGCCCCACCACGGTTGTATCGTCCGCAAATTTTATGATCCTATTGTCCCTGGTGTGTGTAGGTAGGATAATGCTAGTGTGCGGGGATTGCTGGTCTGTACGCACTCGGCGGGCCGAAGGGCCTGTTTCCACGCTAGATCTCTAAAGTCTAAACTGCACAAACTGTAATGTTACACATACAATTGTCATACTGTCTTGTGCTTCCGAGATTAAGTACGCGTTAAGATTCAGATCTTTAGTTCAGGTTGAGTTTATTTTCAGACTGCAGACCTGAGGCCACTGACAGATATCATTTGTTAACCACAAAGAAGAACACAGTGTACAAGTGAGCGACGCAGTGCTTACGCAAGAACAGACTGCTTACTGAGTACAAGTTACAAGATTCAAGATTCAATTTATTTGTCATTTGGACCCCTTGAGGTCCAAACGAAATGACGTTTCTGCAGCCATACATTACAAACAAATAGACCCAAGACACAACAGCACAACATAATTTACATAAACATCCATCACATCGCTGTGATGGAAGGCCAAAAAAACTTATCTCTCCACTGCACTCTCCCCCCCTCCCCCACTCCCCGATGTCAAAGTCAAAGTCAAAGCCCCCGGCTGGCGATGGCGATTGTCCCGCGGCCATTAAAGCCACGCCGGGTGATGCAAGGTCGCACACCGGGTCTTGATGTTGGAGCCCCCGGCGTGCGCTCGCAGAGTCCCGCGGCCATTCTAAGCCGCGCAGGGCGGTGCTGTAAGGCCCCGCTTCAGGAGTTCTTCGACCCCGCAACTCGGGCGGGAGAAGTCGCGTTGCGGGAGCCCTGAAAAGCGGTCTCCCTCCAGTGACCCGCGGGCTCCCGGTGCCGCCATCCGCCAGACCCGCAGTTGCAGCCTCCGAATCTCCAGAGGTCGGGCCGCAGCAGCAGCAGCGCTCCACCACCACTTCACCCACTCCGGATTCGGCCAGCTCCGCGACGGTGAGGTGAGTAGTCGGCACCAGAGTCCCCGGTCTTCTCCTGTTGGAGGCCGCTCCTCGTTGCAGCCCCAACGACAACGGAGACCCGACAAAGAAAAGGTCGGGTCTCCCGTGCAGGGAGAGATTAAAAGTTACTCCCACCCCAAAATAACAAAAACTACATAAAAACATAGACAAAAAATAATAAAAACGCAGACGGGCTGCAGAGCCCGCTGCTGACAAGAGTCGCGCCGCCTACCGTTTTCAACGGGGGAAGAGGTCTCCATTCATTCTCGCCATGCAGTTATGTGCTGTAAGGAAAAGCATTTATAGACTGGGAGACAAGACTATAAAGTCTAAAAACTAAGGCCATCACCAGAGTCCTAGATATATATTGTCCATGTTAATGAACGGACTCACTAACAGATTTTAAAAACCTGTTCACTTGCCTTCCTGTTGCATCTGCAGTAATCTCATTCCTCTCACTATTTACACCAGTCCCTGAAAATGGACCAAGGCAATGAAAATCCACAGGCAAATTATTCACATGAATCCTTCTATTTATTTGTTGAATTGATAATGGCAGCTTGTCAAATTACATTATTGTTTGAAAGGCACAAACGAGAGAGCATCAGATTCATTTCTTTGACTTTAAATGCTTGGAGCTATTTGGCCAATTCACAATATGGGAAAAGGAAGAGGTAGAACAAATTTTTTATCTGGTCCTTTGAGATTGCTCCACTTGTCATGAGATCCCAACTAATACTAAACCTCCACTTCACTTCATTGTGCTTCATTGCTGCATCCTATGATCCTCAAAAGTTCAAAGATTCAAAGAGCAGTCCTGAGCTACCATCCACCTCATTGGAGACCCTCGGACTATCTTTACTCGACTTTATCTTGCACTAAACGTTATTCCATATAACCATATGTAACCATACAACAATTACAGCACGGAAACAGGCCATCTCGGCCCTTCAAGTCCGTGCCGAACACTTATTTTCCCCTAGTCCCATCTACCTGCACTCAGACCATAACCCTCCATTCCTTTCCCATCCATATACCTATCCAATTTATTTTTAAATGATAAAATCGAACCTGCCTCCACCACTTCCACTGGAAGCTCATTCAACACAGCTACCACTCTCTGCGTAAAGAAGTTCCCCCTCATGTTACCCCTAAATTTCTGTCCCTTAATTCTGAAGTCATGTCCTCTTGCTTGAATCTTCCCTACTCTCAATGGGAAAAGCTTGTCCACGTCAACTCTGTCTATCCCTCTCATAATTTTAAAGACCTCTATCAAGTCCTCCCTTAACCTTCTGCGCTCCAAAGAATAAAGACCTAACTTGTTCAACCTTTCTCTGTAACTTAGTTGCTGAAACCCAGGCAACATTCTAGTAAATCTCCTCTGTACTCTCTCTATTTTGTTGACATCCTTCCTATAATTGGGCTACCAAAATTGCACAGAATTGGTCTCACCAATGCCTTGTACAATTTTAACATTACATCCCAATTTCTATACTCAATGCTCTGCTTTATAAAGGCTAGCACACCAAAAGCTTTCTTTACCACCCTATCTACATGAGATTCCACCTTCAGGGAACTATGCACAGTTATTCCTAGATCCATCTGTTCAACTGCATTCCTCAATTTGTTACCATTTACCATGTACGTCCTATTTTGATTTGTCCTGCCAAGATGTAGCACCTCACACTTATAAGCATTAAACTCCATCTGCCATCTTTCAGCCCGCTCTTCCAAATGGCCTAAATCTCTCTGTAGACCTTGAAAATCCACTTAATTATCCACAACACCACCTATCTTAGTATCATCTGCATACTTACTAATCCAATTTACCACACCTTCATCCAGATCATTGATGTACATGGCAAACAACAGTGGACCCAACACAGATCCCTGAGGCACCCCACTAGTCACCGGCCTCCAACCTGACAAACAGCCATCCACCCTTACTCTCTGGCATCTCCCATTCAGCCACTGTTGAATCCATCTTGCTACTCCACCATTAATACCCATCAATTGAACCTTCTTAACCAACCTTCCATGAGGAACCTTGTCAAAGGCCTTACTGAAGTCCATATAGACAACATCCACTGCTTTACCCTCATCAATTTCCCTAGTAACCTCTTCAAAAAATTCAAGAAGATTAGTCAAACATGACCTTCCAGGCACAAATCCATGTTGACTGTTCCCTCTATCATGTATCTGTATAATGTGGACGGCTCGATTGTAATCTTGTATTGTCTTTCCGCTGACTGATTAGCACGCAACCAAAGCTTTTCACGGTACCTCGGTACACGTGACAATAAAATGAACAAACTACTGCCCCTGTTCCACTTAGGAAACCTGAACGGAAACCTCTGGAGACTTTGCGCCCCACCCAAGGTTTTTGTGCGGTTCCCGGAGGTTGCAGCTGGTTGCCGGAGGTTGCAGGTAGTGGACGCAGGTAGGGAGACTGACAAAAACCATGTAATGGGGCACTGTGGGTTAAGGCAACAATGGGATCCAGTGCGCTAAAGCAGATGGGACCATGATGTATGATGATTCTCAAGCCTGAGTGAGAATCCCCATTGAAACCGGGTTGAAAAGGAATTATACCAGTCTCAGAGGCCAATGTGGTGCTACTGGTAGAGTTTCCGCCTTACAGCGGCAGAGACCCCGTTGCGACACTGCCCTCAGATGCTGTCTGTGTGGAGTTTGGACGTTCTCCCCGTGGCCGCGTGGCTTTTCTCTGGGTGCTCCGGTTTCCTCCCAAATTCCAAAGATTTGTAGGTTACTTGGCTTCCGTGAAATTTGGAAATTGCCCCTGGTGTGTAGGACGGTGCTAGTGTACGGGATGATCGCTGGTCGGCGTGGACTCAGTGAGGCGAAGGACCCGTTATACACACTATATCTCTAAGGTCTAAAGTTAAGTCTAAAATAAAGTCTTCGACAAAGACCTCGTTAAATTTGGAATTTGTTGTAATCTCAGGCCTAATTAACCTGAAAATAGGCACAAAAAGCTGGAGTAACTCAGCGGGACGGGCAGCGTCTCTGGATAGAAGGAATGGGTAATTAACCTGTCCTTTCTCCTGAGGTTATGTCACTTAGCTTCAGACTCACCTGTCATGTACTGTCAGAGTGCAGGCTCCTCTGTCACCTCTCATACTTGTAAACATCATAGGGTGTTGGTCCATACGACCCAACCTCTCTACATAAGACATTCTTATCCTAAGAATAAATCGAGTGAAGAAGGGCTCCGACCCCAAACGCCACCTACTCTTTTTCTCCAGGGATGTTGCCTGACCTGTTGAGTTTAGTTTCTTTGTTTAGTTTAGAGATACAGAGCGGAAACAAGGCCTTCGACCCACCGTGTCCTCACCGACCAGCGATCCCCGCACATGAACACAATCCTACACACACTAGGGACAATGTACACTTATACCAAGTGTACAAACCCAAGCCGAATACAAACCAGTACGCCTTTGGACGGTGGGAGGAAACCGAAGATCTCGGAGAAAACCCACGCAGTCACGGGGAGAACGTGCGAAGGCCATAGGCACAGCAACCGTAGTCCAGATCAAACCCGGGTCTCTGGCGCTGCAAGCTCTATAAGGCAGCAACTCTACCGCTGCGTCGCCGTGTTGCCCACGGTGGAGTTACTCCAACACTTTGTGCCTTTTTTTGTCATCTGCCATTCCTTGTTTCTACTTTAAACAATTGTCGTTTACACCTGTACAATTATTTTTATTTGTGAAGATTCTAATTTCAGATGAAAATACATGGCTCTCAAACTCAATATAAAATCCCATCATATTACGATCATTCTTCACTATAGCATCTTGACATTTGCCTATACATTTTATGAATCGAAGGTCAAAAATAAATTGTTGGTACAATTATTGTTTTGTTTCAAGAAACTATCTTAAATGGATCAGATGAATATTCTTCAAGTAGTTTTAGTATTTTTAGTTTTAGAGATACAGCGCGGAAACAGGCCCTTCAGGGCACCGAGTATACAACGATCAGCGATCTCCTTACAATACAATACGGTTTTATTCGTCACATTGCACATAAAGTGCAAGTGAAATGAATTTGCCAGCAGCGGTACAATGAGAAAGAAGCACTAAAGGGCCTGTCCTACTTGGCCATTTGTTTCGGCGACTGCCGGCGTTGAATCAGTGTCGCCAAAAATTTTGATCATTTCAAATTTTAACGGCGACAAAAAAAATATTGCGGCATTTGAAAAAACACCGCGCGTTATACGTCATCGCGGCACGTCATCGCGGCACGTCATACGTCATCATGCCGCGTCATGCGTCATCACAACGCATATTTTTCGGTGACCTGATGATGTCAGTCAATGATGCCGGCAGTTGCCGAAAAAATCTACAAGTGGGACAAGCCCTTAACCTACACACAGGGGACAATGTACCAAAGCCAATTAACCTCCAAACCTGTACGCCTTTGGAGTGTGGGAGGGAACCAGAGTACCCGGACAAAACCCACAGGGAGAATGTACAAACTCTGTACAGACAGCACCCATAGTCAGGTTCCAACCTGGGTCTCTGGCGCTGTAAGGCAGCAGCTCTACCGCCGTGCCGTTCAACTAGTCGTTCACACTCGTTCTATCTTATCTCCCTTTCATATCCTCTCCCGACACAATAGGAGCAATTCACAGCAGCCAATCAACCGACAAACACGCACATCTTTGGGAGGTGGGAGGAAACCGGAGCACCCGGAGGAAACTGTGGTCACAGGGAGAACGTACAAACACCGTACAGACCATGTCTGAAGAAAGAAGAATCTCTAAACAGTCAATAACATCAGCACTCATAACATTGTAGACTAATTGCTAACAAGCATTGCCTTTAGCACAAAGCAGAAATAACTCGAGGGTACAGAAAAGGATTGATTTTGTCTTTGCTACAACCTTAAAAAACACAATCTAGAGCTTATCTATAATTCTGTACTAAGCACAGAATTTGAAAGAGTTGATTCATCCCACGAGCGATTTCATGTTACAAGGTGGAAATGAGCATTTTATAAGGAGAAGTTGAACTAGCTCCATAACTAGTTGTCACTCTGGGTCTTTATCCTTCTTCTAAATGCTTGTACGCAACACAATTTGTGGAATTCCCTGCCACAGAAGGCAGTGGAGGCCAAATCACTGGATGGATTTAAGAGATAGTTAGATAGAGCTCTAGGGGCTAGTGGAATCAAGGGGTACGGGGAGAAGGCAGGCACGGGTTATTGATTGGGGATGATCAGCCAGGATCACAGTGAATAGCGGTGCTGGCTCGAAGGGCCGAATGGCCTACTCATGCACCTATTTTCTATGTTTCTATGTTTCTAATAATACTTAAGCAGGCCTGAAGAAGAGTCTCGACCAGAAATGTCACCTTTACCCTTTATCCTATATCCAAATGCTGTCTGGCCCAATGAGTTACTCCAGCTTTTTGTGTCTATCTTTGGTTTAAACTGGCATCTGCAGTTAGAAACATAAAAACATGGAAAAATAGGTGCAGGAGTAGGTCATTCGGCCCTTCGAGCCAGCACCGCCATTCAATATATCATGGCTGATCATCTAAAATATTCCTGCTTTTTCCCCATATCCCTCGATTTCTTTAACCCTAAGAGTTAAATCCATTCTACAGAGCAGCAAAAACCATTGTGCCAACTTGCCTACAAAGTCTTTTTCTAGATATTTGGACCACGGCTATGAATTCTGCCTGTCCTGCCACAGAGACCTATTCAATCCCCGCCTCAGCATTCTTAGTTTTCAGAGATACAGCATGGAAACAGGCCCTTCGGCCCACCAGGTCCATGCCGACCATTTTGCATCCACTTGTTACACACCAGAGGCAATTTACTGAGGCCAATTAACCTGCAAGCCCTTTGGGACGTAGGAGGAAACTGGAGCATCTGGAGGAAACCCACGTGGTCACAATGTGCAAACTCCACAAAGACAGCACCCGAGGTCAGGATCGAACCTGGGTATCAGGCACTGTGAGGCATATCCCTCCATTCCTTGCATATCCATGTACCTGTCCAAAAAACTTTCAAATGCCACTATTGTCTTTGCCTCTGTCGCCACCCGTGGCAGCACACGCCAGGTGCTCACCACCCTCCATGTAATAAACTTGCTACGTATATTTCCTTTAAACTTTGCCCCTCTCGCCTTTAATGACTGAATCTCCACAACCATCTGGGGTTGAAAATTCAGAATATTCCCAAAGCAAAAACATTTCTCCATCTCTCAGTCCTAATTGGCATGGCCAGAATTTTTAGACTGTGACTCCCGCTGGTTCTATGCTGTTCAACTAGGGAAATCATCCTCTCTGCACAGCCAACCATTGAAGCCCTCGAAGAAATTGCCACTGTGGAAGCCAGGTCACTGGATATTTTTAAAGTGGCGATTAGCAGATTCTCGATTAGAACGGGTGTCAGGTGTTATGGGGAGAAGGCAGGAGAATCGGGTTAAGGGAAAGATAGATCAGCCATGATTGAATGGCAGGGGCCTCACAGTGCCCGAGACCAGGGTTCGATCCTGACCTCGGGTGCTGTCTTTGTGGAGTTTGCACATTCTCCATGTGACCACGTGGGTTTCCTCCAGATGCTCCAGTTTCCTCCTACACCTCAAAGAGCTTGCAGGTTAATTGGCCTCAGTAAATTGCCCCTAGTGTGTAACAAGTGGGTGCAAAATGGTCGGCATGGACTTGATGAGCTGAATGATCCAAGTCTGCTCCTAGTAACTATAAACATGAACTTATGAAGAAGCTTCCCTTTTCCAGAACAAGGGGTCACAGTTTAAGGATATGGGGGAAATCTTTTAGGACCGAGATGAGAAAAACATTATTCACACAGAGAGTGGTGAATCTCTGGAATTCTCCACCACAGAAGGTAGTTGAGGGCAGTTCATTGGCTTAAGAGGGAGTTAGATGTGGCCCTTGTGGCTAAAAGTATCAGGGTGTATGGAGAGAAGGCAGGTGCAGGATACTGAGTTGGATGATCAGCCATGATCATATTGAATGGCGGTGCAGGCTCGAAGGGCCGAATGGCCTACTCCTGCACCTAATTTCAATGTTTCTATGTTTCCTTTTCTCCAGAGATGCTCCCTGACCCGTTGAGTTACTCCTGCATTTTGTGGCTATCTTTGACGCAAATCTTTCCTAGAACTTATGAAATCTGTGTATTGCAGTGTGATCACCTTTCATCCTTCTAAACTTCACAGATCAGAGGCTTAACCTATTCAGTTAACCTCTTCGAAGATTGATCAACCATCCAGAAACTAGTCGGGTGAATCTTTCCCGCACTCCTTCGAGAGCAAGTAAATCAATCCATTCGACGGATGCTTCAAGGGCCTGTCCCACTTGGCGATTTTTTCGACGACTGCCAGCGTCATTGACTGGCGTAGCAGGTCACCAAAAAATCTGCGGCGTGATGCAGCGTGACGCGGCGTGATGACGTGTTGACGCACGGTGTTTTTTCAAGTGTCGCAACATTCTTTTGTCGCCGCTGGATTTTGAAATGTTCAAAATCTTTTGGCGACACTGATATGACGCCGGCAATCACCGGCAGGCCCGTTAGAACAAGCCAATTCCAAATTGTCTTCCCGAGAGAACAGAAGTGAAGTAATAGTTTCAAGATTGTCTACTGCAGATTTATTTTTATTCCGCTGCTGATTAATTAATTTCCCCAGTTGGCATCATAGTCGGGTGGGTTGGGATAGATTTAGAGGCTAAACCTTCTATATTGCTCTGGCTGTACTTTAAGCACAGTGCCCTCATTACAAAACATGGAATCACCGAGTTACATAGCACAGAGACAGGCTCCTTGGCCCAACTCATCCATGCGAACAATGGCATAGAGGCAGAGCTACTGCCTTGCAGTGCCAGAGACCCTGGTTCGATCCTGACCATGGGTGCTTTCTGTGTGGAGTGCGTACGTTCTCCCCGTGACTGTGTGGGATTTCCTCTGAGATCTTCAATTTCGCCCCACACTCCAACGACGTACAGGTTTGTAGATTAATTGGCTTGGTGTAAATGTAAAATTGTCCCTAGTGTGTGTGTGTGTAGGGTAGTGTTAATGTGCGGGGATCGCTGGTCGGTGGGGACTCGGTGGGCCGAAGGGACTGTTTCCGCGCTGTATCTCTAAACTAAGCTAAACCGTTAGGGATTATTCAGGAGTTGTGAAATTTTGTGGATGTTTAGTTTAGAGATTCAGCATGGAAACAGGTCCTTCAGCCCAACTATTCCATGCTAAACCTTCGACCATCCGTTCACTCAAGTTCTATGCTATCCCAATTTCCTACCCACCCCCTGCACACTAGGGATAATGGACGGAGGAGGCCAATTGACCTACAAACCCTTATGACTTTGGGATGTGGGAGGAAAGTAGAGCATCTGGAGTAAACCCACACGGTCACAGGCAGAACGTACAGTCTCCATACAGATAGAACCCATAGTCAGCATCAAACCCACGTCTCTGGCGCTGTGAGGCAGCAACTCTACCGCTGCGCCACCGTGCCGGCCCTAATGATTCCGCTTATTGCTCACAGGAATTTCGAGATACTGAATGCCTTCTGATCATCTTAATGTGCACAACTCTCGTGTTTACAATCGGTCATTGATAGCTGGAGTGAAGGGATCAGTAAACACGGGCTCTGCAGGTTGAACCTTCCTGAACGGATTTTTATTGATCATTAATTTAGTGGTGACAGGAGAGATTTGCGACTGCTATTGATTGAGTCGTTTCACACATTCTCAACAGCAATCACGGAGAGAACTCTGCTGAACAGAACTAATTTCGTAGCTTACCCCCAAGTTCCATGTTTGCTCTTCATCTAAAGTAGTGCTAATGCTTCACAAAGCCACAACGGCAATCTAAAGGTCACTGAAAGGCACATTAGTTTACTGCTTAATATTGTAGACACAAAGAACTGCAGATGCAGGTTTACCCCAAAAAAAAAACAAAGTGGGCACCATGGTGGAACATTGGTAGAGTTGCTGCCTCACAGCGCCAGAGTCCCGGGTTCGATCCTGACTGCGGGTGCTGTCTGTACTGAGTTTGTGAATTGTTACGTTCTCCCCGTGACCAACGTTGCTTTTCACCCAGAGCTCCAGTTTTTTCCCACAATCCAAAAAGGTGCAGTTTTGTAGGTTAAAAACCAAAGATAGACACAAAATACTGGAGTAACTCAGAGGGACAGGCAGCGTCTCTGGAGAGAAGGAATGGGAGATATCTCATGTCGAGACCCTACTTCAGGCCGATTGCAGGGGGGGGGGGGGGGGGGGAGAAAGCTGGAAGAGAGGTGGAGGCAAGGAATAGCCTGGCAATTGATAGGTGGATACAGGTGAGGGGGGTTTAATTGGAAGAAGGCAAGAGATGGAGTGAATGCACGGAGTCTTTGACCCAAAGAAGGGAAATCAAGAACCAGAAGACATAGGGTTAAGGTGAGGGGGGTAAGATCTAATAGGAACCTGAGGGGCAACTTGTTCACACGGAGGGTGGTGGGTGTATGAGATATGTTCCCAGAGGAGGTAGTTGAGGCAGGTGCAATAACAACATTTAAAAGACATTTGGATAAGTACATAGATAGGAAAAGTTTCAAGGACGTGGGCCAAATGCGGGCAGGTGGGACTATGTAGATTTGGTCAGCATGGCTAAATTGGGCCGAAGGGCCTGTTTCTGTGCTGTATGGCTCTATGAAATGAAAAGCCAAAAGGTTTAATTTAGTTTTTTTTGTTTGTGTTTTTAAAGATACAGCATGGAAACAGGCCCTTCAGCCTGCCGAGTCCACTCTGCCCTTCCGTTACCTGGTCACACTAGTTCTATGTTATCCCACTTTCACATCTACTGCCTACGCACCAGGGGAAATTTTACACAGACCAATTAACCTACAAACCGGCACGTCTTTGGGATGCGGGTGGAAACCGGAGCACCCATAGGGAATCTACACAGTGACAGGGAGAAGGTGCAAACTCCACAAAGACAGCACCCAAGGTCGGGATCGAAGAACCCAGGTCTCCGGTGCTGTGAGGCAGCAGCTCCACCATCCGCGCCACTGTGCCGCCTAAGGAGAGAAACGCCATGAAAAGTGAAGCCAGATGATAGGTGGAAGGGGACAGGGGCGAGGGTAATGAAAGAAGAGGCGCAATGCCAGTGTGGCACGTTTGAGAGAGTTGAGAAGTGGGGGGGGGGTGGGGGGGGGGTGCGGGGTAGTTTAGTCTCGATACTTAAAAAATGGAGAATTCACTTAATACTGTTAATCAAGAGTTGGCCAAGTGTAGAAGCTAATCACAAGCCTTGTTTACCAGCTAATTACTTCTCCCTCTACAGCAAACAGCATTCTCCACCACAAGGAAAGTGTCACGCAGACTCTAACCTCACGTCAACCTCTCCCTTTTGCTGTTGTAACGCACCCTGTTAAAGTCACATTCATCATTGCGGAATCAATGCACAAGACTCCTCGCCTCCCTCCACATCCCTCAAAATCTTTAATGTGCTCTCATCAATATAATTGACTGAGTTGTGTTAAAATGCCTCAGTTGGAATAATTGCCAGTGCCCAGAGGGTGGAGTTCAGAGACTGTCTCAGGAGCACCACGACTAACGATAATTGTCTTCTCATTTGAGTTCATCCAGCAATGATTTTAATTCTTTCTGTCGGTTCTCAGCAGGGCTGTTTGTGGCCCTGATGGCACCAGCAGGCAGGCCCATTCACTGCCTGCCTCCCTTGAATTGAATAGTTGTTTTGCCATTACTAAATGCCGTTGCTTTTTTTTAGCAGCTGCTTTCTCTACAAATCCCCCTTATTGGACGGTTTCCTTTCCTCTGTGTTCCATTTATTTCATTTTGCACGACCACTTATCGCACTCGGTGTTACTAGTTCCACCTGCGGTTTCCCCTTTATGCTTCATCGACTGCCTTATCTTTACACGTCTCTGCTTTATCCCGTTCATTATTGCCTTAATTTCTTCTCCAGCTTTGCTCATTTTCTCCTTTCTCTCTGAAGAAGGGTTTCGGCCCGAAACGTTGCCTATTTCCTTCGCTCCATAGATGCTGCTGCACCCGCTGAGTTTCTCCAGCACTTTTGTCTACCGTCCCCTTTCTCTCCCCCCCCAAATTGAAACAGGGCTGGTTCTGCTTTTCTCATTGCCTGCTTCAAACCCTTTGCTTTATTGCTTGTAGCTACAGAATCATGCAGCACGGAAACAGGCCCTTCGGCCCATCTCGCCCATGCCAACCAAGATGCTCCATCTAGGTCTGCCCCATTTGCCTGCGATTGGTCCATATCCTTCGAACCCTTTCCTATCCATATACCTGTCCAAATATCACAATTATGTGTAGGGGGGCATGGTGGCACAGCAGTAGAGTTGTTACCTTACAGCGCCAGAGACCCGGGTTCGATCCTGACTGTGGGCGCTGTCTGTATGGAGTTCGTACGTTCTGTGTGGGTTTTCTCCGAGATCTTCGGTTTCCTCCCACACTACAATGATGTACAGGCTTGTAGTTTAATTGGCATGGTATAATTGTAAATTGTTCCTAGTGTGTAGGCTAGTGTTAGTGCGCAGGGATTGCTGGGCCTAAGGGCCTGCTTCCACGCTGTATCTCTAAACTAAACTTAAGCACCCTCGTAAATCTTCTCTGCACCCTTTCCAGCTGAATGGCATCTTTCCAGCTCAAAGCCAAAGTACTTCTTCACAGAATGTACATTACCTCTGCCATTTTCTACTTATGGCAGCAATATGGGAAGAACTAAATCAAATGTGTTTCTCAAGCACAAAAAAAAATAATTCTGCAGAAAGAAAATGGATTGCACATAACTGCTTCACTGGGCTCAAAAATGATTCAATTAATCACATAATTAAGCAGATAATTTCATGTGCACAATTTATTTGCTGAGACTGGGACTGCTGCCATGCTTCCATCTCTCAAATGCAAAGCAGTGCCTAACCCACGAGCATGCGACTCCATGCGGCAAGCGCGACCAAACCACAAGCGGGGGTCGCGCGGAGGTCGAGTGAGTGACATGAAGTTCGAGCGAAGTCCGCGGGAAGTTCGCACGTGACGTCTGGCGTCGAGGCGGTGCGTACGGCGTGGAGGCGGCTGCGGGCCGGCAGGCCGTTGCCGCACAGAATTTTTGAACACGGTCAGTTTTTCGGAGCCCCGCGCGATGTCGGGACCAGCTCCGCACAACTCCATACGGCACCGGCGATCGAAGTGGGACCGGCCCCGCGAGGCCGTACGGCTCAAGCGACCATGTTAGGTCGCACTCGTGGGTCAGGCCCTTGCCGCTTGCCGCATGGAGTCGCATGCTCGTGGGACAGGCCCTTTATACGCCCATATGAGAAGGATGTTGGTCTTCTAAACAAAGCATTACCTCACTACCTTACTCTAGACTTTAGAGATACAGTGCAGAAACAGGCCCTTCAGCCCAATGAGCCCATGCTAACCAGCCTGTACACAAACACTATCCTACACACACCAGAGACAATTACTTTTTTTTTACTGAAGCCAATTCATCTATAAACCTGGAATGTGGGAGGAAACCAGAGCACCCGGAGAAAACCCACGCGGTCACGGGTAGAATGTACGATACGATACAATGCAATAGAACTTTATTCATCGAGGGAAATTGAACTGCCAACAGTCATAAAAACGCAAAATACATGAAACATGAAATGAAAGTGACAAGTGGAAAGGCTTTACAGCTGCAAAGATTGGGATGGGGAAGAGGGGGATGGGATGGGGAGAGGGGGATGGGATGGGGAAGGGGATGGGGGGGGGGGGGGGGTGAGGGGGGGGGGGTGAGGGGGGGAGGGGGAGTACAGACAACACTGTAGTCAGGATCGACCCGGGTCTCTGGCGCTGTAAGGCAGCAACTCTACTGCTGCGCCATTGTGCTTGGTTAAGTCCCTCCTGGCCTTGCACTAAAGGAATGAAGCAATTGACACCACATCATTAACCCATCTTTTTTGCAATTGATTTAAAATGATGAGCAAAATCGTCCTCATTTACAAATTCACAACAATGGCTTTTATATTATATTTGTGGTATATTTGTGGTACAGTAGATGGATCTTTTTATATTAGATTTATGGTTTCTGATTTTGCAAATAATTGCTGTGCATTTAAACCTAATTCCCTGTAAAAGTGCAGCCAACATAATAATTAGTAGGTATGAACTGCAGATGCAGATGCAGATGAAGATAGCCACGAAATGTTGGAGTAACTCAGCATGTCTGGCAGCACTGGCAGAGTGGCGAATCTCTATATTTAAGAGGGAGTTAGGTGTGGCCCTTGTGGCTAAAGGGATCAGGGGGTATGGAGAGAAGGAAGGTACAGGATACTAAGTTGGATGATCAGCCATGAACAGATTGAATGGCGGTGCAGGCTCGAAGGGCCGAATGGCCTACTCCTGCACCTATTTTCTATGTTTCTACGTTTCTATCTCTGGGTGACATTTCGGGTCGAGACACTCCTTCTGTCCCTTCACCCATTCATTCTCTCCAGAGATGCTGCCTGTTTAGCTGTGTTACGCTAATGTGCCGCATTTTGTGTCTAAGACAGTAATTAATCTAGCTGCTTATTCTAGGAAGAGCCCCTTGCACGGAATCTAGGAATAATCTTCAATTAAAACATGTTTCACAATTCACCCGATTGTTTTGCAACTGAACTCTATCATGTTTGTACATTATTTACAATTGTCATTTTGCAGTTATAATTTGTACCATAAGTAAGTCCTCCCCATAACCAGCTGTTGTTTGTACATGAGCAAACCTGCTGAAATAATGCCACATATCCAGACGGATACAACTTACCAATTAATAAATATCTACTACTCACTTTGGGCGGCACGGTGGTGCAGCGGTAGAGTTGCTGCCTTAGAGCGCATGCAACGCCGGAGATCCGGGTTCGATCCCGACTACGGGTGCTGTCTGTATGGAGTTTGTACGTTCTCTCTGTAACCACGTGGGTTTTCTCCGAGATCTTCAGCTTCATCCCACATGATAAAAAGTTTGTAGGTTAATTGGCTTGGTATAAGTGGAAATTGTCCCTCGCATGTGTAGGATGTTAATGTGACGGACTGATGGTCGGTGCGGACTCGGTGCCCTGAAGGGCCTGTTTCCGCGTGTATCTGAACTAAACAAAGAATTGTGCTCAACTTTGGTCACCCTGCCTTAGGAAAGGTGCCATTAAGTTGGCAAGAGCGCAGAGAATTCAGATCACATTTATAAAAAAGCCAACCAAAGACTTTTCTTTCTCCGCCAGCTCATGAGGTTCAGAGTGAGGAAACATCTCCTAATCCGTTTTTACACAGCCATCATCCAAAGCATGCTCACTTCATCTATAACAGTCTGGTACAGCAGTTTAGCCACTCACTCCCGTAATAAACTACAGCGCATTGTCAACAAAGCATCCAAAATCATCAGCACTGCCCTCCCATCAATAGAATCACTCAATCTCAAACGGTCCGTGTCAAGGGTGAAGAAAATCATTTCTGATCCCTCCCACCCAGCTCACCACATCTTCCACCTGCTGCCGTCAGCTCACTGCTCGCCAAAACATCACGATTTAAAAACAGTTTCTATCCACATGCAATTCGAACTCTGAACACTCTATGACAACATCACATAGCCACCTCGTGCATGTACTGTATACTGTTTGTTGTTGTGTTTTTATGTTTTTATGTTATTTTTGACGGGAATCAGCCTACTGTATAACACCCTGTACTGAACCTGAATTCCACCAGCTTGACTGTGTGGTCATTAAATAATCTAATCTAATCTAATCTAGAAGTTACACGGTTGTTGCTAAGACTTGGAGGGCCTGAGCTATAAGGAGCGATTGGGCAGAATAGGACAATACCTCGAAGCACAGAAAGCTGAGAGGTGATCGTATAGTGTTGTACAAAATCAGGGGAATAGACAGGGTGAATACACAGGGTAGGTGAATCAAAAACTAGAGGACAAGGATTTAAGGCGAGAGGGGAAAGATTTAATAGGAACTTGAGGGGCAACCTCTTTACGCAAAGGGTGGAACGAGCTGCCAGATGAAGTAGACACAAAATGCTGGAGTAACTCAGCGGGTCAGGCAGCATCTCTGGAGAACATTTTAGGTGATGTTTTCTTCAAATTCCAAGGAATTTGCCTTGGTGCTCCGCCCGCAAGTGACAACATGACATACAGTGACAGTTAGGAATGATACATAAAACATTAAACATTAATAATAAAACATTATTGATTAAACATGTGAATTAAATAAAATACCAGAGCAAAAGGAGGCTACAGATTTTTGGTTATTGAGTAGAGCTACTGCTCGTGGGGAAAAAAAGATATGGGGAGGATAATGGGGTTAGGAGGGAGAGAGAGATAGATCAGTCATGATTTAATGGTGGAGTAGACTTGATGGGCCGAATGGCCTACTTCTACTCCGGTTACCTATGACCTTATGTAGTGGGATAACATGGACCCTATTGTGAACAGGTGATCAATGATCAGCGTGGACTCGGTGGGCCTAATGGCCTGTTTCCATGCTGGATCTCTAAACTGTAAACTCTAAACTCAATTAGTGCTGTAAGTTTTGAAACCGTGACCAGTATGCACCTGGTGGGACAATGCTATGAATGTTCACCTGGTCTTTGCTTGCCATTTTGTCACCAGAGTGCCAGCCCTTGTCCCGCAAAGAATAATTGATTGAACTGTGAAAGTTTGTTTCTTAAAAAGCAGATAGCAACAAACGTTGAAGGTAGACCATGGCAATCTTTAATTGATTCGTCAGATAGAAGTGGCAATAGATCTACAATGAACACAAACGTTGCTCAGTGCTTCTCGTGCTCCCATTCACAGAACAAAAGAGAGTTAGCACAATTATACATTTTTCTTATCAGTAAAACACTCCTACCAAGTCTGAATATGGCATGACTGAAAGAATCTGCAGCCTTTCACAATATAGGAGAGCTGGGTCCAAACCAAGCTCATCCAATGACAAGTTATTAGTTATCTCTGGGGCGTCCGCTATTTTTTTCAATCTTGGCTTCTTTATGGTCTTGAAGAAGCACTGCAGGATTCCATCTTAATGTCTTTATTGAAAAGACAACCTGTCCTCCATATTGTGTCCCATATAATTTACAATGTCATTCAGACTTTGGCCATTCTTTTTTTTCTACTAGTCCATGCTTTTGTAGAAGAACGACTCAATTTTAGATTTAACTATTAGATTTGACTATTAGCTCTTTCAGAACAAAAGATACAGGGAAGTAGGCCCACCGAGCCCATGCTGACCATCCATCACCCATTCACACCAGTTCCATGTTGTCCCTCTTTCTCATCTGCCCACTGGACATTAGGGGCAATTTGCAGAAGCCAATTAAACTATCAACTTGCACCGAAGATTGACACAAAAATGCCAGAGTAACTCAACGGTTAAGGCAGCATCTCTGGAGAAAAGGAATAGGCGATGTTTTGGGTCATGACCCTTTTTCAGACTGAGTGTCAGGGAGAGGGAAACTAGAGATGGGAAAATGAACTGGCAGGACGTCTAGGGGGTGGGGAATGGTTGGAAAGAGAGAGGAAAGCAAGGGTTACTTGAAATTAGAGAAATCAATACTCTTACCTTTGGGTTGTAAGCTGGCCAAGCGAAACATGAGGAACTTGTAGTTATTGGGATATGAGAGGAAACTGGAGTACCCAGAGGAATCCCTCACGCAGTCACAGGGAGAACATGCAAACTCCACACGGACACACAGATAATATCTCAAGAACAACATTTTACAGCACTCATCTACCATCCAGTTGCTTATGTTTCATTAAATAAATAATGTGGAATATCTTGCTTTATAAATTAGCTTTATAACAATAATGGTTAATGTCATATCACATTTAGTCAATAGAGCTATTATATTAAATTATAGGACTGCAATCTTAATATCAGATAGTGCATAGCAAGTAACACCGCACCATCTCAAGGATGTTAGCAATCAATGGACACAATAGCATTTTTGTTTTTGTTTATGCAGTTCATGTTTTTATTAATGGCTGAGCTCAATTTTGATTATTTAAAGAGCATCCCACTACATGTGGAAAGGGTGCAGGTTAGATTTACGAGGGTGTTGCCAGGACTCGAGTGTCTGAGCTATAGGGAGAGGTTGAGCAGGCTGGGACTCTATTCCTTGGAGCGCAGGAGGATGAGGGGTGATCTTATAGAGGTATACAAAATCATGAGAGGAATAGATCGGGTAGACGCACAGAGTCTCTTGCCCAGAGTAGGGGAATCGAGGACCAGAGGGCATAGGTTTAAGGTGAAGGGAGAAAGATTTAATAGGAATTTGAGCAGTAACTTCTTCACACAAAGGTTGATGGGTGTATGGAACGAGTTGCCGGAGGAGGTAACAGACAATAGACAATAGGTGCAGGAGTAGGCCATTCGGCCCTTTGAGCCAGCAATGTGATCATGGTTGATCATCCCCAATCAGTACCTCGTTCCTGCCTTCTCCCCATGTCCTCTGACTCCGCTATTTTTAAGAGCTCTACAGAAACAATAGACAATAGGAGTTGAGGAAGGGATTATTGCAACGTTTAAGAAGAAAATTTGGACAGGTATGAAGATTGGACAGGTTTAAAGGGATATGGGTCAAATGCAGGCACGTGGGACTAGTGTAGATGGGACATGTTGGTTGGTGTGGGCAAGTTGGGTTGGGGTCTGTTTCCACACTCTATGACTCTATGCATTCTTCTGAGAGTCTCACTAGTAAATCAGGATCAGGACACATTGGTAGCCAGCGGCCCAGAGGCTAAAGGGGACGTATAATTTCAGCGTAGGGAATTCACGGGGAAATACCGAAACTCACCTTTGAAGCCGGAAAAGGATTGTGATTGAAAGACACTGCCTGAAACAGGCCCTTCAGCCCATCTAGTTCATGCTGACCATCAATCACACTAGTTCTATGCTCTCCCACTTGCTCATCCACTCCCTGCACACAAGAGGGTGAAATCAACTTACAAACCTGCACGTCTTGGCGAAGTGAGGGGAAACTGGAGCACCTAGAGGAAACCCATGTGGTCACAGGCAGTACGAGCAAACTCCACAAAGACAGCACCTGAGGTCAGGATCGTACAGATGACATACAAGTTTGTAGGTTAGATGGCATGGTATAAATGTAACATTTTCCCTAGTGTGTACAGGATAGAGATTTTGTGTGCGGGGATCGCTGGTCGGCACGGCCTCGGTGGGCTGAAAGGCCTGTTTCCGCGCTGTATCTCTAAACTAAACTAAACTAAAAACGTAGTGTCAGGCACTGTGACTCTATCTCAGGCAGCAGCTCTATCTATCATGGGCGCCAACAGAAACTAAGAACTACATGGAAAGGAATGTTTGAATATGACAAAGGAAAAGACTACAAAAAGTAGTAAACACTGCCCAGTCCATCATCGGCTCTGACCTTCCTTCCATCGAGGGGATCTATCACAGTCGCTGCCTCAAAAAGGCTGGCAGTATCATCAAAGACCCACAACATCCTGGCCACACACTCATCTCCCCCGCTACCTTCAGGTAGAAAGTACAGGAGCCTGAAGACTGCAACAACCAGGTTCAGGAATAGCTACTTCCCCACCGCCATCAGGCTATTAAACCTGGCTCGGACAAAACTTTGATTATTAATAACCCATTATCTGTTATTTGCACTTTATCATTTTATTTATTCATGTGTGCATATATTTATTGTAATATAATCTCTGGTGTATTAAACAAATATGATCAATTAAACGTTCCATGTTTATCACCCGATAGAGTAATAACTACAACGAAAGTTAGACTAAATTTAATAATAAGAAATTGAGGATCATCTTGTCAGTCAAATGTTATGCTCAATAACTTAAACCATGTGGGAATCCACTTATTTAATGAAGTTGTGATTCTATTACCGTTCAAATTTGAGATATAATGGCCAATAAATTTCTAAAAATTAAGCAGCACAGCAGGGATTATACTTTGGTGCATGTAAAGCTACGTAAATATCAATTTATTAAACCAAGGAGGTTATAATAATTGTTTTAACAAGGCATTTTTATTCAATCTAACAGAATAAGACGCTAAGATTGCCTATTTATTTTTGAATTATTGTGTATTGCAAATAGTTATCACACAATGTTTAACCAAATGGTTTATACCTGAAGAAGGGGGGCATGATGGCGCAGCGGTAGAGTTGCTGCCTTCCACTGCCAGAGACCTGGTTCGATCCTGACTACAGGTGCTGCCTGTATGGAGTTTGTACGTTCTCCCTATGACCACGTGGGGTTTTCTCCAGGAGCTCCGGTTTCCTCCCACATTCCAAAGATGCGCAGGTTTGTAGGTTAATTGGCTTCAATAAATTGTCCCCAGTGTGTAGGATAGAACTAGTGTGCGGGTGATCGCAGGTTGGCAATGACTTCGTGGAACAAAGGGCCTGTTTCCATGCTGTATCTCCAAACTAAACGAACCTAAAATAAACTGCATTAGTTTAATTTAGTTTAGAGATACAGCGCGGAAATAGGCCTTTCGGCCCACCGAGTCCAGGCCGACCAGCGATCACCCCGCACACTAGTCCTATCCTGCACAATTTATGATTTTTACCGAAGCCAATTAACCTACAAACTTATACGTCTTTGGAGTGTGGGAGCAAACAAGCACCCAGAGAAAACCCACATGATGACAGGAACAACATATAAACTCCGTCCAGACGGCACCCGTAGTCAGGATCGAACCCGTGTCTCTGGCGCTGTAAGACAGCAACTCTACTGCTGCGCCACCATTTTAGGGGATGTGGTGATGATATTGCCACCAAGTGTCAAGGGTAGGTTTAGATGACGTGTTGTTTTTCTGCTGGCAACATTGCTTCCACATTCCGGAAGCTTCCTCCTTTTAAGCATCATTATGAATGGAACCTTCGAAACAATCCGTTTCGAGCCATCTTAAAACTATCAAGCAGCACTCAAGTTATCAAGATGGCTTTAGGCTTTAGGCCTACTATGACTGTGTGAACTTTCATCAGTTCATTCTGCTTTAATGATCAGTTTCAGTGAGCCAGGCAGAAAAGAACATGAAATTAAAGGGTGTCGGAAAGCTCTCAGTAATTTACTGCTATGACTGCAGAAACCAAATAAAATGTGACAGGGAAAAAGCAGATACAAATACCGACTGCTGCGTGCAGAACTTTTAACCTGAAAAGAGCAAGCTCTGTTTCCCAAAGTGTAAACTTCAGGCCTTGTCCAATGCACAAGTATAAATTATTCAAAGAAATGTTATGGTGAGGTAGTTGAGGCAGGGACTATAGCAACGTTCAAGAAACATTTAGACGGATACAAGGATAGGACAGGTTGAGAGAGATGCGGGCCAAACGCAAGCAGGTGGGACTTGTGTAGATGGGACATGTTGGCCGGTGTGGGCAAGTTGGGCCGAAGGGCCTGTTTCCATGGGCTGTAAAACTCTATGACTCCATGACTCTGAAATTATATTGAACAGACGTATGAAATAAAATCTGGATGTAAAGCACTGAGATAGGTCACCGATTCCAGCAGTGATATTTGAACATTCTAGGGTAAATAGCCTTACACTAGGGCCCTTGCCACATGAACGAGAAGCCTCCCCGAGGTGCCGTGGCCACGGAACCCTGAACCTGTAAGGGGGTACCCGAAGGCTCGGCGGACCACGGTCTTCCGAGGGACGTTGTTAGGCCCGGACACTTCTCATTCCTCGAAGACTAGAGTAGCCGTTGAGGAGGAAGCCACTGGAGATGTCGGACGTGAGAAGCATGGGCCTGAAGAAGGGTGAACCAGGGCAATACCTCCAGTGCCTTCCAGGTCGGCTGCAGGAGGCACCCCCGGGACACAAAGATGGCGAGGAGAGGAGAGGAGAGGGACGTCGGTTCGTGGGCCGAGCCAGTCGAGGGCGATGGAGGAAGGCCCTGCTGCAGCCTGGGGCTCGCCTGGATCAGGAGCCGCTCCAGTAGTCCGAGCGTGTGTGCGGACCGGACTGTGGACTTTGGAAATGGCATCAAAACATGGCCGCCAAAGGGGGCAAGGTTGGCGCAGCGGCAGAGTTGCTGCCTTACAGCGCTTGCAGCGCCGGAGACCCGGGTCGATCCCCGCTACAGGTGCTGTGGCCCTGGGGTGGAACCCTCTCCAAGACAGACGTGAAGCTCACCGTTTGACCTGTTTTTACAAAATGTTAAATGGTCAGCTCGACATAGACTACAAGACCTACACCAAACCCAAACCAATTAGGAGCAGACGAGGGCATTCGATCCAATTTGTGATCCCAGCTACAAAGACAGATGTTTACAGCAATTCGTTCTTCCCCCGCACAATTAAAGCATGGAATAATCTCCACCCAACTATAGTTACCCAACCAGATGCAACTAAATTTAAAGTAGCTCTTTCTTCCCAATAACCCTTACTGGCTTAAGCCCTCCCCTCACCACCTCCAGTTTAAATTCCAGTTGGAATATTTTGGAGGACCAAGAAACCAAGAACCAAGAACCAAGACTGTGTGGGTTTTCTCCAGGTGCTCCGGTTTCCTCCCACACTCCAAAGACGTACAAAGACCATTTATTATCTAAATGGTGGCCGATTGGGAAAGGGGGAGATGCAGCGAGACCTGGGTGTCATGGTACGCCAGTCATTGAAGGTAGGCATGCAGGTGCAGCAGGCAGTAAAGAAAGTGAATGGTATGTTGGCTTTCATAGCAAGAGGATTTGAGTATAGGAGCAGGGAGGTTCTACTGCAGTTGTACAGGGTCTTGGTGAGACCACACCTGGAGTATTGCGTGCAGTTTTGGTCTCCAAATCTGAGGAAAGACATTATTGCCATAGAGGGAGTGCAGAGAAGGTTCACCAGAGTGATTCCTGGGATGTCAGGACTGTCTTATGAAGAAAGACTGGATAGACTTGGTTTATACTCTCTAGAATTTATGAGATTGAGAGGGGATCTTATAGAAACTTACAAAATTCTTAAGGGGTTGGACAGGTTAGATGCAGGAAGATTGTTCCCGATGTTGGGGAAGTCCAGGACAAGGGGTCACAGCTTAAGGATAAGGGGGAAATCCTTTAAAACCGAGATGAGGAGAACTTTTTTCACACAGAGAGTGGTGAATCTCTGGAACTCTCTGCCACAGAGAGTAGTTGAGGCCAGTTCATTGGCTATATATAAGAGGGAGTTAGATGTGGCCCTTGTGGCCAAGGGGATCAGAGGGTATGGAGAGAGGGCAGGTACGGGATACTGAGTTGGATGATCAGCCATGATCATATTGAATGGCGGTGCAGGCTCGAAGGGCCGAATGGCCTACTCCTGCACCTAATTTCTATGTTTCTATGTTTCTATATTTCTATGTACAGCTATGTAAATTAATTGGCTTGATTATAATTGTAAATTGTCACTAGTGTGTGTAGGTTAGTGTTAGTGTGGAGGGATCGTTTGTCGGTGCAGACTCGGTGGGCCGAAGGGCCTGTTTCCACACTGTATCTCTAAACTATACTAATCAATGTATAAATGTACAGTTGCACATGTGACAAAGTCTGAAGAAAGATCTTGAGTTGAAACGTCACCCATTCCTTCTCACCACAAATGCTGCCTGTCCCGCTGAGTTACTCCAGCATTTTATGTCTATCTTTAAGCGCCATTGTACCTTATTGATTGTAGAGAGTGGCAGACACATAGATTCATTCCCAGAAGCCATGCCCTGCCCAACCAAGCAGAGAGATAGTTTCACCACACTGTTTAATTGCCCTGGGACGATTATTGACGTTAAGGCTGCAAAATAAATGCATGCGCTGCGACTGGGAACAATGAATTGAGATTATCTGTTCCCGACTGGGAAACAAAACCCCATAGGCGAGGGATTTAGATTCAGAGCAGCAGGCTCCGAGATAGCAATATAAAGGTCAAAAGTAATATCTTTTAAAAGGTTAGAATATTGAATGTTCAAAGATTTACAAGATTTACAAGGCAACTCAAGCCACAAAATGCTGGTGTAACTCAGCGGAACAGGCAGCATCTCCAGAGAGAAGTAATGGGTGACGTTTCGGGTCAAGACCCTTCTTCATCCTGGAAGAAGGGTCTCGACCAGAAACCTTCACCCATTCCTTCTCTCCAGAGATGCTGCCTGTCCCACTGAGTTATTCCAGCATTTTGTGTCTACCTTCGGTTTAAACCAGCATCTGCAGTTCCTTCCTATGCAACAAAGTTGACCGTGACTAGCTGGCCCTCCAAATATGCAGAGAAAGTAGAACTGTACGGCATAGGAACAGACCCTTTGGCCCATCATGCCAGTGCTGAACTTGATGACCAACTAGACGTCTGTTTGTGTGTGATCTTTATCAATTCCTTGTATATTTATGTGCCAGCTTAAATGCCTCAAAAATGCCACCATCACAACTGTTGCCCCCATCACTCCTGGCTGGATGTGCCAGGCATCTACCAAACTTGTCCGACACTTCCCCTTCAAACTTTTCCCATTAAAGCTACACTCTCTAGTATTGAGTTCCACCCAATTCATGCTTCTCATAATTGTGTACACTTCTATCAGGTTTGGGGTGGCACAGTGGCACAGCGGTAGCGTTGCTGCCTTACAACGCCAGAGACACGGGTTCGATCCTGACTACGGGTGCTGTCTGTACAGAGTTTGTATGTTCTCCATGTGACCTCGTGGGTTTTCTCTGGGTGCTCTGGTTTCCTCCCACACTCCAATGACGCACAGGGTTTGTAGGTTAAATGGCTTCCGTAAAATTGCAAATTGTCCCTAGCGTGAAGGATAGCGCTAGTGTACGTGGTGGTCGCTAGACGGCATGGACTCAGTGGGCTGAAGGGCCTGTTTCCATGCTGTATCTCGAAAGTCTAAACTCTTCCTTCAGCCTCCCGTGCTCCAGAGAAAACAATCCCAATGTCCCAACTCATCCTATAAGCAATAAATACCCTGTATTCCAGACAGCATCTGGTGAACCTCTTCCGCACCATCGTCAAAGCCTCCCCATCCATCTCGGAATGGTGTGACCAACAATACTTCAAACCTGGCCTAAACAAAGTTCTTTAAAGGTACAACATGACTTCTGGACTCTTATACTCAAGGCCACAAGTGGCGAGTATACTGTATGTATAATGTACCACTCTATCTATGTGTGTTGCCGCTTTCAAGGAGCTACAGACTTGGTCCCCAAGATCTCTCTGTACGTCAATGCTGTTAAGAAACATAGAAACATAGAAACATAGAAACATAGAAAATAGGTGCAGGAGTATGCAATATGATCATGGCTAATCATCCAACTCAATATCCTGTACCTGCCTTCTCTCCATACCCCCTGATCCCTTTAGCCACAAGGGCCACATCTAACTCCCTCTTAAATATAGCCAATGAACTGGCCTCAACTATGTCAATGAGTATGACACAATAACACTAGACAATAGGTGTAGAAGAAGGCCATTCGGCCCTTCGAGCCAGCACCGCCATTCAATGTCACCATGGCTGATCATCCACAATCAGTACCCCGTTCCTGCCTTCTCCCCACATCCCCTGACTCCGCTATCTTTAAGAGCCCTATCTAGGGAAACTGATCACCACAAGGGCCACATCTAACTCCCTCTTAAATATAGCCAATGAACTGGCCTCAACTACCTTCTGTGGCAGAGAATTCCAGAGATTCACCACTCTCTGTGTGAAAAATGTTTTTCTCATCTCGGTCCTAAAAGATTTCCCCCTTATCCTTAAATTGTGACCCCTTGTTCTGGACTTCTCCAACATCGGGGAAACTTGCCATTAACTGTAGACTTTCCCCTTACATTCTATCTCCCATTATGCAACACCTCACACTTGCTCAGATTAAACTCCATAAATTCATAAGTGATGGGAGTAGAAGTCAAGTCAAGTTTATTCGTCACGTACACATCCGAGATGTGCAGTGAAATGAACAGTGGCAATGCTTGCGGATTTGTGCAAAAACTACAAAACAGGATGGAACAGAATCACATTTTCACATACTACATATTTGTGGGAGGAAAAAAAAGAAAAAAAACAGCAATTTTAAAAAGACACCACACAACAGTAGATTGGCACAGTCAAGTTAGTCCCTGGTGAGATACAGTCCTAATGGCCTCTGGGAAGAAACTCCTTCTTATCCTCTCCGTTTTCACAGCATGGCAACGGAGGCGGTTGCCTGACCGTAGCAGCTGGAACAGTCCGTTGCTGGGGTGGAAGGGGTCTCCCATGATCTTGTTGATCTTGTTAGATTTAGGCCATTCGGCCCATCAAGTCACCTCCGCCATTCAATCATGGCTGATCTATCTCTCCCTCTCAACCCCATTCTCCTGCCTTCTCCCCATAACCTTTGAATAATTCATCTGCCATTTCTCCGCCAACATCTGTAACTGATTCATGTCCTGCTGTAACCTTTAACAGCTATCCACACTGTGTTTGCAACTCCATCAGTTTTTGTGTCCTATTTTTTGATTGTTCTGTTGGTAGAAATAGACTCTTGCTCTTTATAATATTTAGGTCCATCATAATTGCACGCCATTTAATTATATTTTTCCTCAGCCTCCACTGTTACACAGAAAACAATTGTAACTTATTCAATCTTTGATTACTGCAAACACTTTGTTCTGCCAACATCCTTGCAAATTTATTTTGCATCTTCTTTTGATCCATTAATGATCTCTCAGGTTATGACCATCGTCAATATATAGTTAAGTGGTGTTTTTATATTTTCCTCTCTTATACACCGTGCCACAGTTCATTATTCACAATTGTAAAACAAAAAGCTGCACAAGGCTTCACAAGTTGCAACTCATCAATCCTTCCGTCTATCACCTTTTACTTCAATCCCTGCCCTTTGTTCCAACCATCCGCTGATCAAAAACACCCCTCGCCCGTGTCCACCCATTACACGCCACGCTCTGCCCTGCCTCTCCTCTCTCCCCGCTTTCTTCCCCCTTCCCCTACCATCAGTCCGAAGAAGGGTCCCGACCCGAAACATCATCTATCCATGTTCTCCAGAGATGCTGCCTGGCCCGCTGAGCTTATGAGTCCTTTTACGCCACAGTTCATGTTGGATAGCTACCCGCCTGCCTTTTTAACCACATTATTGACCTTTATATATGTTTGAATGTTCTCAATCCTTCCGCACCTCCCAGTATCCTATCTTTTGTTATATACACCATTGCTGAACTTGCATTACTTCGTATCTTTAGTTTAATTTTAGTTCAGTTTCGAAATACAGCGTGGAAACAGGCCCTTCAGCCCACTGAATCCGTGATGACCAACCCGCACACTGGCTCTGCGTTATACCCACTTTCATACCCTACACCCTAGAGGCAATTTACAGAAGCCCATTAACTTACAAACCTGTACGTCTTTGGAGTGTGGGATGAGGCTTGGGCACCTGTGTAAAACCCACGCAGTCACACAGAGAGAACGGACAAACTCCGTACAGACAGCACAGCACCCATAGTCAGGATCGAACCTGGGTCTCTGCCACCGTGAGGCAGCAACTCTACCGCTGCGCCACCGTGCCGCCCTGCTTCTGGACGAAATTTAATATACCACTTTCCTACACAATAGACCCATCCATTGACACCCTCTAGTCTAGTGCCATCACATAAGGGTGAGGAGAAAGACTAAAAGACACAAACAAGGTGCTATCTTCCAGTGACGCATACATATCCCAGCTTTATCACAGTCAGTGGAGAATCACCTCTCTGCAAGTCGCCACAACAGCAGTGAGTTTCAACTGATAAGCCAATGCTGCTGCTTTCTATTCATTTGATTAGTTTGGATGTATTACGGGGAGACGGCAGAAGATTGGGGTTGAGAGGGAAAGATAGATCAGCTATGATTGAACTGTGGGTCTTGATGGGCCGAATGGCCTGATGCTGCTGCTCCTGTCACATATTAGCTCATGAAATGGACCCTAGAGGTGTAGGGGACACCATTCACCTTCACTATGCAAGGAGCAAGCATGCAGCAGGTTCCAGAGAGGTGTAGTTGGAGGTAGCAGGTCGGCTATGGGAACAGAAGGCTGTGGAGGCCAGGTCAATGGATATTTTTAAGGCGGAGATTGATAGATTCTTGATTAGCACGGGTGACAGGGGTTATGGGGAGAAGGCAGGAGAATCCTTGGTCCAGAACAAGGGGTCACAGTTTAAGGATAAAGGGGCAATCTTTTAGGACCGAGATGAGGAAAACATTTTTCACACAGAGAGTGGTGAATCTCTGGAATTCTCTGCCACAGAATGTAGTTGAGGCCAGTTCATTGGCTATATTTGTTTTAATATTTTTTATTATTTTATACAATTTTTTAACAAAACAGAACAAAACAAACAATTCATTGGCTATATTTAAGAGGGAGTTAGATGTGGCCCTTGTGGCTAAAGGGATCAGGGGATATGGAGAGAAAGCAGGTACAGGATACCGAGTTGGATGATCAGCCATGATCATATCAGCCATCATATTGAATGGCGGTGCAGGCTCGAAGGGCCGAATGGCCTACTCCTGCACCTATTTACTATGTTTCTATGTTTCTATGAATGAGGTTAGGAGGGAGAGATAGATCAGCCATGATTGAATGGCAGAGTAGACTTGACGGGCCGAATGGCCTAATTCAGCTCCTATCACTTATAATGTAAAACTCTGCCGTTCTCCTTTGCCACATTGCTCTGTTCCACAGCGATGTGCTCGTTAGCAGGACTTGGTTTTACCGACTTCAGGGATATCTTTGCATCTATTATAAAATGCACTAATCTCGTTGTGACAAGTATCACCCAAGTGTATGCTGCACCGTGGCATGCTGATTGTTGAGTGACACTTTGCTGCCTTCATGAAGACTCAAACCTGCGAGCCATCTGGTACCAAACTTGGCATCATTTCAGCGAGGGAGCCTGTTTATCCCTTTTAAACAGAGAAGGTTTTTATTTCCTGTAACTTTTAAAGCAGACGTGGCTGTTTTTGTTTCTGGATCTGATGGCTGAGCCAGTAAACAGTCCCGCAGAGCATGCCAGTGAAAATAACAGCCGATAATTCATTCAGCTCCCTCTCTGCGCGACAGGTAGGCATTAATAAAGTCGTAATGCATTCGTAAATATTGACTTCTACTTCCATGCGTGTTCATGCAGGGAAACAAAATCTGCTCAAAAATGTTGTCGAGTCTTGGAGTCATATACGGCACGGAAACAGGTCCTTCAGCCCAGCTCGTCCATACTCACCAAGATGCCCCGTCTAAGATAGATCCATAACATCTCTTCAAAGAACTCACCTGTAAAAACATCCCTGCTCCACCACAGTAGTTCACCGTTACAATTTAAGGGCGGCACGGTGGCGCAGAGGGTGAAATTGCTGCCTTACAGCGCCAGAGACCCGGGTTGAAATCCTGACCACGGGAGCTGTCTGTACGGAGTTTATACGCTCTCCCCGTGACCGCGTGGGGTTTCTCCGGGTGCTCCGGTTTCCTACCACACCCCAAAGACATGCAGGTTTGTAGGTTAATTGGCTTCTGTCAATTGTCCCTAGACAGTAGACAATAGGTGCAGGAGTAGGCCATTCGGCCCTTCGAGCCAGCACCACCATTCAATGTGATCATGACTGATCATCCCCAATCAGTACCCCGTTCCTGCCTTCTCCCCATATCCCCTGACTCCGCTATCTTTAAGAGCTCTATCCAACTCTCTCTTGAAATCATTCAGAGAACCAGCCTCCACCGCCCTCTGAGGCAGAGAATTCCACAGACTAACAACTCTCTGTGAGAAAAAGTGTTTCCTTATCTCCGTTCTAAATGGCTTACCTCTTATTCTTAAACTGTGGCCCCTGGTTTTGGAGTCCCCCAACATCGGGAACATGTTTCCTGCCCCTGGCGTGTCCAAACCCTTAATAATCTTACATGTTTCAATAAGATAACCTCTCATCCTTCTAATGTGAATAACGTTTAGTGCAAGATAAACTCCAGTAAAGTCCGATCAAAGATAATCCGAGAGTCTCCAATGAAGTAGATATTAGTTCAGGACTGTTCTCTAGTGGTCAGTAGGAAGGTTAGCCCGACTTAGCCCAATTACTTTAAAGTAAGCATCATATAGTCCACACGGATAGCATCAAAGGTCAGGATTGAACCTCGATCGCTGAAGCTTTGGGAAAACTGCAACATGAGTGAAATACCTTCAGAAATGCTTCAGTTAATTTTTTCAGCTGGCCTGCTGAGAAAAAGCATAACAAATCTGGAGAAGCACTGATGGGGAATTCATTAAACATGCTGTCTAACATCATAACATTATCAGCATGAGAACCAATCTGTCCCGGGGCCTAAGTTAATGTCATAAACAAACAGAATATCCCTCGCATCTACTCCCAATGCCTCAACGACAAGCAGGGATGTTTATGCACAGTGTCATGGCCTAGGGGGATGACTCCGATGATATGTCATGTGTGATGGCCATTGAACAGTTGCTTAATGTGATAAAATTATACAGCGAACATTTCAAACATAATTATCTGAAAGAGTGATAACAAAACAAAGCTGACAGGAAAGATACTTCACAAAGTTGTCATTGAGTTTGTTGCTTGCCTGTTTTTTCAAAGTCAAGAGTCGCGTTAGCACCTCATATTTCACTTGGGCGGCTTACAACCCCAGCACCTTGTGCGTTCTACGCAAGATTCCAGCATCTGCAGTTCCTTGTGTCTTTACAAGTGGGACTACTGGAGATGGGATCATCTTGGTCGGCAGGGGAAAGTTGGGCCGAAGGGCCTGTTTCCATACTCTATGACAACGATTATTTGCAAATGGATCACAGGTGTAAACAGGGTGTGAATCAATGGTGTGAATCCTTGAGGCCCAGAGGACAAAATGATCCCTCTCTTCCCAAAGTCATAGTCAATTTCCGCAGGTGAGCAGGCAAGGTGGCACAGTCGTTACAGCGCCAGAGAACCGGGTTTGATCCTGACTACGGGTGCTGTCTGTACGGAGTTTGTACGTTCTCCCCGTGACCTGCGTGGGTTTTCTCCAGATGCTTCGGTTTCCTCCCACAACCCAAAGACATACAGGTTTGTAGGTTAAGTGGCTTGGTATCATTTAAAATTGTCCCTAGTGTGTGTAGGATAGTGTTAAGGGCCTGCCCACCAGCGTCTAGCGCGACCAAACGTGGTCCCTTGAGGCGTACGACCGCGCGGGGTCGGTCCCACTTCCAAGCGCGGAGGCGTATGGACATTGTGCGGGGCTCCGAAAATCCCGCAATGTCCGAAAATTCCGCGCGCCAACGGCCTGTTGGCCTGCAGGCGCATTGAGGGCGTACGCAGCGTCTTGACGGCGTACGCCCATCGCGTGGCATTGCGCGATGACGTCACCGCCCGGCATGCTGTGGCATGATGACGTCACCGTCCAAATTCAGTCGGCCCGCCTACTGCCCAGCTGATTGGTGAGTATGATGTCGAGACCAGCCCCGCACAACTCCATACGCCTCCGCGGTTCGAAGTGGGACCGGCCCCGCGAGGCCGTACGCCTCAAGCCTCCACGTTTGGTGTGGGGATCGCTGGTTGGCGCGGACTCGGTTGACCGAAAGGCCTCCTTCTGTGCTGTTTCACAAAACTAACTGAAAATGAGCAAGGAATGGAATGGAAATAGTTCAGAGGATGAGGATGTGCAGCAGACATTGTTAAATTTTAAGAGAACTAAGATCGTGAATCAATGTGATTTAATTAACACGAGAATGCACTCTAATCGTTAAGATACAGAGGCTGGAAGACAAGATCAATAAAACATCAGTATTAAATAGGCCAAAGATCCTTTCCTTGATTGCTGATGATCTGATGAAAAATTGCACTACAAGGTTAAAAATCAGAAATTAGTTTGTTGGCGCTGATTCTCAGGTTATAATTGGCAAGAAAATGGATTTCATCGAGACACAAGAGACTTCAGATGGTGGAATGTGGAGAATAAAAGTACTGGGGGAAGTGAGGGCAACACAGTGGTGCAGTGGTAAAGTTACTGCATGACAGCACCGGGAACCAGGGATCGATGCTGACTACGGGTGCTGTCTGTACGCAGTTCGTACATTCGCCCGTGACCTGCGTGGGTTTTCTCCAGGTGCACCGGTTTCCCCCCCCACATTCCAAAACCGCACCGATTTGTAGTTTCATTGACTTCAGTAAAATTGTAAACTTATCCTAAGTGTGTAAGATACTGCCAGTGTACGGGGAACATTGGTTCCGTTGGCACTGTGGCACGGTCATTGTCATGGACCCGGTGATGTACGGCCATGTTTCCGTGCCGTATCTCTAAACTAAACTCAGGGGGTCAGGCAGTATCTATGGTGGAAAATGACCTTTCAAAGTATATTTTATCCTCTTTCGCCACTAATTGTGGCTGTGCATTACATCAATCTAGATATCTGCAAAAACATTGTGAATTTGGCCAGAAATGTATTATGGTACAGTAGATAGACACAGATAAAGTGCTGGAGTAACTCAGCGGGTCAGGCAGCAATCTAGTTTTAATTTAGAGACTAGAGATACAGTGCGGAAACAGGCTCTTCGGCCCAGCGAGTCCGTGCCAACCAATGATCTCCGCACACAAACACTGCCCTACACACACGGGGGACAATTTTACATTGATCCAACTCCAATCAACTGACAAACCTGCACGTCTTTGGTGTGTGGGAGGAAACCGAAGATCTCGGAGAAAACTCACCAGGTCACGGGATGAACGTACAAACTCCACACAGACAGCACCCGTAGTCGGGATCGAACCCGGGTCCGTGGCGCTGAAAGGCGGCAACTCTGCCACTGTACCACCGTGTCGCCCAAGCATTTGAGGATTTTCACAAGTTATAGCTGCAGGTTCCGTTATCTATCAGCTTTCTTTCGTACTTCGAGGTAATGATTTCCTGTGAGAGGCTTGTGCTGACAGAGGCCGTTAAGCCAGTGAGTGCGGGCAGCAGATGGAATCCTTCATTACTATTCCTTACCGCGCGGATACTGAATGTATTCATGTGGGGCCGGCTTGTGTTAACCTCGTTCTTATCTTGTTTCACCAGGACTGCAAAACAAAGCCTTAAATTATCGGTGACAGGTGCAGGAGGCCACTCTAACATGTCGATACCCCAGCCTGCAGGGAAACCAAGGGCTGGATTCAGATTTCTTCCTCTAGGTAACTCATCATCTGCATCGATTTTTGTCCATTACAATTGATCTTTAGCCTGGTCTAATGGCAAAGGAGCAGGAAATCCCAAGCATTTTCAATGTCTTGCCTCTTGTCGTTGCTGGACTCCCGTTCTCCTTAACGCTTTTGCGTTAATGGGGGAAAAAAAAAGTTTAATGGGGGAAAACAAAATCATGGAAAATGTAACTCATTTTCATTCGTTTCCAGGTTGGAAGGGATTACCGGTGAATTATATTTTAATCAAGTTGGCATTACGAGATTATATTTCAGAAAAATGTAATGGTTATTAAGGCATAAGTCCAGAATTTGTACATTGGGCTTGCCAGAGATTCAGATCATTTTTAAATTAAAATAATTCTGTGCAACCACATATTGGTTTGTTCTTTTTGCAGAATTTCGGATCGCATTCATATCGTTCCATCATACCTGAACATGGGCGGCACGGTGGCCCAGCGGTAGAATTGCTGCCCTACAGCGCCAGAGACCATGGTTCGATCCTGACCAGGGGTGCTGTCAGTACGGAGTTTGTACGTTTTTCCTGTGACCTGCGTGGGTTTTCTCCGGGTGCTCCGATTTCTTCCCACACTCCAAAGATGTGCAGGTTTGTAAGCTAATTGGCACAGGTATATATCAAGAGGACTGGAATACAAAACCAGAGATGCAATGCTGAGGCTTTAGAAGGCGCTGGTCAGGCCTCATCTGGAGTACTGTGAGCAAAATGTGCCCGATATCTGAGGAAAGACGTGCTGGTTCTGGAGAGGGTCCAGAGGAGGTTTACAAGAATGATCCCAGGAATGAGGGGGGTTAGCATAGGATGAGCGTTTGACAGCACTGGGCCTCTACTCGCTGCAGGTTAGAAGGTTGAAGGCAGAACCTCATTGAAATTCACAGAATAATGAAAGGCAAAGATAGAGTGGATGTGGAGAGGATTTTTCCACTGGCGGGAGAGTCTAGGGCCAGAGGTCATAGCTTCAGAATTAAAGGGCATTATCTTAGAAAGGAGGGGTGAGGAGGAACTTCTTAGTCAGAGGGTAGTTAATCTGTGGAACTCATTGCCACATAGGGCTGTGGAGGCCAAGGCAGTGGATATTTTAAGACAGGGATGGACACATTCCTGATTAGAACGGGTGTCAAGGGTTATGGGGAGAAGGCAGGAAAATTGAATTAAGAGGCAGAGATCAGCCATGATTGAATGGTGGAGTTGACTCAATGGGCCGAATGGCCTAATTCTGCTATAACTTGTGTGAACTTGTGGGATATGGGCCAAACACGACAGGTGGAACTAGTGTAAATGAGGCATCTTGACAGCATGGGCAAGTGGGCCAAAGGGTCTGTTTCCATGCTGTATGTTTTTATGTCTCTATGACTCTAAGAGACTGCAGTTGCTGGATTCTTGAGGGGGAAAAAAAACAGGCATAGGAGGGACCCAAGCTTGAGCTCACTGCTGGGCCTTGGATTTGAAGAAACTGTGCAGGAACAAACCAAACGTTGTTGAGGATGAGAAGTTATGCCAGGCAGAGGAGCTTGTTAGTTAGAGAGTTTTAGTTTTTGATATACCGTGTGGAAACAGGCCCTTCGGCCCACCAAGTCCACGGCAGTGCTCAGACTTTTACCCAGAGATGGGGAGTCAAGAACTAGAGGACATAGATTTAAGTTAAGGGAGGGGAGGGAAGGCTTAATAGGAACCTGAAGGGCAACTTTTTTTCACACAAAGTGAGGTTGGTGGGTGTATGGAACGAGCTACGTAGTTGAGGCAGGTACTATCGCTATGTTTAAGAAACATTTAGACAGGTACAAAGGTATTTTATTGCTCACATTCACATACACCTAGGTGTAGTGAAGTGAAATGCTTTTTGCCAGTTTGCAGCACACAAAAAAGGAACACAGACATAACATTAATAAGAGTTTTAAACATAAAGAACATCCCCCCCCACAATGGTTCCCATTATGAGGGAAGGCACAAAGTCCAGTCCCCAACCCCAGTTCACCCATAGTCGGGCCTATTGAGGCCTCCACAGTTGCCTCTACGGAGGCCCGATGTTCCAGGCCGTTCTCGCCGGGTGATGTTGCTCCGGCGTCGGGAGAGTCCTCCCAGCGGCCTGGGAACCCTGGAACGGCCGCTTCCGTACTGGAGGCCGCGGCTTCCGAAGCCAACAAGGCCGCGCCGGTCGGAGCTCCACAACAGATGCTCCCCGAGGCTTCGACTTACGATATTTCGACTTTACGACGATGCAAACGCTCGTCAATGGTAGCGAGCCGCACGACATTTCCGGTCACATGATTGCATTGTATTAAATGCGTTTTCAACTTGCGATATTTTCGGTTTACAATGGGTTTATCGTAACCCCATCGTAGGTCGAGGAGCAGCTGTACATGGATAGGACAGGTTTAGAGGAATGTGGGCCACACGCAGGCTCGTGTAGATGGGACACGTTGGTCGGTGTGGGCAAGTTGGCCTGTTTCCACCTTGTGTGACTCTATAACTCCATGTCCAGTAAACCACAAGAGTGCATTTTGGTTCACAATGACAAATGCAATGCCAGTGACTTCATAAATATGAATCTCTGGTAAGGTTTACACTGTTAAGCAGGTACCTGCTGATAATAGGATGCATAAAGCAGATAGATAACCAATTCTTTTTTTAGTTTCAATTACTCACTTGTGATCTATTTCATGTTTGCAATATCATTGCTGCTGAACAGATGTTGCTGAATGCAATTATAAAACTATAGGATTACAAGTACAGAATTTTGAAAATGAAACTGCTGTTAAATCAATGCCAGGCAAACCTAGAATCTACCACACTGAAACAGCAGCCATATGATAGCAGCTCCCCAATGAAAAAGCTAAATCCATTTGAACGGCAGTCAGGTGCTTCCATTCCAATGACTGGTTTTATTATTTCCAGTTCACAAGTTATAGGAACAGAATTTGGCCATTCGGCCCATCGAGTCGCCTCCGCCATTCAATCGTGGCTGATCTCTGCCTCCAAATCGCATTTTCTGCTGCTTCTGCTGCCCCCATAACCCACCGGTAGCCCGCGGCTTGACACCCCCCCCGCCCGAGTTGCGGGGTTGAAGAGTTCCTGGAGCGGGGCCTGACATCTCACCCCCGCGCGGCTTGGAATGGCCGCGGGACTCTGCGAGCGCACGCTGGGGGCTCTAACACCAAGACCCGGTGTGCGCCCTTGCACCACCCGGCGTGGCTTTAATGGCCGCGGGACAATCGCCATCGCCAGCCGGGGGCTTGACTTTGACTCTCGAGTAAATTATGTTGTGTCTTGGGTCGAATTATGAGAACTTGTCTAAGGGGGTCTCTGCCTTACAAATATCCAAAAATATCTGACTTGGCCTCCCCAGCCCTCTGTGGCAATGAGTTCCACAGTTTAACTACCCTCTAAAGAAGTTCCTCCTCGCCTTTCTAAAAGGGCGTCCTATAATTCTCAGGCTATGACCTCTGACCCTAGACTCTCCCACTAGTGGAAACATCCTTTCCACATCCACTCTATCTATGCCTTTCATTATTCTAATATGTTGACTTAGAAAAGTGTGGATCGCAGGCTAACAAAAGGGGGAAAACACAAAATGCCAACAGTCTGACATCACTGAAGATCAAGTATGGGGTTAGGAGGGAGAGATGGGTCGTACGCAAGGTGCTAGAATCACTCATCCTTGCTACAAAAGCATTGTTCGCAACATCCAATAACTTAGCAGTCAAAACATTTTCCCACCAGCTTCTGATAAATATGAAATATAATGGCCACTTGGTCACTATCACACATTCTTATATTTGATAATTAGAATGAACAAATATTAGGTTTTTCATGTTTAAGAAGGAACTGCAAATGCTGGAAAAATCGAAGGGAGATAAAAATGCTGGAGAAACTCAGTGGGTGAGGCAGCATCTATGGGGCGAAGGAAATAGGTGACGTTTCGGGTCAAGACCCTTCTTCAGGTTTTTTTATGTCGATCAGTTTCCCTAGATAGTGCTCTTAAAGATAGCGGAGTCAGGGGATGTGGGGAGAAGGCAGGAACAGGGTACTGATTGTGGACGATCAGCCATGGTCACATTGAATGGCGGTGCAGGCTCGAAGGGCTGAATGGCCTACTTCTGCACCTATTTTCTATGTTTCTATGTACAAGAAGTCCTCAAAACTGTACGAGAAAGATCCCTTCTCAAAGGAAACTATGAACGCCAGGGAAATGCTGATGGTGGCAATATCAGAGGAACGAAGGAAATCCTGGCAAGAACCCCATTGAGAGTGTTGATGTGACACAACAGTAAGAGAGCTTGGTCAACCATCAAGAAGCTAAACAACGGCCTCCATAAGGCAACACTGCATTCTTAGCGTTACAACAGATCAGGTTGTTCACCAGCTTCTTCTGAACGGCTAACCTCCATACAAGAAACGCAACAATAGGAGTCCATGACATCATGGTGACAGAGGACCAACCTGGCATTTTAACAGCAAGGAACTCCAGACAACAATCGATTCCCTCACGAATTCCGAGGCAGCTGGCCTCGATGGCATTCGCACAGAGCAGATCAAACATTTTGGGCAGACTACACGAGAGTGGCTCCTCTTGCTGTTCAACAATTGTGTAACCCTCTCCCAAGTTGCCAAAAATATGGCGGAAAGCTCGTGTGATCACTATCAAAATCAAAGTCCAAAAGTCAAAAGTCAAAGTATCCTTTATCGTCATTCAGACCTTTCGGTCTGAACACAATTTCGTTGCCTTGCAGTCATGCATTTAATAAAAACACACAATAACCACAAATTGAACATCCACCACAGTCAGTTCACCAGGCACCTCCTCACTGTGATGGAAGGCAAAAGTCTTAAAGCCTTTGTCTCTTCCCTCCTTGTTTTCCCTCTGAAGCCAGGGAAAGATCCTAAAGAAGCAAAAAGCTACAGACTGATCTCCCTGCTGTGGTCATCTCTTCAAGCTCATCATGAACAGGCTAGGCCCAATCACGAGAACAACACCTTATACCAGAGCAAGCTGGCTTCCGGCCCGGGAGATCGTGTACCAGCCAAGTGCTCAATCTAACTCAGCACATTGAGGATGGCCTTGAGAGGAATGAACCAACACTGGATGGTGTCGTTGTTGATCTGACAGCTGCCGACGACACTGTGAACTGCCGGCTGCTCTTGCAACAAGCTCCGTGACGTGACAGAGGACTTCCACCTGACCAAACTGATTCAACAGCTACGGGAAAACAGATGCTTCTATGATGAGCGAAATGATAAACGCAACAGATGGAGGAATCAAAAGGATGGCCGGCCTCAGGGTAGCGTCCTTGCTCTGGTGCTGTTCAATGTATACACTGATGACCAGTCTGTGTTCCCAGGGACGAGAAGCTTCATTTACACTGACGACCTTGGAAGAGCAGCCCAGAGCACTCACATAGATGAGGTAGAAGCGACCCTCTCATCAATCGTCCTAGACAACTTGACAGACTACCACAAGGACAACCAACTGCAGACAAACCCTGCTAAGACCCAAGTTAGCCTGTTTCACCTTCGTAATTGCGAAGCTGGGGGGAAGCCGTGTGCGTTTGAGACACTGTGAGTACCCTGTCTGTCTTGGGGTCACTCTGTACAGAACCCTCTCCTTCAAGCAACACATCGAAAGGGTGACGGGCAAAGTGAGGATGAGGAGCAGCCTCCTACGCCAGCTGGCAAACTTGTCGCGAGGTACCAATGGATCTACACAGCGCTCAACTGCTCTTGCGCTGTGCTGCTCTGCTGCAGAGTATGTTTGTCCTGTTTGGGAGAGAGTAAGTATCTCATGCGAAGGATGTTGATGCATCACTGGCTGCCTAAAACCAATGTGGATAGCTTGCATGTCTTGGCCGGTATTGCTTCATCAGGAACCCGCAGGCCAGTTGCCAGTAGAGCTGAACGTAGTCGGCAAGTTGGGGACGACCGCCATTCCTGTCGTTCCCGTCATCCAGCCCCTAAACGGCTGAAGTCGAGAAAGAGCTTCCTCCACACAGTCCAGCCACTGTCACAGTCTCCTCAAGCAACCAGACTAGCCTTGTGGGAAAAGAAATGCAGTGAAAACCCACCAGCACGTAAAGATGCCGATCCCAACCAAGGAACAGCTACCACCTGGACACAGGTGTGACTGGATGACATGGAAGTCCCACAATAGGCTTTGTGCAGGGATGGGCCAACATGAGTAAATGGGGCTATGCAGATGTGGCAGACACAGAATGTAAAAGTGGAACATCTGTACAATCCATGCCACACCTACTAAGATGTCCATTCTGCAAACTCGGCAGAGGTCGTGAATTAGGTTGTGAAAGTGGGGCAAGCCCTGGCAGGAACTCTACCGCTGCGCCACTGTGTTGCCCTAAAACATGACAATGATAAAACTGAACCTAAACATCTGAGGGAAGGAATGGGTGACCCTCTGAAGAAGGGTCTCGACCCGAAACGTCACCCCATTCCTTCTCTCCCGACATGCTGCCTCTCCCGCTGAGTTACTCCAGCTTTTTGTGTCGATCTTCGGTTTAAACCAACACCTGGAGTTCCTCCCTACACTGAACATCTGAGGATCATGTATACAGCTTGTACAGTTATTGAAGTAGCTTCAGGCAAATTCGCCGATTCTTCAATCCATTGCCTCGTGTCCTTTTTGTGGCCCTGGACAAGAAGGGAACGGCAGATGTACAATCCTTTTGTAGTCATCGTGTACAATGAGACTGCACAAGGTTGACCACATTTCCTCTTTTCTAATTTGCTCAGCAATTGATTGTGTGAGGAATTGAAGCTTTGAATAGGCCAATAGAGGATGTTTCTCCAAGGGTGAATTAAGTATGTGTTCCCAGGACAATAATGCAATACCAGATCTGCCCTCTGTCATGACCTATCTGAAACCAGTTAAGATTAAAACTGGATGGGATATTGAATTTCCTCCAGCACTATCAACCCTCAGTTTGTGAAAATAGAACTACCAAAGCAATCTTCACTCTTTCTTTACACTCTTTAATATCTTGTTACCTGCTGCATTTATAAAGTATTTCTTATGACTCATCATTTCTGCTGACTCCGCTATCTTTAAGAGCCCTATCAAGCTCTCTCTTGAAAATATCCAGAGAACCGGCCTCCACCGCCCTCTGAGGTAGAGAATTCCACAGACTGTGTGAAAAAGTGTTTCCTCATCTCCATTCCAAATGCCTTACCCCTTATTTTTAAACTGTGGCCCCTGGTTCTGGCCTCCCCCAACATCGGGAACATGTTTCCTGCCTCTAGCATGTCCAAACCCTTAATAATCTTATATGTTTCAATAAGATCCTCTCTCATTCCTACTAATTTCCAGAGTATACAAGCCCAGCTGCTCCATTCTCTCAGCATATAAATGTGAATGGCTTGGTATCAATGTAAATTGGCCCCAGTGTGTGTAGATAGCATTAATTTGCAGGGATTGTTGGTTGGTGTAGAGTTGGTCTGACGAAGGGCCTGTTTCCGCAGTGTATCTCTAAACTAAAAACAGAAAACTTGTCCAGATTCTGCTTCAGTCACACAGATCTCGTTGTATGTTTAGTTCAGTTTAGTTTAGAGATACAACGTGGAAACAGGTTCTTCAGCCCACCGAATCCGCGCCGACCAACGATCCCCGTACACTAGCGCTATCCTACACACCAGGGACTAATTATAATTGCTGAAGCCAAGGAACCTACAAGCCTGTACGTCTTTGGAGTGTGGGAGGAAACTGGAGCGCCCGCAGGAAACCCACATGGTCACGGGGAGAACGTTCAAACTCCGTACAGACAGCGCCCGTAATCAGGATCAAACCCGGGTCCCTGGCGCTGCAACTCTACCGCTGTGACACTGTGCCGTAGGCCAACTACAAAACATAGAACACAGATTAAAGAAGAGTACAGCACACAGCAGCATGAACAGCTAATAGCTGTTTACACAGTCTAGCTTGTGTTGCACTGCTGTGTGGAAGGACAGTATCATCGTTGCCAGAGGTGGTTCTAAAAGTTAACTCGGGGAATATGCAATTAATCATAATAAATGTAAAACTTAGTGTTAGTAAAATGGCCATTAATATTTCAAGAACTCTCATCTATTCCTTCAAGTCAACTTCAAATATGCTCTTCGGGGAAAAATCGGTCCAGAAACTCTGTTCATTCTCTCTATCAGATCCTCTGCTCCCTGTAGTTCAGCATTTTAACACAAGGCTTTAATGTTAGTCAGTGAGGTGAAGCAATTATTCAACTCCTGTAACAGAATATGTGTGCCAGAGTGATTACAAGAGATGCTGCTCTTTGGGACAGTCCATGCCTAATGTCTAAAGTAATGCCATATACATTAAGGAAATGGGGGGGGGGTGGACACTTATGTACTGAATCAATCAAGTAACATCAAAACCCATAACTGGCTATAATAGGTAGTCATTTAATTTAACGGGACAGGCGGCATCTCTGGAGAGAAGGAATGGGTGACGTTTCTGGTCGAGACCCTGTCTAAATCAGTCGGTTGAAGGGTCATTTGAAACATCAGCCGTTCTTTCTCTCCAGAGATGCTGCCTGTCTCGCTGAGTTACTCCAGCATTTTGTGTCATCTTCAATTTAAACCAGCATCTGCAGTTCTTTCCTAGCTAGTAATTTAGTTTAGAGATACAGCACGGAAAGAGGCCCTTCACCCCACCGAGCCCGCGCCGACCAGCGATCCCCGCACACTAACACCACCCTACACACACCAGGGACAATTTTTTTACGTTTATACCAAGACAATTAACCTGGGTCTTTGCAGTGTGGGAGGGAACCGAAGATCTCGGAAAAAACCCACGCAGGTCACAGGGAGAACATGCAAACTCCGTACAGACAGCACCCGTAGTCACGATGGAACCCAGGTCTCTGGCGCTGTAAGGCAGTAGCTCTACCGCTACACCGCCATGCCGCCCAAATTTCTGGAACCATTAAATAGGAGGAAAAATCTCCACGCAATTGCAGAGTAGAAATAGCCTCTTGGTACAACTACAGAGAAAATCAAGTGAATTTTTAACAAAATTTGCATAAATTATTGAATTACGCAGCGTTTTAAAAGGTGACAGGAAAATAAATCACCTCCCAAATCATGAAGGATTAGTTTTTCTCCAGAGCGTTTTACATGAATCCTTTGTAGAGTTTGATTTATCCTGGCATCATATTGATGATGGGACATTGTTGCCCAAAGGGCCTGTTCCAGTCCTACACCATCTACGCTCCATCTTTCAGTTCAATTTAGTTTATTGTCACGTGTACCGAGGTACAGTGTAACGTTTCTTGTTGCGTGCTATCCAGTCAGCGGAAAGCCAATACATGATTATAATCAGCCATCTACAGTGTATAGATACATGATAAGGGACTATCCTATCTTGAAACCAGTGGAGGATTAGTGTGATTTCAAGACACTGCACCAATTCCAATTCCAGAAATCAAAATCATAATCATACTTTATTAGACAAGTATGTTTTGCAACATACGAGGAATTTGATTTGCCATAAAGTCATACCAATAAAAAGCAACAGAACACACAAAATACATTTTAACATAAACATCCACCACAGTGACTCCTCCACATTCCTCACTGTGATGGAAGGCGAAACAATGTTCAACTCGCCCTTCTTTGTCCTCCAGTGGTCGGGGGCCTCGAGCCTTCTGTTGACGGGACGATCTTACTCCCGTAGCCAGTGGTGGGCCTCCTCGTCGGAGCGACCAAGCTCCTGCATCGATGGTGAATCTCAGCTTCCCCCATGCCGGGCGATCTGACCCCGGGTCAGCGCTAATCGAATGTCGTGTGGCTTTTGGAGCTTCCCGACGACGGACCGAGACTGCGAGCTCCTTGATGTTAAAGTCCGCAGGCCGCAGTTGGAGCGTCGATCCCAGGCAAGGAATCGGCTCCGATGGTAAGTCCACGTCCCGCGGTGGGGCTCAAAGTCAGTCAGCAACGCGGCAAGCTTCACGATGTTAGGCCGCAGAGCGACCGGATATACGATCCGGAAAACAATCGCATCTCTGGCAAGGTAAGTGATTGAAATAAAGTTTCCCCCGACCCTCCCCCCCCCCGACCGACCCCCCCCCACATAAAACAAACCAGAGAACATTAACACATTTTTTAAACACACTAAAAAGAACAAAAATAGATGTAAAGGACAGATAGACTGTAGGCGAAGGTACACAAAATTGCTGGAGAAACTCAGCGGGTGCAGCAGCATCTATGGAGCGAAGGAAATAGGCAACGTTTCGGGCCGAAACCCTTCTTCAGACTCTACTGTAGGCGAGGCTGCCATCACTGACAGCGCCACCCGGTGGAATATGTGGTGTGGATGATGTGTTAAAAGATCTACTCCAGAAATTCACTTCCCAGTGAGAAGTTAATTTGATCAGAAGCCGGTTTTATGCATGGAATTCTAAATGAAATAATCTGTCCAAATATTCTTGTTGCGTTTGTTCTTCGACCCCTTTCACGGCGGTTGACTTACATTTGTATTGAATAAAAAACACTAAACTAAGTGTTCCAAAGCATCCAGTTTGGTTTGGTTTGGCCTGGTTTAATTTAGAGAAACAGCATGGATTTATTACTGAGTTAAGTTTAGACTTAATCTTAAATTTATTATGATCACATGTACTGAGGAACAGGGGAAAGCTTTGTTTTGCCTGCTATCCATTCAAGCATACAACACTATACGTAAATACAATTAAGCCAAACTAAAAGGTACAAGAGGTCGAGCAAAGAGCTGATACAGTCACAACAATACAGATACTTGGATACTCGACCTGCAGAGAGTGGATGTGGAGAAGATGTTTCCACCAGTGGGAGAATCTAGGACCAGCGGCCACAGCCTCAGAATTAAATAACATTCCTAAGGAAGGAGATGAGAAGGAATCTCTTTAGTCAGAGGGTGGTGAATCTGTGGAATTCTTTGCCACAGAAGGCTGTGGAGGCCAAATCAATGGATATTTTTAAGGCAGAGATATATAGATTCTTGATTAGTATTGGTGTCAAGGGTTATGGGGAGAAGGCAGTAGAATGGGATTTTTTCATAAAAAATAGGTACAGGAGTAGGCCATTTGGCCCTTCGAGCCTGCACCGCCATTCAATACTTGCCTGCTCTCCATACCCCCTGATCCCGTTAGCCACAAGGGCCACATCTAACTCCCTCTTAAATATAGCCAATGAACTGGCCTCAACTACCTTCTGTGGCAGAGAATTGTGAAAAATGTTTTGTCATCTCGGTCCTATAAGATTTCCCCCTTATCCTTAAACTGTGACCCCTTGTTCTGGACTTCCCCAACATCGGGAACAATCTTCCTGTATGTAGCCTGTCCAACCCCTTAAGAGTTTTGTACGTTTCTATAAGATCCGCCCTCAATCTTCTAAATTCTAGCGTGTATAAGCCGAGTCTATCCAATCTTTCTTCATATGAAAGTCCTGACATCCCAGGAATCAGTGCTGGGACCCCAGCTATTTACAATATATATTAATGATCTGGATGAGGGAATTGAAGGCAATATCTCCAAGTTTGCGGATGTCACTAAGCTGGGGGGCAGTGTTAGCTGTGAGGAGGATGCTAGGAGACTGCAAGGTGACTTGGATAGGCTGGGTGAGTGGGCAAATGTTTGGCACATGCAGTATAATGTGGATAAATGTGAGGTTATCCATTTTGGTGGCAAAAACAGGAAAGCAGACTATTATCTAAATGGTGGCCGACTAGGAAAAAGGGAGATGCAGCGAGACCTGGGTGTCATGGTACACCAGTCATTGAAAGTAGGCATGCAGGTGCAGCAGGCAGTGAAGAAAGCGAATGGTATGTTAGCTTTCATAGCGAAAGGATTTGAGTATAGGAGCAGGGAGGTTCTACTGCAGTTGTACAGGGTCTTGGTGAGACCACACCTGGAGTATTGCGTACAGTTTTGGTCTCCAAATCTGAGGAAGGACATTATTGCCATAGAGGGAGTGCAGAGAAGGTTCACCAGACTGATTCCTGGGATGTCAGGACTGTCTTATGAAGAAAGACTGGATAGACTTGGTTTATACTCTCTAGAATTTAGGAGATTGAGAGGGGATCTTATAGAAACTTACAAAATTCTTAAGGGTTGGACAGGCTAGATGCAGGAAGATTGCTCCCGATGTTGGGGAAGTCCAGGACAAGGGGTCACAGCTTAAGGATAAGGGGGAAATCCTTTAAAACCGAGATGAGAAGAACTTTTTTTCACACAGAGAGTGGTGAATCTCTGGAACTCTCTGCCGCAGAGGGTAGTCGAGGCCAGTTCATTGGCTATATTTAAGAGGGAGTTAGATGTGGCCCTTGTGGCTAAGGGGATCAGAGGGTATGGAGAGAAGGCAGGTACGGGATACTGAGTTGGATGATCAGCCATGATCATATTGAATGGCGGTGCAGGCTCGAAGGGCCGAATGGCCTACTCCTGCACCTAATTCCTATGTTTCTACAAGGTGGTAGCACAACCGTTCCAGAGTCCAATGTCCGCAATGAGGTGGAAGTGAATCAGACTGTACCTTAGCATAAGGGCATAATTGTATATGTTGCATATTATGGGCACCTATCTTCAATCACTGTATTCAGGTTAAAAACTCAAATGCCTCTTTGAGAAAATAACTTGATCTGGTGTGAATGTCACAAAGCATTAAATTACATTGGCCTGAGCTTCTATCTGGAATATTAAAGTGGGAATTTATACCTTTTTATTACTTGACTGTCAGATATATATAATCATATATCCCGCATAACTTAACCTTTCAATAACCTTAGTTCTTACAGCCACGAACATATCCAGTAACCGAATATATTGAATCGTAAAGAAACTGAATATCAGAAAGAATAGTGATAATTAAAAATGATGAAGCATTACATTGACTGGAGGAAACAAGGTACAAGATGTAGCAAGATTCGGAAGTGCTTGGGACATTTTGTCCCACCCTCAATATTGATTTCACGGACGTTCACGCAAACACGGTGAATGAAATATGTACCCAGCGCGCGGTGAAATGGGTTGCAATTAGAGCAAGTTTCTAATCACACCACTCAATATTTTTGATGGAAGATGGATGGCAAAACTGAATTAGTTACGACGGATAGCTGAGAACTAACATAAGTGACTTCAATAACAGTCACAGAGTCATGGAGTGATACAGTGTGGATCGGCCCAGCTTGCTCACACCGGCCAACATGTCCCTGCTACACCAGTCCCACCTGCCCATATTCGGCCCATTACCCTCCAAACCTGTCCTATCCATGTACCTGTCTAACTGGTTCTTAAATCCTTCTAGTCTTATAGCTCCAAGGACTGCGTTTCCCCATAAATTCTAAAGCTACCTTTTGCACTTTACCTGTTTTACTTTTTGTACTTTATCTGTTTATTTATCCATGTGTGTATATATTTATATAATGGTATATGGACACACTGATCTGTTCTGTATCCATGCCTACTAAGTTCTGTTGTGCTGAAGCAAAGCAAGAATTTCATTATCCTATCTGGGACACATGACAATAAACTCTCTTGAATCCCTTGAATCTTGACGCTACAACATGACAAAAGTGAGAGTTTACAAACTATTTGGCTACAAGTAAAACAGAATTATGTATCTCCTCTCTTCCAGCTTTCTTTACCCCCACTTACAATCAGTCTGAAGAAGGGTTCCAAGCCGAAACATCACCTATCCACATTCTCTAGATATGCTGCCAGACCCACTGAGTTACTCAAGCACCTTGTGCCTTTTTTTAAATAATCAATCACCTTCCTAATCATCGAGGATGCTTACTTCCTGAGAAGATTACGGAGAGTCGGATTGTCAAGGAAGACTCTCTCTAACTTCTACAGGTGCACAGTAGAGAGCATGCTGACCGGTTGCATCGTGGCTTGGTTTGGCAATCTGAGCGCCCTGGAGAGGAAAAGACTACAAAAAGTAGTAAACACTGCCCAGTCCATCATCGGCTCTGACCTTCCTTCCATGGAGGGGATTTATTGCAGCCGCTGCCTCAAAAAGGCTGGCAGTATCATCAAAGACCCACACCATCCTGGCCACACACTCATCTCCCTGCTACCTTCAGGTAGAAGGTACAGGAGCCTGAAGACTGCAACAACCAGGTTCAGGAATAGCTACTTCCCCACAGCCATCAGGCTATTAAACCTGGCTCGGACAAAACTCTGATTATTAATAACCACTTTCTGTTATTTGCACTTTACCAGTTTATTTATTCATGTGTGTATATATTTATATCATGATATATGGACACATTTATCTGTTTTGTAGTAAATGCCTGCTATTTTCTGTGTGCGTAAGCAAAGCAAGAATTTCATTGTCCTATACAGGGACACATGACAATAAACTCACTTGAACTTGAACTTGAACATTCAGTGTGACTCCTATTCTACAGTTTTAAGGTGAGAGGAGAAAGATTTAATAGGAACCTTTGGAGTCAATTTTTCACTCAGAGGGTGGTGAGTATATGGAACGAGCAGCCTAAGGAGGTAGTTGAGGCAGGTACTATAATGACATTCAAAAGACATTTTGACAGGTACATGGATAGGAAAGGCTTAGGGTCAAAATGCAGGCAAATGGGACTACCTTAGATGGGCATCTTGGTCAGCGTGCAAGCTTTTGTTGCGCGCTATCCAGTCAGCAGAAAGGCAATACTTGAATACAACCGATCCATTTACAGTGTACAGATACATGATAAGGGAATAACGTTTAGTGCAAGGTAAAGCCAGGAAACTCCGATCAAAGATAGTCTGAGGGGGAAGATAGTAGTTCAGCACTGCTCTCTGGTTGTGGTAGGATGATTCAGTTGCCTGACAGCAGCTGGGAAGAAACTGTCCCTGAATCTGGTGGTGTGTGTTTTCACACGGGCGCTGTCTGTACGGAGTTTGCACGTTCTCGCTGCGATGGCATGGGTTTTCTCCAGATGGTCTGGTTTCCTCCCACGTCCCAAAGATGTGTGAGTTTGTAGGTTAATTGGCTTCTGTAAATTGCCCCTAGTGTGTAGAATGTGAAAGTGGGATAACAGAGAACTAGCGTGTGCGTGCGTGATGATGGTCGGTGATTACTCGATGGGCCGAAGGGCCTGTTTGTATCTCTAAGCTCCAAATTAAACTCTAAACAAGAAACCACACCGAAGGATAATGATAACGTTTAATTTCCCGTCGTTTCAGCCTTGTTCCCTTTTTTCACCGAATATACTAATAAATTCTTGGAAAGAACTTGATAAATTAGCAACTTGAATTATGTGAAGGAGTTGATTAAAACAGGAGATGCAGTCATTAACCTATCACTTGTAATTCATTTCCCAGCAGTTGGAGCACATTAGGTTTCCAAACTCAGTTCCTTTACTTATGTAATCATCAGTAACTGTTTACCATCCTGTTAGTTAATCAAATTAGTAGTGAAACAACTTGTGTTGATACACACGGCCCGGGAATATCCTGCAGTATCATTGTGTCAAAATATTCTATCCCCCATGAAGTTGATGACAGAAAATCTGTCAGTGGTCACGGTGAATGAACAGCCCCTTCAGGCCTTGCCAAGTGTGCGGCACGGTGGCGCAGTGGTAAAGTTGCTGCCTTATGCCCCTGTCCCACTTAGGAAACCTGAACGGAAACCTCTGGAGACTTTGTGCTCCACCCAAGGTTTCCGTGCGGTTCCCGGAGGTTTTTGTCAGTCTCCCTACCTGCTTCCACTACCTGCAACCTCCGGCAACCACCTGCAACCTCCGGGAACCGCACGGAAACCTTGGGTGGGGCGCAAAGTCTCCAGAGGTTTCCGTTCAGGTTTCCTAAGTAGGACAGGGGCATTACAGTGCTAGAGACCCAGGTCCGATCCTGATAGCAGGTGCTGTCTGTACGGAGTTTGCACATTCTGGCGTTATTAAAAATCGGCAGTCTGTAGAAGGATCCCGACCCGAAACGTTGCCTACTCCTTTTCCCCAGAGATGCTGCCTGAGCCGCTGAAGTACTCCAGCACTAGGTGGCTGTCGGATGGAGTAAGAGAGTTATCCCAAGAGGACTTCACTGGCCAAAAGCATTTGTAATTTCAGTCAATGCCTCCTTGTCACGTTGCGTCATGTCCAAAACATCACCCATCCTTTTCCGCCGGTGATGGGCAACACAGTGGCGCAGCGGTAGAGTTACTGCCTTGCAGCGCCAGAGACCCTGGTTCGATCCTGAGTATGGGTGCTGTCTGTACGGAGTTTGCACGTTCTCCCCTTCACCTACATGGGGTTTTTCCAAGATCTTCGGTTTCCTCCCACACTCCAAAGACGTACAGGTTTGTAGGTTAATTGGCTTGGTATAAATGTAAGTTGTCCCTAGTGTGTGTGAGGTAATGTTAGTGTCGATGGTCGATGCGGACTCGGTGGGCCGAAGGGCCTGTTTCCACGCTGTATCCCTAAACTAAACTAAACTAAACTGAACTAAACTAAACAAGTTGGCTCAGTCGTGCAACTTACCCACCTCGAGTGATGTCCATGTGGTGTCTGCACGTTCTCCCTGTGGCCCCCTGGGTTTCCTCCCAGTGCTCCGGTTTCCTCCCACAACCCAAAGGTGTGCGTGAATTACCCCTAGTGTGTCGGGACTGAATGCGAGAATGGTCCTAACATAGAACTAATATGGACTGGTGATCGATCAATGGTTGGTGCAGACTCAGTGGGCCGAAGGGCCTCTTTCGATGCTACTACTTTCAATCAATACAATAAAGTCTAGAAGTTGATTTCACTGATAATTGCTCTTCAACAGAAACAAATCAACACACAAACAGGGACTGTTTTTACATTCGAGCTGTCAGAACAATAAAGAATATTTAGTCCTGTTTTCTAGCTGTATTTCTTAAAGTCCAAAGAAAATGAGCAGATGTCATGAAAATACTTCATCGTAGTTTTTTGAACGGGTGGCACAGTGGTAGAGCCACTGCCTCACACTACCAGAGACCCGGGTTTGATCCTGACGTCAGATGCTGTCTGTACGGAGTTTGTACGTTCTCCCTGTGACCTGCGCGGGATTCCTCCAGGTACTCCGGTTTCCTCCCACATCCAAAAGACGAACAAGTTTATAGGTTAATTGGCCTGGATAAAACAAAATTCCTCCTAGTGTGTAGGGTGTGAATGAGAAAGTTGGATAACATAGACTTAGTGTGAATGGAGGGTGTCAGAGATTATGGGGAGAAGGCAGGAGAATGGGATTAGTAGGTAGAGATAGATCAGCCATCCGCGGAGTAGACTTGATGGGCCGAATGGCCTAATTCTACTCCTGTCACTTATGATCTTATGATGGTGGGCATGGACTTTGAGGGCAGAAGGGCCTGTTTCCATGCTATATCCCTAAACTAAACCGCCACGAGTTAGATTTGCCGATAGTAAGTGCTGGGCCGAGCATTGGTGAGGACATTTTAATGTGTATAAAGTAACATAACTCACTAGGATCGTAATTACTTGGAATATCTGCACCGGAGTAATGAAATGTGCTGCACATATAACATTCGTACAACACAATCTCTGAGAAATGCCAGACTTATATCAATTGCTTGATCAATTTTTGATTTATGAAAGCTGATGACACTCATTTAGAACAAAGCAAGTCCAAACAAGGCCATACATTTCAGTAAAAAGCTGCACCACTGCCGCACTTGTCGAATTGTTAATAAACATTCCCACTGCAAGTTTGAATTATTCATAGCCTCCCAGACTGTGTTGAATGTTTTGCTTTTCCCAGCCTATATTTAGCTAAAATATAGTGTGTGACACAGCAGCAAATTCACTTTTGGAATCAAACGGTGTCTGAAGTGGCCTTTCTTTTCCACTTACCGACCTTCCTCAGGGAAATTCTAATAGATATATGGAGTATGCTTGTCAAATATGAAGGAAATTGGTTCACAGTTCCGAGAACATTTTCTCTCTCTTTTCCACCGAACAGGTAACAGAGGTTCGATCAGTTAGTATTATTCCCAGAGCTCCGTATCCTTGTCATGATCTATAGTTTACAATCACCCTACTTTCTCCCTGAGATATTTTCTCCTCCAGCTTCTGACAAGGCTGCACCACAACCAAGCATAAAGAAACATAATAAATAAGTAGGCAAATTTACAACAATTCGAGTTTTAAACCTTTCAAGAGACTGTCGGATAAAGCTGTATTCGAGGGAGAGTTGGATATACAGTAGCTCTTAGGGCTAACATAGAAGCATAGAAAATAGGCCATTCGGCCCTTCGAGCCTGCACCGCCATTCGATAAGATCATGGCTGATCATCCAACTCAGTATCCCATCCCTGCCTTCTCTCCATACCTCCTGATCCCTTTAGCCACAAGGGCCACATCTAACTCCCTCTTAAATATAGCCAATGAACTGGCCTCAACTACCTTCTGTGGCAGAGAATTCCGCAGATTCACCACTCTCTGTGTGAAAAATGCTTTTCTCATCTCGGTCCTAAAAGACTTCCCTCTTATCCTTAAACTGTGACCCCTAGATGAGGAGAAATTTCTTTAGTCAGAGGGGGGTGAATCTGTGGAATTCGTTGCCACAGAAGGCTGTGGAGGCCAAGTCAGTGGTTATTTTTAAAGCAGAGATAGATAGATTCCTGATTAGTACGGGTGTCAGAGGTTATGGGGAGGAGGCAGGAGAATGGGGTTAGCAGGGAGAGATAGATCAACCATGATTGAATGGCGAAGAAACTTAATGGGCTGAATGGCCTAATGCTACTATACCCTATGACATTCTTCAATGAATGAATGAATAAGTTTATTGGCTAAATATTCACATACAAGGAATTTGCCTTGGTGCTCTGCCCGCAAGTGACAATATGACATACAGTTATAGTTAGGGATGACACATAAAATATTAAACATTAATAATAAAACATTATCGATTAAACATGTGAATTAAATAAAATACCAGAGCAAAAGGAGGCTACAGATTTTTGCTTATTGAGTAGAGCTACTGTTAATAGTGGCTAAATTAAAGACACCATAAAATGGAACAATTATCACTCCTACTCGTGGAAAAAAAACTGTTTTTATGTCCGGAGTCGCCTTCCAGAGGGAAGTGATTCAAAGAGTTTGTGGTGAGGGTGAGAGAGGTCAGAGATGATCTTACCCACTCGCTTCCTGGCCCTTGCAGTGTACAGTTCGTCAATGGAGGGAAGGTTGCAGCCAATAACCTTCTCAGCTGATCGGATGATTCGCTGCAGCCTCTGGATGTCGTGGATGTCTAGTTAGTTAATAACCTTTCTTCGTATCAACTTTATGAACAGGAATCCCTTGTCTTGATTAACTCAAATAAAGTCCTTAGTGATTTTGAACATCTCGCCCAAATGCCACTTTAACCCCTGAGAAAATATGCCCATTGTAAAGGTGCACCCTCAACCCCTACCACCATTTGATCAACTTTCTCCACACTATGGAGAGTATGATATGCGGAAATGGATGCAACACTTGAGTCAAATACCAATCAGGGTCCGATCAACATTTAGCAATACCTCTTTGCAATTGTGTAGGAAGGAACTGCAGATGCTGGTTTAAGCTGAAGATAGATACAAAAAGCTGGAGTAACTCTGCGGGTCAGACAGCATCTCTGGAGAAAAAGAATATGTGACGTTTCAGGTCGAGATCCTTCTTCAGACTTTGAGAGTCGGGGGAAAGGGAAACAAAATATATAGATGGTGATATAAAGAGATAATAAACATATGAGTGAAAGATATGCAAAAAAAGTAACAATGATGAAGGAAACAGGCCATTGTTAGAGAGGGGATGCAAGGGTTACTTGAAGTTGGAGAAATCAATATTCATACCGTTTTTAAGAAGGAACTGCAGATGCTGGAGAATCGAAGGTACACAAAAAAGCTGGAGAAACTCAGCGGGTGCAGCAGCATCTATGGAGTGAAGGAAATAGGCAACGTTTCGGGCCGAAACCAAGGGTTTTGCTGCACCCGCTGAGTTTCTCCAGCTTTTTTGTGTACCTTCAATATTCATATCGCTGGGTTGCAAGCTGCCCAGTTGTAAGTTGCTATTGTACTTTATATCACAATAGGGGGGCCGCGGAGAAAGATGGAGGGGGGCACAATAGGGGGGCACCGAGATCAATGTGGGGGGTGTGCGGGGGGGCTGCTGCCACTTGCAGCGACAGGCACAAGATAGGACTGTTCAGTAAACCTTTGTAATGTTGCCAGCCACCAACACATGGCCTCGCTTGCACATTGCCTGCGTGAGACCCACTTGCGATTTTACCCGGTTGTATTACAAAACACAACATTTCACTGTACATGTGATAATAAAGTATCATTAAATCATTGAATCTATGATTTACTAAACATTTCCTTATTACTTCAGCAACATGTTTCGCCCATTCCCACACTGACCTTTCTGTCCTGGGCCTCCTCCATTGTCAGAGTGAGGCCCAACACAAATTGGAGGAAAAGCACCACATATCTTGCTTGGGCAGCTTCCAATCCAGTGGTATGAATATTGATTTCTCTAACTTCAAATAACCCCTGCATCCCCCCCCCCCCCTCCTTCTCCCCCCTCCCCCCCCCTCCCCCCCCCCCCTAGTTTCAAAGTCGTCATGTTGAGTCTCATTGTCTGTGACTAGTTTTCACCTAGCCCACTGCTAACAATTGCCTGTTTCCTTCATCATCGTTACTTTTTCAGTCATCTTTCAGTCATTTGTTCTATATCTCTCTATAATCACCGTCCATATCTCTCGTTTCCCTTTACCCTGACACTCAATCTGAAGAAGGGTCTCGTCCCCAAAGGACATCCATTCCATTTCCCCAGAGATGCTGTCTGACCCGCTGAGTTACTCCTGCTTTTTGTTTCTATCTTATGTATATTTCTCGTGTATCTCTCTCTCTCTCTATCCATTTCAAAATGGAACCATTCAGGTTAAATTGCCTTACCTTCATTTTCCTTAACATTATCTATAGCTTTACAGTGTGCACCGTTAGATTTCACCTATCGTGTGTCTGTGCATTTCACTGAGCCGACGTCATCCTGACATTTATGGCCGTTCTGCTTATTGATTTGGTATATTGCTGAGTTTTGCATCAAGTGTACATTTGGAAATTACATTCCATTGATTCCCTTCTGGGTCATTAATACATTTCAAGTGGTCCCCAAACTGACCACATGGGATTCTGCTGTAATCTGCCCAAAGCCATGAGAACTGCTATTCATTGCTGGCCTCTGCATTCCACCCCTCACCCAATATACAGTTTAGTTTATTGTCACGTGTACCGAGGTACAGTGAAAAGCTTTTGCTGCCTGCTATCCAGTCAGCAGCAAGACAGTACTTTTGACTTGAGAATTAAGGGCAGAAGTTTAGGGGTAACATTAGGGGGAACTTCTTTACTCAGAACTTCTTTACACTGTGTGGAATGAGCTTCCAGTGGAAGTGGTGGAGGCAGGTTCGATTTTATCATTTTAAAATAAATTGGATAGTTATATGGACGGGAAAGGAATGGAGGGTTATGGTCTGAGTGCAGGTAGATGGGACTAGGAGAGAAAAAAAAAAAGTATTCGGCACGGACTTGAAGGGCCGAGATGGCCTGTTTCCGTGCTGTAATTGTTCTATAGTTATATGGTTAATACATGATTACCATCGAACCGTTTACAGTGCATAGATACATGGTAAGGGAATAACGTTCCGTGCAAGGTAAAGCCAGCAAAGTCTGATCAAGGATAGTGCGAGGGTCACCAAAGAAGTAGATAGTAGTTCAGCTCTGCTCTCCATGCTGCTCTTCTCTAAACCCCAGCCTTCAATTTTACTAAGAAGTTGTGATTGGTACTTGTTATGTGCCTCTGAATGTCTGTGTTCACAACCTCAACCATTCTCCCCTCTCCCATCAGGCAAGGGGTACAGAGGTGTGAAAGTGCACAAACCAACCTCCCTTCCATTGACTCCATTTATACCGCACGCTGCCTCGGCAAGGCCAGCAGCATAATTAAGGACAAGTCGCACCCTGGCCACTCCCTCGTCTCCCCTCTCCCATCAGGCAATGGGTATAGATGAGTGAAAACGCACACCACCAGGTTCAGGGACAGTCTCTTCCTCACTTACTGATTCAGGCAACTGAACCATCCTAACAACCAACTCGAGAGTGGTCCTGAGCTCATATCTACCTCACTGGAGACCCTCGGACCCACTGGAGACCCGCGGACTCTTTAATCAGACTTTATCTTGCACTAAACATTATTCCCTTTATCCTGTATCTGTACACTGTGGATGGCTTGATTCTAATTATGTATAGTCTTTCCGCTGACTGGTTAGCACTCAACAAAAGCTTTTCACTGTACCTCGGTACATGTGACAATGAACTAAACTAAACTAAGTCCTACCTTCCTCTACATTATCCAGTAAACCATTAAAGAACTCAGTCAGTTACGTATCATTTTCCTTTCACAAATTGGGGTGGCATGGTGGGGCACAGTGGTAGAGTTGCTACCTAACAGCACCAGAGACCCGAGTGCTCTCGTTCTTGTGGGTTTTCTCCGGGTGCTCCGGTTTCCTCCCACACTCCAAAGACATGCAAGTTTGTGGGTTAATTTGGCATTGGTTAAAACATTTTAATTGTCCTTAGTGTGAAGGATAGGAGTCATGCTGGTTGTGGATGTTAAGGTCAAAGATGTACCATGGTCTAATTGAATGACTGAGGGTTAACATAGCCTCAAGGGGTAACACAGCCAACCTATGCTGTTTCTTTGCCTTGCCTCATGCTACCTTCTACATTTCATCACCCAAAGGTAATTCTGCACACCAAGCCAGACCTCAAGGAACCCAATAGTTAATCACCAATCTTGAATAACTAACCAGTAACTAACATATAACCATATAACATATAACCATATAACAATTACAGCACGGAAACAGGCCATCTCGGCCCTACAAGTCCGTGCCGAACAACTTTTTTTCCCCTTAGTCCCACCTGCCTGCACTCATACCATAACCCTCCATTCCCTTCTCATCCATATGTCTATCCAATTTATTTTTAAATGATACCAATGAACCTGCCTCCACCACTTCCACTGGAAGCTCATTCAACACCGCTACCACTCTCTGAGTAAAGAAGTTCCCCCTCATATTACCTCTAAACTTCTGTCCCTTAATTCTCAAGCCATGCCCTCTTGTTTGAATCTTCCCTATTCTCAACTGGAAAAGCTTGTCTACATCAACTCTGTCTATCCCTCTCATCATTTTAAAGAGCTCTATCAGGTCCCCCCTTTATTTCATCACCAAAATTACTAGTAATTCTCTAGTACACAAATTTTGTTGAGATCCTTCATAATTGGAACCAAATAGTTAACCATACTCGAGATTTGGTCTCACCAATGCCTTGTACAATTTTAACATTACATCCCAGCTTCTATACTCAATACTATGATGTATTGAGATAAATATAGGCACAAAGTGCTGGTGTAACTCAGCGGGTCAGGCAGCATTGCTGGAGAGAAAGAAATAGGTGACAAGTTCACGTTCACAATTTATAGTAGAATTAGGCCATTCGGCCCATTGAGCCTACTCCACCATTAAATCATGGCTGATCTCTGCCTCCTAATCACATTCTCCTGCTTTCTCCCCCTTTCTCCCCACAACCCTTGACACCCGTTCTAATCAAGAATTTGTTTATCTCTGCCTTAAAAATATCCATTGACGTAACATTTCGGGTCGAGACCCTTCTTCAGACTGAGAGATTGAACAGAAATGACTCCCAGTCTTAAGAAGGGTTGAGACCCGAAACGTCACCTATTCCTTTCCTCCAGAGATGCTGCCTGACCCGCTGAGTCACTCCAGCATTCTGTGTCTATCTTCGGTATAAACCAGCATCTGCAGTTCCTCCCTACACATGTATAGAGAGAAATGTCCTTCAAATATCCCCATTGAAAAAATATATTCCTGCCTGCAAAAGCCAGAGAATTTTGTGCAAAACTAATACATAGCGAGTCAAGCACTGGGGCAGTTGAATTGGTCCCACGGCGAGCATTGGATCAACTTTAATGTTTCATGTGCATTTTGCATTATTCATTCAGAAACCCTGGGTCCCTGCAGAAGAGATACATGCAATCTTGTCTTCTGTAGGTGCCTGTGTAAAACAGGCTTGTCAATGTCATTAAGAGCCCGACAGCAAATCTCATTTACGTAATAAGTCCATAAGTTCTACGAACAGACTTAGGCCATTCGGCCCATCAAGACAATTCCGCCATTCAATCATGGCTGGACCTACCTTTTCCTCTCAACACCATTCTCCTGCCTTCTCCCCATAACCCCTGACGCTTATACTAACCAACAGACACCTTTACTAATCAATGTATGACGTACGCATCTTATTTTTTAATTTATCTGTGTCTGTCACCTTTCCGTTGTGTTTAGAGTTTAGAGTTTAGAGAGAAACAACACTGAAACAGGCCCTTCGGCCCACTGAGTCTGTGCCGACAAGCAATCCCCATACACACTAACACTATCCTACACACTAGGGACTATTTACATACAATTTTTTATCAAAGACATTTAACCTACAAACCTGTCCATCTTTCAAGTGTGGGAGGAAACCAGAGCTCCCGGAGAAAACCCACGCGGTCACGGGGAAAACGTACAAACTCCGTACAGGCAGCGCCCGTGGTCAGGATCGAAACTGGTCTCTGGCGCTGTAAGGCAGCAACTCTACCGCTGTGCCACCCTGTTGGTGAAAACTAACAAAGTTTATTGTTGTGTGAACAACGCAGAAATAAGTAACTGCTGGTGCGAGTTTACGAAAAAAAAGTCACAAAGTGCCCGAGTGACTCGAATTGATGTCATAACTTTTAAGAGTGCAGCACAGTAGCACAGCGGTAAAGTTGCCGACTTACAGCGCCAGAGAACCGGGTTCGATCCTGACTACAGGTGCTGTCTGTACGGAGTTTGTACGTTCTCCCTGGGATCTGCGTGGGTTTTCTCCGGGAGCTCTGGTTTCCTCCCACACTCCAAATACATACAGGTATGTAGGCTAATTGGCTTGGTAAAATTGTAAAGTGTTCCCTCGTGTTAGGATGGGATTGCTGGTCAACATAGACACGGTGGACTGAAGGGCCTGTTTCCCCGCTGTATCTCTAAACTATAAAAATAAACTAAACCTATTGTCCTGAATTGTCCTGAAGATTGATACAAAATGTGGAAGTAACTCAGCGGGTCAGGCAGCATCTCTGGTGAAAAGGAATAGGTGACATTTCAGAACGAGACCCTTGTCCTGGCCATTTCAACCCCCCCCCTCCCTCCCCGCTATAATGAGTCTGAAGAAGGGAACCAACCCGAAATATCACCTACCCATGTTCTGGAGTGATGCTGCCTGACCCACGGAGTTACTCCAGCACTCTGTGTCTGTCCGGGCAATTATTCTGAAGATAGACACAAAACGCTGCAGCAACTCAGCGAACAAGCAGCATCTCTTCAAAGTTCAAGGTTTCAAGTTCAGATTATTGCCACGTGTACCAGTTAAGGTACAGTGAGTTATCATACCAAGTGAAAAGCAACAAGACACACAACCACATAAAAGTTAACATAAACATCCACCACAGTGGATTCCCCATTCCTCACTGTGATGGAAGGCAATAAAGTTCAATCTTCTTCCTCTTGTTCTCCCGCGGTCGGGGAAGTCAAACCGCCCGCAGTCGGGGCGATCGAAGCCCCCGCAGCCGATGATCGAAGCCCCCGTCGGGGTAATTGAAACTCCCACGTCGGGGCGGTTGAAACTCTCGCCGTGGCATGGAGCTCCCGAGTCCGTCTCTTCTTACCAGAGACCGCGGGCTTCACGGTTAAAGTCCACAGGCCCCGCGGTTGGAGCTCCGATCCCCGGCAAACGGATCGCAAACTCCGTGATGTTAAAGTCCCGCAGACTCCCACGGCTTGGAGCGCCCGTCGGTCTCCGGGAAAGGCCGCCAACTCCACGATGTTAGGCCGCAGTGGGGGCGGAGATAGCGATACGGGAAAAAAATCGCATCTCCGTCGAGGTAAGAGATTGGAAAAAAGTTTCCACCACGCCCGCCCACCCCCCACATAAAACAAAACAAGGAACACTAAAACATACTTTTAAACACACACTAAAAATAACAAAAAGAAGAAAGGACAGACAGACTGTTGAGAGAAGGATTGGGTGATGTTGTGGATTGAGACCCTTCTTCAGACTGAGAGTCAGGAGAGAGGGAGTCTAGAGATATGGAAGGGTAAGGTGTGAAAAAGACAGATCAAAACAGACAATGATAAGGAAACGTAGAAGGCTTCTCCTTCTCATTTGTAAACTCCCAGTTTACGGAGCATCCTGTGATTCTTTGATTACTTCCCAATTGAATACTTTTGATCAAAAATGTGGGAGTTAGATTTATTTCAGAAATTACAGATTTCAATTATCACTCTGTGGTCGACACCACTAACATGACTTTTGGAAAATGCAAACCTAGGAAATCAAAGAAACCGAGGCCAACTCTACATAATTTACTGCTTACCCAACAGATGGAAGATATTCAGTTATACTAAAGTGTTAATTTGAAACTGATGGAATATATTTAGAATAACTTGAATTATTTAACTTGCAGATGCAGCACTGCACCAAACAACAAATTTACTATTTTAATGAAGTTCTTCTGATAGCTCCATCTGGTGCCAATTAAAACCTGCACAATCCAACATAATTGAACGTGAATTTTTATATTAAAGTGACAGACTTTTGGTTCATCTGATTTAGGAAGCTAATTTATTGTCTACGTTTAAAATGGCCTCAGGAATTAAAAGGGATTAGAAAGTATTGTGGATTTGCGGAATTAATAAGCAAAGGATGAAATCAGTCTTGAGATCCCATTTCCGATTCCCAATGGACTTTACTTTAGACTTCAGAGATACAGCGCTGAAACAGGCCCTTCGGCCCACCGAGTCCGTGCTGATCATCCCTGTGCACTAACACTATCTCACACACTAAGATTAATTTACAATTTGTTTTACCCAAAGCCAATTAACCTACAAGCCTGCACGTCTTGGGAGTGTTGGAGGAAACCGGAGCACCCGGGGGAAAGTGACACGGTCACAGGGAGAACGTAGAAACTCCATACAGTCAGCACCCGTATTCAGGATCGAACCCGGGTCTCTGGCACTGAAAGGCAACAGCTCTACCACTGCGCACCGCATGCCGCCCTCGCAGTTATGGCAATTCTTACCCCTTATTCTGCACCAGAATAAGAAACGTTTGTCATCTATAATCCATAGTTTGTTTAGTTTATTGTCACATGTACCCAAGTACAGTGAAAAGCTTTTGTTGCTTGCTAACCAGTCAGCAGAAAGACAATACATGATTACAATCAATCCATTTACAGTGTATAGATACATGATAAGGGAATAACGTTTAATGCAAGGTAAAGTCCGATTAAAGATAGTCCGCGGGTCACCAAAGGGGTAGATCGTAGTTTGCCTCCATCTACCTCTTTCTGTCTTTTAAAATCTTTTTTTTCGTTTTTTTCAAAAGCAAAAACAAGACAACAACAAAATAATGACAAACATAATGATAAACATAGCAGTGATATTGATACATAGGGATCAGGGTTACACTAATGGCAGGTATAACCTAAATATGAGTCCAGTGTCAAAATACACATTGAATATAGACCTCCTGGTCTCTATGTAAATATAGTTAAGTGTTTAAACGATAACTTGGATGTATGAAAACAAAAAGATAAAAATAAAAATAAATAAAAAAAGAGAAAAATCAAAAAATCAAAACCGCTCTAAACTAAAAAATAAGCAAAACAGAATCTGGGCTGCAAAGAATTTCAACAATTTACGTCCCTGTTTGTCGTCAAGTCCGTTCCACCGTATAAAGATAAAAAAATTATTTTAACGGTTGGAGAGGGGACAGTTTATGTCGTATGAAAATGTTGAATAAATCTTCCCTAAGTCCTATCAAATTTAACCAAGGATTCAACAATGTCACTATCTACCTCTATGGTGACCCTCGGACTGTCCATTCACTCAGTATTCAGCACTGATACTGTACCTTATGATTCCCAGTACTTAAGCTTGAAACATTGCCAATCGTAACAAATTTCATAGCAAAAGGATTTGAGTATAGGAGCAGGGAGGTTCTACTGCAGTTGTACAGGGTCTTGGTGAGACCACACCTGGGGTATTGCGTACAGTTTTGGTCTCCAAATCTGAGGAAGGACATTATTGCCATAGAGGGAGTGCAGAGAAGGTTCACCAGACTGATTCCTGGGATGTCAGGACTGTCTTATGAAGAAAGACTGGATAGACTTGGTTTATACTCTCTAGGATTTAGGAGATTGAGAGGGGATCTTATAGAAACTTACAAAATTTTTAAGGAGTTGGACAGGCTAGATGCAGGAAGATTGATCCCGATGTTGGGGAAGTCCAGGACAAGGGGTCAAGTCACAGCTTAAGGATAAGGGGGAAATCCTTTAAAACCGAGATGAGAAGAACTTTTTTCACACAGAGAGTGGTGAATCTCTGGAACTCTCTGCCACAGAGGGTAGTCGAGGCCAGTTCATTGGCTATATTTAAGAGGGAGTTAGATGTGGCCCTTGTGGCTAAGGGGATCAGAGGGTATGGAGAGAAGGCAGGTACCGGTTACTGCGTTGGATGATCAGCCATGATCATATTGAATAGCGGTGCAGGCTCGAAGGGCCGAATGGCCTACTCCTGCTCCTAATTTCTATGTTTCTATGTTTCTATGTACCAAATATGGTTCTAATCGTGCATTCATCTGCAAAATATTTATCAGTTACCAATAATAGATTCCCTTTGTTGTCCTGCATAAAATTACACTATTTAGTTTCAGAAACTTTGATTGTTTCAGTCATGAGAAAAATTGGCAACAGAGACACTGGAAACTGCCGATGCTGGAATCCTGAAGAAAACACAAAGTACTGAACATAGAACTTAGAACACAAAACAGTACAATACAGGAACAGGCCCTTCAGCCCACAATGTATGTGTTGAATATGATGCAAAGTTAAACAAAGTGCTGGAGTAACTCAGCGGGCAGCGGGAATAGACACCTTCGGTATAAACTAGCATCTGCAGTTCATCTATGCACATGATGCAAAGTTAAGCATTTTCTCTATCCTGCCATCTGGGAAGAGGTACAGGAGCATTAGCTGCAAAACCAGCAGGATGCTCCTCAGCTTCTTCCCACAGGCTATAAGACTGCTAAATGGACTTTGCCCCCTGCCAAAGTATCGCGCACCAACCACCAACCTGGACACACTGCAGCAGAGCCACTGTCGTGCCGCTGCCGATCGGAACGCCTGTTGATGTTTAGTAGAGTGTTAAATTTGTTCATGATATATGTATTTTTATTTCTATTTATTTTTAATGCACACTGAATGGACACTGGTTGAGCAACGTTTTTTTGTTTCCTCTGGGTATGTGAATACTCAGGAAATGACAATAAAGATATACAATTCAATACAATACAATTTAAACTTTGAACACAGGCCCTTCGGCCCACCAAGTCCAGGCTGACCAGTGATCGCCCTGTACACGAAAATACACACTGGGGACAATTGACAATTTCACAGAAGCCAATCAACCTACAAACCCACACGTCTTTGGAGAATAGGAGGAAACCGGACCCATCCGGAGAAAACCTACGCAGTGACAGGGAGAACGTACAAACTCCGTATAGACAGCACCCGTAGTCGGGATCAAATCCGGGTCTCTGGCGCTGTAAGACAGCAGCTCTACCGCTGCGCCACCGCGCCACCCTAGTCAACAGCAGAACTAACGGAAGCTCTCTCTAATCAAGAACAGCATTGCCTACAGATGGCAAGTAGATGCAGCTTCTTAATGTTTATGCAACAGGGTTATTTTGGTTGCAGCAAGGGCTAACAAGCATGAGCCTCCTCAGTCCAATCTTTTCTGCATTAAAATATCATTAGACAGACACGAAAGGTTGCAGTAACTCAGCGGGCCAGGCAGCATCGCTGGACAAAAGGAATAGGTGACGAGAAGGGTCTTGGCCCGAAACCTCACCTATTCCTTTTCTCCAGAGATGCTGCCTGGCCCACTGAGTTACTGTAGCACTTTGTGCCTGGTTTCAGTTTAAACCAATATCTGCAGTTCCTGCCTGCACATTAAAATAACATTTGTGTTCCATCCTAATCTTGCTCCAAAAAGCTCTTTTACAAGAAAGCTAGCAAAATGGCACAATCTGCTATAAAAACAGCTGTGTTCAGCTTGTTTATGTTTTAGGACAGCAGTCATCACTGGCAATCTCCAGCCGTTTCCTGCATCGGCCACCCTGCTAAGGCACACGTGTACAGTACCATGGACAGCTACTGCACAGGACTCTAATCACAAGGTGGTAAGTGATAGGAGTAGAATTAGGCCATTCGGCCCATCAAGTCTACTCTGCCATTCAATCATGGCTGATCTATCTCTCCCTAACCCCATTCTCCTGCCTTCTCCCCATAACCCTTGACACCCATACTAATCAAGAATCAATCCATCTCTGCCTTAAAAATATCCATTGACTTGGCCTCGATAGCCTTCTGTGGCAATGAATTCCACAGATTCACCACCCTCTGACTAAAGAAATTCCTCCTCATCTCCTTCCCAAAGGACCATCCTTTAATTCTGAGTCTATGACCTCTAGTCCCAGACTCTCCCACCAGTGGAAACATCCTCTCCACGTCCACTCTATCCAAGCCTTTCAGTTTCACTTTATGGAACATTTCAATGGGGTCCCCCTTCATTCTTCTAAACTCCAGCGAGTACAGGCCCAGTGCCGTCAAGCGCTTATTGTGATGTGGCCATCTTTCTGATTCCTTGGACATCTTTGATGCATTGGCAACTCGAACACCCAGGAACATTCGGAGACTACAAAAAGTGGTGAACACTGCCCGCTCCATCAGGGGTACTGATCTCCCCCACCTTCTGAGAGATGTACAAGAATTTAAGTATCTAAGTGTTTATGTTTTATTATTATTAATGTTTAGTGTTTTCTGAGTCACTCGTAACTGTCACTGTATGTCATGTTGTTACTTGTGGGCGGAGCACCAAGGCAAATTCCTTGTATGTGAATAGTTGGCCAATAAACGTACTTACTTACTTACTTACTTACGTATAGTGATACTTGTACTGAACTGTGTACAAAGATGAATTTCACTGCACCTGGGTACATGTGGCAATAATGTAGCATTGAACCATGCGCCACCTCAAAATGACAACATTGGTTATCCAAGCAGCCCATGCCCTTATGCCCCTGTCCCACTTAGGACACCTGAACGGAAACCTCTGGAGACTTTGCGCCCCACCCAAGGTTTCCGTGCAGTTCCCGGAAGTTGCAGGTGGTTGCCGGAGGTTGCAGGTAGTGGAGGCAGTGGGTGAAAGAGTTACCCCTCGGATTCCTATTTAATCTTTTCCACTTCACCCTGAACCTATGTCCTCTGGTCCTTGATTCCCCTGCTCTAGGCAAGAGACTGTGCATCTACCCGATCTATTCCTCTCCTGATTTTGTATACCTCTATAAGATCGCCCCTCATCCTCCTGCGCTCCATGGAATAGAGACCCAGCCTACTTAACCTCTCCCTGTAGCTCACACCCTCAAGTCCTGGCATCATCCTCGAAAATCTTTTCTGAACCCTTTCAAGCTTGACAATATTTTTCCTATCTATACATTCCTTCTATGCAATACACCTCTCATTCCTATTCATTGTTACAAAATCATAGATTCATACAGCGTGGAAACAGGCCCTTTGGCCCAACTTGCCCCATCTAAACTAGCCCCACCTGCCTGCGTTTGGACCATATCCCTCCAAACCTATCCAATCCAAGTTCCTGTCCAAATGTTTTTTCAACATTGTGATAGTTCCTGCCTCAACTACCTCCTCCAGCAGCTCGTTCCATACACCCACCATATTTGCAGGGTGATCGCTGGTCGGGGCGGAGGGCCTGTTTCCGTGCTGTATCTCTAAACTAGACTAAACTAAACATGGAGGCAAATGGGAAAGTATGATCAAGAGTGCGGAGGAGTTGTACCTCCTCTAAACCTGTCCCAGTAGCTGCCATCAAGAACGTACGCTAGAAATCTGGCAGAGGCAGTGATGATGCCTGCCTCTGCCAGTAGACAGTTCTCCCCCTTGGGTATCAGGCTCAGTGTGTGCAGATACACACAACAACCTGAGCATCTGTTTGGATTCACTTGATCTGATTAAGGTGCTGAAATGGAACCATCATCTGATGATCCTCTTCTGCCAGAGCCAAGCGGAGCACAAAGCATCCATGCGGAACATGTTGCAAATGGACAACGTGGAACATAACAGTGCCAGGCGTCCTTTGGGAGATGGTGGCGGCTGAGGTTCATTGCCACACAGGGCTGTGGAGGCCAAGTCAATGGAGATTTTTAAGACAGAGATAGAAAGATTCTTGTTTAGTATGGGTGTCAGAGGTTATGGGGAGAAGCCAGGAGAAGGGGGTTGAGAGGGAAAGATCGATCAGCCATGATTGGATGGGGGAGTAGACTTGATGGACCGAATGGTCTAATTCTGCAGCCTAGAACGTATGAACTTTTCAACTTCTGATTGGAGTAACGGCCCTGTCCCATTTTCCTGAGTTACTCACGAACTCTCCCGAGTTTTCCCCTTGATTCGAACTCGGGGGATGTCGGGAATGTCCGTAGCGAGTCCGTAGATGTTTCGTAGCGACTCGTAATACCAGCCGTAGGAACTCGGGGCATCAGGTAAGTAGGGACGTTTTTTCAACGTGTCGATAAACTTCCACGAGTAAAACAAAATAGCCCCGAGAATCACGGGGAAAACTCGGAATAGTTTGTGAGTAACTAAGTGGAACTAAGGGAAAATAGGACAGGGCCTTAAGCCTATAGAATGCGGTGTTGATAGAACTCTGGCTGTTAATGCAGATCGATCATGACTGGTGCGTGGTCTATATCAGTGATTCCCAAAGGGGTCATATGCAAATTTCAGGGGGGGCCACAGAAAAATTTGGGGATTTAGGGGGCCACAGGCTCAATGAAGGGGGCCACAGAGCTACCAACCTGTTGCCTCCTAAATTTCAGTTCTAATAAATTTAAATCTATGTAGTTGAAATATTTCTGATGTTTGTGGAATAGAATAAAAGAGAATATATGTGCAATGAATAGACACTGATATTTTTATAGAAGGTATTAGAATATTGAAGTACTTTTTTTCCGCTAATAATGTCAGGGGGGGGCACAGAAAAATTAGAAGATCCCAAGTGGGCCATGAGCTAAAAAAGGTTGGGAACCGCTGGTCTATATGAGCGATCCGCATTAACGAAAGCTGGTTCTTTCAATGAACAACAACTTATGTTTCTTGTTTAAGAGGGAACTGCAGATGCTGGAGAATCGAAGGTTATACAGAAAAGCTGGAGAAACTCAGCGGGTGCAGCAGCATCTATGGAGCGAAGGAAATAGGCAACGTTTCGGGCCCCCCGAAACGTTGCCTATTTCCTTCGCTCCATAGATGCTGCTGCACCCGCTGAGTTTCTCCAGCTTTTCTGTATAACTTATGTTTCTTATCTGTTTCAGACCAAAGTGCTTAATATTCTTTCTGATGACCAATTTTGAGCATTGAAGCATTACACTGCATTTCATGTGTTTAATGTGGAAATAAACGCTACCTGCAATATCTTACCTCAAGTAAAGACACAATGTTTGGGACAAAAATGGCTTCGCTGATTGCTAACACTTTTATCAACAGTGCAAAGCCCATTTCTCAATTTGTCCGCGCAAATATCATGTTGTCAACAACTTCACCCAGTTTGTTTATCGAAAACATGATTATGTTGAGGTATAGAGATGCAGTGGGGAAACAGGCCCTTCGGCCCACCGAGTCCATGCTGACCAGCAATCACCTATATGTTCATTCCATCCTACACACTCGGGACAATTTACAAAGGCCGGTTAATCTACAAATCCTGCCTGGCTTTGGAGTTTGGGAGGAAACTGGAAAAGCACCTGGAGAAAACCCATGCAGTCACAGGGAGAACGTGCAAACTCCACACAGACAGAACCCGTGGCCTCCGGCCCTCTAAGGCAGCGACGCCATGACTGTGCCACTGTGCTGCCCAAACTGTGCCACCGTGCCACCTTGTGATTATATGCTTGAATAAAGCTGAATAAGGGCGGCACGGTGGCGCAGCGGTAGAGTTGCTGCCTTACTGCGTCAGACACCCGGGTTCAATCCCCACTACGGGTGCTGTCTGTACAGAGTTTATACGTTCTCCCCGTGACCTGCATGGGTTTTCTCTGAGATAATCGGTTTCCTCCCACCCTCCATAGACATACAGGTTTGTAGGTTAATTGGCTTCAGTTAATTGCCAAATTGTCCCTAGTCTGTAGGGTAGCGGTTGTGTAAGGGTGATCGCTGGTCGGTGCGGACTCGATGGGTCGAAGGGCCCGTTTCCCCGGCAGCATCTCTATATCTAAATAAAAAGTCAGTATGATTTTGTTGAAATAAGGAACTGCAGATATTGGTAATGCACAAAATGACACAAAGTGCTGGAGGAATCGGCAGGTCAGGCAGCATCTCTGTAGAACATGGATGGGACTCTGACGAAGGGTCTTGACCTGAAACGTCACCTATCCATGTTCTCAAGAGATGCTGCCTGACCTGCCGAGTTACTCCAGCACTTTGTGTGTCATTTTCAATAAGATTTATCTTTCCCATGAAGCTTGATAACCACGTTACAATGCGTTGCGTTTCAACAGTAAGTTTGTGCATAAAGCATTGAAGAAGTGTCTCGAACCGAAACATCACCTATTCCTTCGCTCCAGAGATGCTGTCTGACCCGCTGAGTTACTCCAGCTTTTTGTGTCTATCTTAAGTAATGCCCCTGTCCCACTTAGGAAACCTGAACGGAAACCTCTGGAGACTTTGCGCCCCACCCAACATTACTAGTTAATAGTGCATTCCATTCACCAAGAGACTGTGATCCCAGCTACATACTCTGTGTGTACAGTTCTTGTACATCAAACCCTCTTCTGACATTCCTTGCAAGGCCAGATATGCAACCTATTGGAAGGAAATACAAAGAATGTGACCTATCTAATGATTACCACCTGAGTTCGATTAAACTAAATCAGCAATTGATTTGGACATGTCATCTTCAGAACGGATGGCCAGCCAACTAAGGTTATCCAATGCACATGCTAGCCCTTCGCTTCTTGCTTCATCATTTGTAAACGAGAACGTGCAAACTCCGTACAGACAGCAGACATAGTCCAGATCGAACTGGGGTCTCTGGCGCTGCAAGGCAGTGGCTCTACCGCTGCGCCACTGTGCCGCCCTGTGAATATACGCGTGAATGAGATCAGTATGACTTTGTAGAAACACAGAACTGTAGCTGCTGATTAGTACAGCAACTCTACCGCAGCCCCACTGTGCCGCCACTAAAGCTTGTTTCATCTTTTGTTTTAGTTCCCACTTCTGGCACCCGGAGAAAACCCACACGGTCACAGGGCGAATGTGCAAACTCTGAACACAACAGCACCCGTAGTCAGGATCGAACCTGGATCTCGGGTGCTGTAAGACACCAACTCTACTGCTGCACCACTGTGCCGCCAAAACGATGCCACTGTGCGCTCCTGTGATTATATGTTTGAATTAATCAATAAAGTTGAGAGGATATCTTATTGAAACATATAAGATTATTAAGGGTTTGGACATGCTAGAGGCAGGAAACATGTCCCCGATGTTGGTGGAGTCCAGAACCAGGGGCCACAATTTAAGAATAAGGGCTAAGCCATTTAGAACGGAGATGAGGCAACACTTTTTCACACGGAGCGTAGTGAATTCTCTGCCTCAGAGGGTGGTGGAGGCTGGTTCTCTGGATACTTTCAAGAGAGAGCCAGATAGGCCTCTTAAAGATAGCGGAGTCAGGAGATATGGGGAGAAAGCAGCAGCGGGGTACTGATTGTGGATGATCAGCCATGATCACATTGAACGGCAGTGCTGGCTCAAAGGGCCAAATGGCCTACTCCTGCACCTATTGTCTATTATCTATTGAGTAGAAATAAGGAACTGCAGATGCTGGTTAATATGGCAACTCTACCACTGCGCCCTTAAAGCATGTTTTATCCATTTTACTTCTGGAACTAAATCATTGATTTATTTTACTAACTAATATTGTTCCAGTGGGCAACTCACCCAGCCAGCAAGAATTTCACTACATTTTAATGAGATTAAACTCAATGGAAAATAATGGTTTAAATTAGTCATGGATTGGGGCAGTACAATGAGTGTACATAATGCTGCCCTCATTATGTCTGTTCCTTCTCTACCAATAATTAAATATATCATCTCAGAATGGAATAGAACAAGGAGCAGCCCACAAGATCTGTGCCAAACTTGAAGCCAAGATACACTAGTCTCATCAGCCTGCACATAGATACATAGATACATAGAAAATAGGTGCAGGAGTAGGCCATTCGGCCCTTCGAGCCTGCACCGCCATTCAATATGATCATGGCTGATCATCCAACTCAGTATCCTGTACCTGCCTTCTCTCCATACCCCCTGATCCCTTTAGCCACAAGGGCCACATCTAACTCCCTCTTAAATATAGCCAATGAACTGGCCTCGACTACCCTCTGTGGCAGAGAATTCCAGAGGTTCACCACTCTCTGTGTGAAAAATGTTTTTCTCATATCAGTCCAAAAAGGATTTCCCCTTTATCCTTAAGCTGTGACCCCTTGTCCTGGACTTCCCCAACATCAGGAACAATCTTCCTGCATCTAGCCATGATCCAAATCCCTTCATTCCCAACATAACCAAGGGCCCATCTATGCCACTATCATATCTACTTCCATCACCAGCCCTGGCAGTGCGTTCCAGGCACTCACCACCCTCTGTGTAAGAAAAAACTTGCCACGTACATCTCTTGTAAATGTTGCCCCTCGTGCCTTAACGCTACGCCCTCTATAGTCTTTGACATTTCCACCTTGGGGAAAAAGGGTCTGACTTTTATTCCATCTATTTGTTCCCATTGCTGATGATTTTGTTTCATCCACGCCCAATGGGTTTGTGTTATGCTCTGATGTGCTAATAATTAGGAAATAGGAGGAAACTCTCAAACCCACAACCCCAACAAAGGACCTTCTACATGGAGAGACACAAAATGCTGGCGTAACTCAGCGGAACAGGCAGCATCTCCAGTAAAAAGGAATAGGTGATGTTTCGGGTGGAGACCCTTCATCGGACTGAGAGTCAGGGAGGGGGACACTGGAGGTATGGGAAGGTACAGAACAGAGCAGAGCCTGCATCGATGACTCAGGAAAGGCGGAGCCCACAATGGTCCATTGTTGGCTGGGGACGTGGTGATAATGAAGGAATACAAAAGGTGAGATCGGCAAGAGGACTAGGGTGGGGGAGGGACGGAGAGATAGGTAATGTAAGCCGTTAGAGAAATCAAAGGTCATACAGCTGGGGTGTAAGCTGCCCAGGCGAAATATGAGGTGCTGTTCCTTCAATTTTTTGTTGGGCCTCACTCTGACAATGGAGGAGGCCCGGGACAGAGAGGGCAGTGTAGGAGTGGGATGGTGAGTTAACATGTTTGGTGACTGGGAGATGGCCTAGGCCAAGGCAGACTGAGCGTTGGAGTACTTCCTCCCTGGAACCTATCTCAGAGCTTCCAATGCCCATGTCCAGCTCAAGGGTCAATCCTGCTGGCCACATGAGCAGGAATATCAGACAGGACAGGCACAAGGGAAGGGGAGCATAAACATTGCCGGCAACTGGGATATATATTCATTTGTGAGTTAATGCAAGATTGAGAATGACAAGCTGATGTTACCCTGTAATGGCAAAGCTAGTGATACCTGGCACCAGAAACTCAACTTCAAATATCGAACATCAATCACAAAATCAACAAAATAACGCAGCCGAGAACAAATAAACGAAGACTTGTGCGTTTTATTTCTCATCCTCTGCATTTTGAACAAATTGCCTGTCAATTTCAATTCATGTATCAACCTAAATTGTGATTAACTCTGGAACTGGATGTTTTAGTTTGAGTTTTGTCAATACGAGCGTGGAAACAGGCCCTTCAGCCCATCGCGTCTGTGCCGACCAGCGACCACCCCGTGCACTATAGTTCGATGTGGTCCCAGTTTTACATCCGACACACTTAAGGGGAAGTACAGAAGCCAGATAACTGTCAAATCTGCACATCTTCAATAATAATAACCCCAATAATTGGAAGGATCTGAGGCCCAAGGTTGAAAACGGGCCAAATAAAATTTGAATAAATTTGAATAAATTTGAATGAATTAATGAATGAATTAATGAATGAATGATGAATATTTTATTGTCACGTGACAAGTCACAGTGATATTCTTTGCTTGCGTTCCCAAGGTATGCAAATTGTCACCACTTAAAGGACGCCTGCAAAGTTACCAAGTATCCCATGCCAGGTCCACCTTTGTTCTCCCCCCCCCCCCCCCATCCCCCCCCCCCCCCCCCCCCCCCCCATCATGGCGGACCCCCCGCACAAATTTATCACAACTTCCATGTTTACTAAGATGAACCAATTCATCACAGAACAACTCTGGACTATAACCCCTATGGTTATACTCTGCCCTCACCAAGTGATCTATTGTGAAAGTGTTTCAATTCTTCAACTCTACTTCTACAATCGTTAGATTGGGTAGAAAAATAAGTGACCTGAACGTAGATGAACGAAACTGCATGACATGTGCTCATTCTTCCTCCCAAATAGAATGACTTGGTTTAGTTTAGAGACACAGCATGGAAACAGGCCCTTCGGCCCACCGAGCCTGTGCTAACCAGCGATCGCCCGTACACTAGTTCTGTCCTACACACTGGGGGCAAATGACAGAAGCCAACTAACCTACAAGTCCTCAGATGTGGTAGGAAACCAGAGCACCCAGAGAAAACCCACGTGGTCCCAGGGGGAATGTGCAAACTCCGTACAAACAGCACCCGTAGTCAGGATGGAACCCAGTCTCTGTAAAGGCAGCAACTCTACTGCTGCGCCACCGTGCCACCGTATAGTGGGGGCTGTTTGTGGAAATTGTGTGGAAGATTAATATTTTAACAGCCAAATTATATATTCTCTTTATACACTGTGGGTGACTCGATTGTAATTGTGTATAGTCTTTCCGCTGACTGGTTAGCACGCAACAAAAGCTTTTCGCTGCACCTCAGTAAACTAAACTCAAAACTGGAAAGCAGTCTATCAGCAGGGTTTAGTGAGGAATCAGATCATGACAAGCAACATGTATCAACCGCAGTAGCAGGGAGAGAGACAAATGACAGGGATTGTTGATTAAACTAATGCTTTCGGCTGAAAGTAGGCTTGAGTGGATTCATCACCTGATGCCTCAACTGGCTACAAGTGCAATGCGCTGCATGTGACGGTAAATGGAATGGAATGATGAATGAACTCCAGTGGGCAATAACCAAATGAGATGAACAGCTTCAGGTCATTTCTGCTCCAGTGGATCAGATAGAACTCTGCTCATGGGGTCGAGATGGAGGGCACGATACGGAAGACCGCACAAGAGTCGGGAGATTGGGTTCTGGCTCCATAATGGCACAAATATGTGCCTTGCTAATGTAACCGGGCAGCTCGATTAGTACAGCGAGAATGCAACGCAATAATGAGGTTGGAATCCAGCACTAAAGCACGATTTCTACTCTATCCTTGCGCCACGTTTGGTGTTCATCAGAAATAAATGTTAAGTGTTTATGCTTTCAATACCTTGTCTAAATGCCAATAGGTATAACTGAGCTTCATTCAGATGGTTTCAAGTTTAATTACATCAGCTGTTACGATCGATATTAATGGCCTCCTGGGGAAATGGGAGGCCGCAGAGTTTCAAAATATGACCTTGCCCGCAACGAATACAAATTCACCGCAGGACAAAACCCCCTCCCTGTGTAGCAGAGTCCCAGGCAATCAAAACAAGGCTTGGGTGCAGGCAATCTTATCAATGAAAGACACCACCGTTCCAGCTGAATGGAAACATTATTCTCTCATAGGACGGCACGGTGGTGCAGCGGTAGAGTTGCTGCCTTACAGACCCGGGTTCGATCCCGACTACTGGTGCTTGTCTGCACGGAGTTTGTACGTTCTCCCCGTGACCTGCACGGGTTTTCTCCGAGATCTTCGGTTTCCTCCCACGCTCGAAAGACGTAAAGGTTTGTAATGCCCCCGTCCCTCTTAGGAAACCTGAACGGAAACCTCTGGAGACTTTGCGCCCCACCCAAGGTTTCTGTGCGGTTCCCGGAGGTTTTTGTCAGTCTCCCTACCTGCTTCCACTACCTGCAACCTCCAGCAACCACCTGCAACCACCTGCAACCTCTGGGAACCTTGGGTGGGGCGCAAAGTCTCCAGAGGTTTCCGTTCAGGTTTCCTAAGTTGGACAGGGAATATAGATTGAGCGAGAAAAATAGATCAGTCAAGATCTAATGGCGGAGCAGAGTCGATGGGCCGAATGGCCTAATTCTTACGACTTTATGAAGGGTGTTGACCCGAAATGTCGACTGTTCATTTACTTCCACAGATGCTGCCCGACCGCTGAGTTCCTTCAGCACTTAGGAGTTTGTGTTTGCAATTAGTAATCGTTTTGATGCAGCTGACCAGTTTCAGGCCATCAGTCATCACATTGAGTCCCTGCATCAGACCTTTGAACACATTCATCCTTTCAGCTGGTCTTATCCAATTGCACAATTATCATAATAATACTTTATTAGCCAAGTATATTTTGCAACGTACGAGAAATTTCCTTTGCCATACAGGCATGCCAATAAAATGCACCTGTTGTCTATTGTCTATTGTCACTCACCTTTTGTCTCCAGTGATGGTCCCGCTGAGTTACTCCAGCATTTTGTGTTTCACTTTTTAATTGCCAATCAAGGCCAACTTGCCCATCAGTTCAACCCTGCCGGATATAGGGCGATGAGCTGCTCCAAACAAGAAATGTAAAATAATGATGAGGAACCACATGTGAACTGTACCAGGGCTGACAGAAGAATTATAACTTAAAGAAAACAGAAATCTGATTTAACAAACGAAGGCACTTTAACCTGCAACCTAGTTCGAAATCTTTGCAAAGCTTTAAATATTTACTTTACTGGCATTCACAGTGCACTAAAACTTTTATAAATTCACTCATCACCTCCATATACAAATTAAATGAAGCAGCAGCGAGCTCAATGTCCACGATAAGCGCAGAGAAATTATCCTTTTTTGTTATCCGTTATTATTGATTTGCTGCCATTTACAATTTCATTTCACAAAAGAAATCAGTTGCTCCAGTTCATTTTTGTCCCTTCCATTTGAGTGATAATGTTTGTTCCAGTTGGTAATAACCACACAGCACAGAAACTCTATCTGTTACACCTTGTCACCATAGCTTGTCAACGAGGGGCACAGAGGATAGACAATAGAATGCTGGAGTAACTCAGGGACAGGCAGCATCTCTAGATAGAAGGAATGGGTGACGTTTCAGGTCGAGACCTTTCTTCAGACTGAGAGTCAAGGGGGGGGGAGAGAGGGAAACGACAGGTAGAAACATAGAAACATAGAAAATAGGTGCAGGAGTAGGCCCTTCGAGCCTGCACCGCCATTCAATATGATCATGGCTGATCATCCAACTCAGTATCCCATACCTGCCTTCTCTCCATACCCCCTGATCCCTTTAGCCACAAGGGCCACATCTAACTCCCTCTTAAATATAGCCAATGAACTGGCCTCAACTACCTTCTGCAGCAGAGAATTCCACAGATTCACCACTCTCTGTGTAAAAAAATAATTTTCTCATCTCGGTCCTAAAATACTTCCCTCTTATCCTTAAACTGTGACCCCTTGTTCTGGACTTCCCCAACATCGGGAATACTCTTCCTGCATCTAGCCTGTCCAACCCCTTCATAATTTTGTAAGTTTCTATAAGATCCCTCCTCAATCTTCTAAACTCTAGCGAGTACAAGCCGAGTCTATCCAGTCTTTCTCCATATGAAAGTCCTGACATCCCAGGAATCAGTCTGGTGAACCTTCTCTGTACTCCCTCTATTTCCTCAGATTAGGAGACCAAAACCAATATGGAACCGATATGGAAGAGTAAGGTGTGAAAACGAGAGATCAAAGGCGCAGCTCATTGTCCTCCATATATATTGCTATTGGATTAATATTATATGAGGAAAACACCAGGGGAATCCTGTCCTAAATTGATTATGGCTTTCTCGTCTTTCCTGTCTCTTCTAAACCAATAGATGTACAGTGTACCAAAGAAACCGAGTCTGAAGAAGGCTTCCGACCCGAAACGTAACCCATCCTTTTTCTCCAGCGATGCTGCCTGACCAACTGAGTTGTGTCTATTTCCAAAAATCATATTGATCGGAATGTGTTAAACTTCTACCAGTACAGTAGTGAGCGTACTGACCGGTTGCATCATGGCCTGGTTCAGCAACTTGAACAGCCAGGAATGAAGGAGACTGCCGAGACATTGTCTGGGCCATCACGGGTTGTAGCCTCCTCACCATTGAAGCCGTCTATAGAGGGCACTGCCTCGAAAGGTAACCAACGTCATCGAAGACCTAAGATAGACACAAAATGCTGGTGTAACTCAGCGGGTCAGGCAGCATCTGTGGGGAAAATGAATAGGTTGACGTTTCGGGTCTGAAGAAGGGACTCGACCCAAAATGTGACCTATTCCTTTTCTCCAGAGATGCTGCCTGACCCGCTGAGTTACTCCAGCATTTTATGTCTATCTTTCGAGTTAATAATCGATGGGCTTGGTATTTTTGAATTATTTTTCCATCTCTGATCTTCCTTAGTTTTCTCAATTCAAAAAGAATTGCCGACTTGCCGAAATTCGGCAAATCCATGTTCTAACAGCTTTTTGCATCCCCTGAACTAATATTGGTTGATAAAACGATCATAGAAACATAGAAACTAGGTGCAGGAGTAGGCCATTCGGCCCTTCGAGCCTGCACCACCATTCAATATGATCATGGCTGATCCTCCAACTCAGTATCCTGTACCTGCCTTCTCTCCATACCCCCATGGTCGAGGAAACAGGCCCACCTAATCCACACCGGCCATCTGTGAGCATTGGTTCTATGTTATTCCACTTTCTCATCCATTTTCCTAAAGTCTTGGGGCAATTTTACCGAGACCAATGAACTTACAAACCCGCACGTCTTTCGGGTGTGGGAGCACCTGGAGGAAACCCACACGGTCACAGGGAGAACGTGCAAACTCCGCACAGTCAGCAGCCGAAGTCAGGATCAAAGCCGGGTCTCTGGTGCTGTGAGGCAGCAACTCTACCGCTGCGCCCTATGTAGCAGATTTTCTGCGCCACTGCACCATCACTTCCCTTTGTAATCTAATGCTCTATCTACATTGCCGACTGTTGTGGGGATCGTGTATATACTTGGATTTGAGGCTTTCAATGCCTTCATTTATAACGGTGAATCGTTGAGATCTCAACACTATTTTCTTAAGCAAGAGCACGACTCACTACCCGCCCATTATTCCCACTTTGTTCCCAAGATTTCAACCACTTTCCTTCTCAAATCAATAATCCGCCTTCAATTTCAAAGGTTTAACTTCAGCTAACAGTAGCGAATGAGGGATTTTATCGAATGCTCTCTTTTTTCTCTATATAAATAACAGGCACACGCATTCTTCTGTCTAGTACTTTGCTCAGATCTTCAAAAAATCCAATTAGGTTCTTCAAGCATGACCTGCCTTTAGTAATCTACATTGGCCACCTCTAATCAGCTGAAAATATTGAAGGTAGCCTGTCATTCTAACCTGAAATTACAGGCTAATCATTTCCAGTGGCATTCCCATTGGCAATATTGGATTCAGCGGGTGGCTGTACAACACAAGGACTGTAGATACATCAAGATTATGCACAAAACCACTCCCTCCGCAACTCCCTGGTTAACTCATCCCTTCCCGACCAATCCACCCCCTCCCCAGGCACTTTCCCCAGCAACCACAGGAGATGCAACACCTGTCCCTATACCTCCTCCTTCATCTCCATCCAGGGACCACAGCAGCCGCTCTAGGTAAGACAGAGGTTCACATTCAACTCCTCTAGCTTAGTTTAGCTGTTGAGTTTAGTTTAGTTTAGAGACACAGCGTGTAAACAGGCCCTTCGGCCCAACAAGTCCGCGCCGACCAGCGATCCCCGCACACTAACACGACCCGACACACACTACGGACAATTTTACATGTACACCAAGTGATTAACCTACAAACCTGTACGTCTTTGTGAAGTGTGGGAGGGATCGGAAGATATTGGCGAAAACCCACGTGGGTCGCGGGGAGAAAGTACAGATCGGCGCCCGTGGTCAGGACCGAACCCGGGTCTCGGGCACTGTGCGGCAGTAGCACTACATTATGTCACCTAACCCCATGGTCACACCTCATCTAAAGGTTGCAACGAGCTCCTCTAACCACATCTGGTGCTTCTGACGTGGCCTCCTGTACATCGGCTGGATTTCATCATTGCTAACAATTTTAGCTCCCCTTGCCATTCCCACACCGACCTTTCTGTCCTGGGACTCCTCCATTGCCAGAGTGAGGCCACATGCAAACTGGAAGAACAGCATCTCAAAGTGCTGCTTGAGTAAATTATAACCTAATGGTATAAATACTTGATTAATTAACCTATAAACATACAAACAACTCCCC